>NC_139683.1:59443167-60037244 GCF_964106915.1 Podarcis gaigeae | reverse complement strand
AGGTTTGCCAACACGGGTTTGGGTGGTGGGAGGCAAAATATCCTCTTTTCACTGCCCATTCTTTTTCCTCCTCCTCCTCCTGCAAAAACTGCAGATTCCCCCACTTGCGTTCAAAGCATAGTCAACGCATTAGACTAAGACACTTATTTTCATTAAGAGTTGATGCGTTGCTATGCCTACTACTAGCTCTTAACAGAAACAATGTGATTTGAAACTCAGTGAATCATTGTATGCGACAGGGTGATGAAGATAACACTCAGTGGGGAGGGGATCACTGTTGTACATGTTGTATTGCAACATACAGTGTTCACATTTATCTGGAGTTCCAACAAACTTAAATAGACCAATAGAAAGGCATGGTAATGGTGTTTTTCAATGTACAGAGAAAGCTGGCCATAGCTGGAGGCATCTGACAATTCAAGGATCGAGGCAGCAGCATCCATCATTTTCATGGGGCATCCACAGTACTCCCAAATGCACTGGGAGACATAAAACATGGAAGGACTATTCTAAGAAACAGAACTGCACATTCATAAATAAAATTCATAATGTAGGTGTGAAGGCATTACAGATTTCACGGTGGGGGCAGTTTTTAGTAGGATGCTGAAAGATTCAAGTCTTGTGGATTATTTCAAATAAAAACAAAAAGTCCTGCGATCCAGTTATAGATTCCGCCTCACATCAAGTCTATTTCGGCCCTGAGCTATTGGACAAGTTGTATTAATAATGTTGCCATAGTTTATCTTATGGGATATTTAAAAACAACTGTAACAAATCGGGGGAGGACTTTGGTTTTTCAAATTTCAGTGGAGCCCTGTGCAAGGCCAAAATTTGGTGCCCCCCCCCCCAATGCAACATAAGTCATGACTCTGTTCATCCCATTTTTTCAGTAGATATTAAGTACAACTAACTTAGGCTCCAACTTTAAATATATATATATAATTCACAGTTTAATCTTCCGTATATCCAAATCTCTTCCCTTCCTACGACCATCTCAATGGTGTCTGTTTTGGCTCTCAGTGTGTAGAAGGTGAACTGCTGAGGCAGCCAGAGAAAAGTGCTTCCTAATCAACAACAGCATGGCATGATACAGTGACAATTTCATCATTAAAAAGATCACGTTTGCAGATAAAATGGAAGATACACCCCAGAGTTCATTGGGTCCTTTCCATGCTAATGTAATTCCACAATTTTTTGCCACAAGTAGGTACTGGACTTCCAACATTTTCCCCACAAGGAAGGAAAAGAGAAAATGCATACCTTTATTTCATTATTAAACACAATGAGATTTTTTTTTTTAATCTCACAAGGTCCTAAGTCATCAATATCTTGATGCAGTAAACCTTTCCCTCCAGGTCAACCTGTAATGTTTAAAACTTTTTGTAGTATTTTCATGAGTTTTTAATTTATTTCTTCCTTAATTTATCAAAGAGGAAGGTAGCAGTTCTACCAGAATAACCAGTGGGGAAAAGGCACTACATTCCCACCCCCCATCCTAACAGCCTGATTATCCCATGATCAGAGATTCTTTAAGCTCATCTCAATAACATTCTAAAAACACTTCTATGTTATATTTAAGAAAACAGAAATAAATTGTGTCTAGCGTTACCAGCAATACACTGGGCCTTCTGTTTCTAACAGCAACAAAGATTATGTATTGTTTAGAGATGCAACCAAAGGGATCTTTCTTTCTGATGTGTATGATTTTTAAAATCTAAAAACAGCCTTTGAGGCCACAAATTTCAGCTGAAAAATGGCAGGAAGGAGGGGTTATGTAACTTTTCTGCCAGCTGCCCCCCCAACTCAAATTAACCCCAGGTGCGTTTCTCTGTACAGGAAATATTATATTGGCACCTGTATTTTTTCTTCTATGGAATGGAAAGGGGGGGGGGTGTGCAGAAAAACAGCCAGAAGGGAAATGGTTAAGCAGCCCTCCCCCCCATTATTTTTTAACTGAAACTCATAGAAAAGAAGCACAGCTGTGTGTAAGGCGCAGTTCGGCACTTTACATTCATCAAAATAAAGAGTTTTTACATTTTTTATATTTAAACAACAACCCAAAAAATACAATTAAGATCACAGTTTCTTTTAAATCTGCAATGGAAAAAAATATATAATATAACGAGCCGAACAGGCACTCCTACTATAAATATGTGTAGTTACAACGGTCAATGACAGATTCAGAGGTATCCAGTATAAAGCAGATGGAGATGATCTGTTCTATAAAATATACACCCAGCGGAACACCCTTGAAAAGGCAGGTTTGCACTAGTTTAACTGGCTTCAAGGTGTGTGGAAAAAAGCTGGTTTAATGGCATGGCCATGAGTCATTCCCATGCCTCCACCATCCTGAACATGCCCCTTCTCTGCCCCGCTTTGTTCCGCTTAAATGCTTTGCAGGATGACCTGGCAACACATCTGGTGAAGGCATCTATCCCCAGTGTAGCAGCCCTGACTAATGCTGCCAGTGTTGAATTTCTTGGGTCAGCTTACAATGGCCAGTGCAATGTCATAAAACATGACTTCCTAAACCTGGTATCCTCCAGATGTTTTGGACTGCAACTGTCATCAGTGCTAGCTGGGAAGGTGATGCAGCTGGAGTGAATGGAATCTGTGGTCCAAAAGACCCAGAGGGTACCAGATTGGGGGAAGACTGCACTAACAGATGCTGCCCATTCTCTTAAACACTCATTTGCTTATGCAAGGGGGGGGGGGGCAGTCATACATTCTGGCTGAAGGTGGGCTTTCACATGTGCCCTCGAAAATCCAAGGGAAACACAAGCCTGTCTACAGCCCAACATAGAAAGTTACCAGCATTCTTCACATACAGCTTCTCTAATACCCAACTAAAGTAACTCCTTTGGCAATGGCCAACATAAACATCCAGCACCTTAGTTCAGTGGGATTTCCTCACTAGCCTGTGGTTACAGTACCTATTACAGCCTTAAGTAGCCTAGTTCACATCCACTGGACTGATTCCACAATACACAACATGGATAAGACTCATATCAGCTCCTCTCTCTCCCTCTCTCTCAATTTATTTATTTGGTTTTTCAGATTATAATTTTACCGTCACATATCCAACATACAACATAGAAACAAGATTCCAAAGAATCTCCTGGACTTCCCTCCTCCCCTTTGTGGGTCTTATTGTTAATCATTTCCTCCTGCATCTTTTATAATGATCCAAATCTTTTACCTCTCCGTTGTGTTCAAAATTCACCATTAAACTACAAACGTTATTCCAATCCTACTAACGATGTTAACTGTTTACAATGGCTTTTAAGATGAATTATAAATTTCCCCCATTCCTTATTAAAATTGTGGTCTTCCTGATTTCTAATTCTTCCGGTCATTTTAGCCATTTCGACATAATCCATCAACTTAATCAGCTACCCTTAAATAAGTTGGGGTGTTAGGCACAAAGAGCTTCCACATAGTCTCTGTTAAGCTGTGAACTGGATCAGGCAATGTGAAAGCAACCCCCCCCCCCATATTTCAGCTAGCTGTGAATACTTTTAAAGAATGATCTCCACCATCCAAGACCATCAGAGAACTGTCTGGTGTGAAAGCTAATGCCAAAGGGTAAGAAAGACCCTGGGTAATGATAGGTTTACACATAGGGAACTCTTCAGGTTTTCCAAGGCAGAAGACTGCTTGGTTATAGCCATCGGTTACTATTACTTGACCTTCCCTGCTGAAGGTCACATCACTGGCATATATTTTGGAAGGAAATACTAGATTGAGGCCAAAAGTGTCCACCTGGCTTATGAGCTGCATGTCTGCAGCGAATACTTTCAGCATGGTGCAGCCGCAGCTTGGTCCTTTCGCCATTGAATGCTCTATGACAGCAATGGCCCCAGAGGCCTGAGAAACGGCCACTTTCCTCGGGTCGCACAAATTAGAGCAGAGTTTTTCCACCCCCTTTAATTCCCCCCGCTTAAAGTCGGCTGTCAAGCGATACAGAGCACCTGCCACCGAATCGGTCATGATCACATCGTTCTGAGGCGTGGTATCCAGACCCCAAGGTAAACCAAAGGACTCGGAGATAACCAGCTTTCCCCTGCCGTTGAAGTCGAACACTTTGACAGAACGATCCCCGCTGTCCGTGACTGCGATATGGCCGTCCAGCGTGATGGTGACATCGGTCGGGTACCTGATGTCATTTCCCGCCTGCCCTCTTTCTCCAAACTGCTGTATGACGCGCCCGTTGAAACTGAACAGCTTAATCCTCTTCTTGCCGTCGTGAGCCACCGCTAGGCAGGCAGACCTCTGGCACATAGCAATCCCTGTTGGGTTGACCAGGGTTCCCCATCCTCCGAAAGACAGGTGAAATGTTAAGACCTGAGATGCTGGCGTCGCCACATCCTCAGCTGCTTCAACGGTCCTTCCTGAAACCGGAACACTGATGGATGAAGAGCTCAAGATCTCCATCAGGTGCAACAACGGCAAGCAGTCGCTGGTCTCGGAAGATTTGCAAGCCCTGCGGCAGAAAGGGCACTCCAGCTTTAAACTCCGGGGATGGGCCAGTGATGTGACACACTCCAGGCACATGACATGTCCGCATGGCAAGTTCCTTGGCCGGCGCTTTTTCTGCTGGTTGTATTTTTCAAAGCACACTTTGCATTCGAGCAGACTGTTCTCTGTCTGGTCGAGCAGCTCTGTCGTGGTCTGCATGCCGTCACCGGCCTTGGCAGACATTTGTGCACCTCTTACGAGGATTGTTGCTCTGCTGATGGTGCCCTATGCCATCTGGTCACGTGGGTGCAGTCACAAGACCCTCTTACATAAGAGAGAGAGGCCTTCCTGCAGAGTGAGTGCAGTGAACTCCACAGCGATATTCCACAATGGCAGCGTTGGTTGTAGTTTGCTGCCCCCTTGAGGAAACTTTACGATAAAGCAACAGATTCACAAGGGCACCTGCCATTCATGTATTCGCCTTCTCTTTCCAGTGTTTATTTTTAGCTTGCGTGAAAATGGGAATAAATATGCTCCTGATTCAATTGCAATATGAACCTGAATACTGGTAAGGTGCCCATCTTTACCCGTATAAATTCAATCCAGTATGTTTGGGTTTACTGTACCATTCCACTTCTCAAGGATCACTGTTCAATTAAAGTCCACTAAAACAAATAAATGGTGTGAGCAGAGGCGGGGTGTAAAATTGGTTTCAAAGGCTGTCTTGTGGACTTCAGCATGAGAAACATTTATAAATTTACAAGAGACTCTGCCCTCAGGTATAACCAAAGCCAACCATGTTGGTAGTGTTTTCTTAAAAAATAGGGATTATTAATTATTTAGAGAGAGATCAGGTACACCATTGACCTAAGGCTGCCCTTGCAGCTGACTCCTATTTATTTTGCAAATTTGCTGTCTCACTTTCTTCTAGATCTACTTATATGTAACTCTGTCCTCTCTTTCCTGCTGCTGGTGCTTCCTCTCCCCCAGTCGCTGCCCCATTTTGTCCTCCTGACTTCATTCTCCTCCCATCCCCATGGAGTGGCTCCTATTGTTCAGCCCGGACACTGAGGTACAGCGCTAAGGGCCTTCTGGCGGTTCCCTCACTGCAAGAAGTGAGGTTACAGGAAACCAGGCAGAGGGCCTTCTCGGTAGTGGCGCCTGCCCTGTGGAACTCCCACCCATCAGATGTCAAGGAAATAAACAACTGACTTTTAGAAGACATCTAAAAGCAGCCCTGTTTAGGGAAGTTTTTAATGTTTGATGTTTTATCGCATTATTATTATTATTATTATTATTATTATTATTATTATTATTATTATTTTCTGTTGGGAGCCGTTCAGAGTGCTTGGGGAAACCCAGCCAGATGGGAGGGTATAAATTTTATTATTATTATTATTATTATTATTATTATTATTATTATTATTATTATTATTATTACTACTACTACTATTATTATTATTATCCTATTCTTTTAACTGTTGCATAGCAGACAGAATATTTGTGTTGGTGTGAGTGCAGCGTGACATGTTCTGGATCGCTTCAGATATATTTTAATTGATTAAAAAACACAGAGCCTCCTCGTGTGTGTGTGTGTTTTAAGAAAGCTTTTGGGAGGTTGCACAGAAGAACCCTAGCCATACCTGTGGCACCTTAAATTCCCACCCCTTTCCCATGGACAAAAATGCTATCTCCATGCCTTCCAAGGGACCTTCATAGTGAGGTTGAGTGAATAACGGTTTACCAATCAACTGTTCTTTTTCTAAAGGAAGTCCTGCCCTGCCTCATTTAAGTTGCCATTCTTGACTAAATCTCAACTTAGTTTCTCATTCAAGCCAAGTGACCATCCCAGGCCTGTTTGGCACTGTTTTCAAATGACAGGCAGCCTCCCCCCACCCTTGTGAATGTTCAAACTGTTTAAAAAAGAAAATAGCATGAACACCATCCTGCCCTTGACAGAATGCTTCTCCACTTTCAGTGCAAAAGCACCCGGATGGAATACAGAGGGGGGAAAGTGCTCTCTTGCTACATGTGCCACCAGCTGCTTCTCCTGGCTGGTGCCTCTCAATTCCCACCCCCCACCCCCCAGCAAAAGAAAGGGCTTTTGTGGCAGCAGCTGTTTCCTCAGCTGCAGGGTTTTCTTCACAGTATGGAAAAGACACTTGTAATAAAGGTATGGAATGGCAGAAGCAGAGGGAACAGCTGAATCAGAAGGATTCATATAGACACAAGGCAATTCAGGTAATGAATGACACCAGCCATTCTAGCAACTGAACTAATAATGCCTACACTGCCCTGTTCTATTGGTTTAAGCCAGTGGTTCCCAAAGGAGGCCGCTAAGAGGAAAGGGGACAGTGGGAAGGTGCCAAAGTCATTTTAAGGGGAAATCTGCAAGAACAGCACTGCTGACATACATCCGAATTTTCCCAGACATTTGACTGATTTCCGCAAGGACACTGCTGATAAATGCGGTATTCTGGATATGTTCAGATGTATGTCAACCCTAGACTATCAGACTTTGAATAGCTAGTAACACTGGATCAAGTGAACCAATTTTAGTTTTAACTGGATTCTGAATCCAATGCTGCAATTAACTGTCACTTTTTTGAAGTTCATTGTGTTATTATCTTCCTAGTGGGATCCTTACAGGGTCTGAATAATGCTTTTTATAGGGTAGGGGGCACTTGGGATGAGTTTACAGAATCAAACAGGTAGTGGGCACCAAATAAACTGGGAACGCCTGGTTTAAGCGATAACTCAGTGAGGCAAAAGAGGAGTGGCTATATACCTCATGTGGTTTGATCCATTCAAGGTTTCTGAATCAGAAGCGCTTCACACTGTTATATGGCTTTCATGTTTCCTACGGCTAAACTATTTCAGGAAACCTTAGTGAAAGTACAGTAAGAAGAGCAGACATACACACCAGGAAGCCTTGATTTGCTGCTGTTCCCCCGAAAATGCTCACTGTGTTGTCAAGCGGCTCTACTGAGAGGCCAGCTCCGTTTGGATCCTACACTCTCTTAACCAGCTGGTCATTGTAATAATGTTGTAACTTTAGGAGCTGGTGTCTGACTTTGTTGACTCTTCCCCCCTCCCACCCTTTACTCCTCATCCATTTCTCCTTTTGTATCAGGTGCTTTGTATCAGGTGCCTCTTAAGTGAGATGGGCGCACAACCCCAGAGTCTGTCAAGACTGGCCCGTACGGGCAGGGGTACCTTTACCTTTACCTTTTATCAGGTGCTTTCCATTGTAATTCTGTGGGAAGGAGCTACTTTTTATGATTAAGCTTATGTCTGCTGTACTGAGAGGTTTTTTTTGACTGAAGAGTGGTGTAAAAAGGTTTCAAACAAACAGAACTCTGTCTACCCTTACACATTACATGTTTGCTGTAGGAAATGCTCATGTACCCATAGCAGGTATGAATGCCATATAAAGTATGTATCTGAAGAAGTGTGCATGCACATGAAAGCTCATACCAATAACAAACATAGTTGGTCTCTAAGGTGCTACTGGAAGGAATTTTTTTATTTTGTTTCAACATAAAGTGTGAAGCAGCTTCCACTAGGATGTGTTCACTACGCCTAGACTGTACCCTGAAATTGTCAGCTTGAAGCTGTCTCCATTGTAACCTACAGAAATCATATGAGTATAAAGTTTTCCACCGCTTTGCTGATAATTTACCTTCAGTATTGCTGATTTTGGTGGTGACATGTGGAGCTAGGAATTTCTCAAATATTAGGGATGAACTGATGCTGTCACAAAAGTAGTACAATTTATTTGGGTGTGTGCTTGCTTCCTCCTGCTCAACCTGTACATTTGTAAATAAAAAATGGTACAAAAAACAATAGCAACAACTCTTAACTCCAGTATGTCACCAGTATCCTTTCCTTAAATTGAAGCAGACCTTGTGAAAGGATCTCCTAAAACTGGAAAGCTGGCAATTACATAACAATACATCTCTCTGAATATAGCAACGCTATACATGTCTGCTGATGAGTATTAACATGGCTAAGGAGACTGCCTCTTCACATTATTTGAGGACTAGATAGAAAAAGGTTGAGGTTGGCAACTTTACAAAACTGTATTTATAGTGAAATAATTCAGAAGGCAAAACAGACAAAAATAATGTGACTTTTATATGGAAATTCACATAAAATGAGTTTGAAGTACAGATTTTATAAGTCAAATCTGATAGCTAGAGAATTACTCATTTTGAATAATGTTCAAATGTTCAGTAAAGAGCTGCACCCTCCCACGCTTAACAGGAAAATCTTATACATGTTTACTCTGAAGAGTTCTCCATTCAGTGGGATTTGTTTCAAGGTAATTGAGTACAGACCTGCAGCCCAAGATGCTTGTTGTTGGCTATTTTAACACAAGCATGTATAGCACCTCCCAAAAGTAATCTAAACCCCACTTCTTAGGCCTCTCTGCTAAGCCATCGACTTTTTCAAGACATGTAATATCACAGGATTTGCCTGAAAGGAAAGTAAGAACAAGAAATTACTGATCTAGAGACGGACAAGTAAAGCTTGCTTTGTGTTTTGCCAGGGATAAATTTTGTTAGAGACAAAGTCTTCTCACTTGGGCTATTCATTCATTTAAGCAAGCAGAAGTTAAGCCCTCACAACAGCCATGAATGGTCTCATTTGGATGCCACGCTAAAACAAAGTTAGTCAATGTGGCGCCCTCCAGAGGTGATGGACTACAACTCCCATCATCCCATGCTGGCTGGAACTGATATGGGAGTTGTAGTTCACAGTACTTGGAGAACACCACACAGGCTACCCTGAGTCCAATAATAGTTGAGCATGATGAGAATTAGCCACATCAAGTTTAGTGTGCTCCCCTCCTTTTTCTTCTGTGTAGCCATGAGGAGTTTGGAAGCTTTCCCTTCCAGTTTAGATTAGCTGCTGCTTGTCAGGTCATCCATACCCAACAAACTGTGGTTAATCTAAAGGCAGGTGAAATATGTTCCTTTGCCTGCACAGTTTGACTCCAAATCACGAGAGCAAAAAGGCATGCTGCATTGTTCACGTATATGATAAAAGGGCTACGGGATACAAACACACACAGTGAGGCTGCATTTACAAACACTGTGATACTTGTATACAGTGATCACATTACCCTCTGCGCACATATTGTGCAGTAAGAAACCAGAGTAGGCAGCCACAGCACTCCTGGCAGTGACAGGGATAGCAGAACCAGTATTTTTATTAGGGCATATCTCCTGCATCTGCTGATAGCAGTGGAGAGAATTGTGTGACGATGTGTGGATCGCACAGGCTGGATTCAGACTTAGATGAAACTGAAACCGCACCACCATGCTCAAATCCACAGAGCAGGTATTGTCTAAAGAAATTAGGGAGAAGCAAGATGAAGGATGCCACCTTTATGTGCAAGTAGGCAATCTGAAACATCTAAAGAGAATAAGGAATGGTCCAAGAATTTAGGTTAAATTACTAGGGCTCTGTATTGAAGGTAACCTTGCATCACAAGGAGACAGGATCTGTTAGACTAGACGTGCAGGTTCAAGTTTCTTTTCCCTAGCACAAAATAATCAGCAGAAAAAAGAAATTGGGGAAGTAATGGTTTTTGAGGGCTCTGATACATTTCTGGTGTCTATTTTCAGACTCTGGATGCCATTGGATTCTGCTTAGGAAGCAAACATTCTCAAACAGCGCCACTGTCTTTTGTCAGTGGAAAAACACCCAGTTTGCTCCTACATCGTGAATGCACGCTGGGTCTGCCACATGCATTTTGACAGAAGTCAAAACCATTGTTCAGCTGACTCACCAAATAAATGTTTCACTTCAGAATCAGGAACATAGAAGGGTGGACCTGAAAAAGAAACCAACCAATTAATAAGGAGAAATCAAACTAAGTACGGCGATAAACTCACTTTTAATAACCGTACACAAGTTTACATATGCAACCTGTTCAATTTCAAGCCAGTTTGGTGAGGGCCACTTATACTGCCAAACCTAGTTTAGAAGGATGGGTGCAATTTATGAGAAAGTGGGAAATTGCATGGGTAACCCTTGTACAGTGGCTTTCTCCTGATCCCCAAATATTAACCTTAATTGCATCTTTTTGCAATCAACTGGCAGTAGAAATCCACAAACACTTGGATTGCGCATTCCTTTATGTTGTTATCCCTTGACCCGCTATCTTGTTTTTGCATTGAATTAGGAACATAGAAAGCTGCCTTATGCTGAGCATTGTCTACAACAGTGTTTCCCAACCTTGGGCCTCCAGCTGTTTTTGGACTACAACTCCCATCAACCTTAGCTAGCAAGACCAGTGGTCAGGGATGATGGGAATTGTAGTCTGAAAACAGCTGGAGGCCCAAGGTTGGGAAACACTGGTCTACAACATCTGGCAGCAGCTGTCTAGGATTTCACACAGGGCCATTTTCAGCCAGGGATTGAACCTGGGACTTTCTGCATGCAACGCAGATGCTCTACTGCTGAGCTACAACCTTCTCCATGGTATTTTATAAGTTGCCTCGAGCACAATTTTAGAATGAAAAAGTAGGCAAGTAATAATGGGGAAAATCAAATGTGCACTGGGATCACAGACCAACAGACATTTGGGAAACCTGACTTTTCAGTCTTGCTGAACGTGTGCTGCCTCAAAATCTCATGTTGGCCCCATGCCTGAGTTCCATAATCATCTCTAGTCACAAAAGGTCACCCCTTCCCAAGAAACCAGGCTGCATGATTTATAAGTAGGATTTTCACAATGTCAAGATGGAGTTCAGTCATAATATCTTACCTTTATGTTTGCTTGGGTCATATAAACAGGTTGCTAGTAGACAACGACACCTGCTGTCCATTAGTGATAATATCAACTGGCTATAGCTAAAAAGAAAATTAAGAAGCCCAAACATTGTGTCACTTCAGGCAGTGGATTTTAACACAATCACACAGTTCCCACTTTCCCAAGCAGTAAGACCTTCCTGGATTCAGTTCCCTTTGGAGGAGAGGGGACTTGAGTTTTACAGCCTTTTAAAAATACTTGGTTTATTTACAAAGAGATAAATACTAACTGGAGAAAAGCAGCATTTGCACTTCTATGGAAGTAGCAGATTTGCTACTCCACTCAGTTTCTTCCTTGCAAACACATCTGCAAACATTCTCATCAAGGAAACATGCTCATTTTGGGCCATTAACAAGCAATCTCCCTAACAAAGAAAGGATTACCCCAGCACTATAACAAATCTCCATTGCAGGGCCACTGTAACAAAGCTCTATTATCTCCCAAAATCTAGCACAAAACTTTGACATTTGTGGGTTCATCTTTAGTGGAGCTCTGTAACAACAAAGTACAGAGTATTGTTACAGAATGGGAAATGGACAAACCTGAACCTCTGCCTCCAGTTCACCTCTTGTAGGCCCTGCCCCATTTGCAAACCCAAAGTCCCTTAAAAGGTCAGGCCTTCTGGCCTGAAAATGAGCACTTCACCCACACTCCATGTGGCCGCTTGCCTGTTGGACTGGTGTGTGAGGCAACTGCTTTAGGTTTAACTTCAACAAGCCAGGGATTTCCATTGCTATTCCATTTACAGTCATACCTCAGGCTGAATGTGCTTCAGGTTGAGCGCTTTCAGGTTGCGCTCTGTGGCAACCTGGAAGTAATGGAGCACGTTACTTCCGGGTTTTGCTGCTCGCACATGTGCAGACACTTAAAATGATGTCACGCGCATGTGCGGAAGTGGCAAAACGCAACCCGCGCATGTGCAGTCGCATCTTACGTTCTATTCAGGATGTGAACAGGGCTCCAGAACAGATCCCGTTCGCATCCAGAGATACCACTGTATTATGGAACTGGGTGTTATGGAACTTGAGTAGCCTCAAGTGGCAGAGTGGCTTGTACAAGTTACTCAATGATGCCAAAGAGGAAATTATCCTTTCCTTAAAGCCAGAGGCTTTAGCAAAGGACGGAGAGTAGGTCTCAACATCAACAGAGCATAAATTTCAGCGATAGTTACTAACCGTTTTCTGTCACAAGGGTTAACAGCTACTAGAGATCCCCTATCCCAAATTGCATCGAACTTGCCAGTGATGGCGCTACAAGGAGGAGGAGAGAGGGAGGAAGCATTGCATATCAGAAGCTGTAACAACCACAGTTTTATGATCTAGACAGGAAAGACAGATGTTGCATAAAAAAGCAGTGGGGTTTTAAATTACTGCACAGAGCTCTCAGTCTGCTTAAGCAAGAGCCACCCAGATGATGCAATTGGGATTTTCATCCAGAGCACTCAATGAAGCTGAAGGTCAAAATGAGCAGACTGCATCCTGTAAACATGGGAAAGCAACCACCCCATATGAAAGTGTCCACGCCTTCCATGAACAAAAACAAGTTTGTGGAATGAACTTTTTCTGCTTTTGACTTATCCTTCCCCTTTCAGCAATCCCTGTGTTCCACCCCACATTGTTCAAGAGGATGTCCAGTCCTCTTTAGAGGCTTTTTGGGGTGTGCAGAGCATGCAGGGAGCTGCTGGGGTGAGGAGGAGATGGAAACTTTCATTCCAGGAATCTCCTTAAGTTACTAAATGGAATGAAGAGAGTAAAACTAATACAATGTTATTTAAATATCTCATGTTGAAACAAAGGAGATGATCATATTTCGATCTACCTAATCAGTCCACTCTGTTTAGGAACAAAATTGACTGATCAGAGATTTAACCCCAGCTAGGGAAATTTGTCTATCAGGTCTGGGGGTGCAGGCCACATACTACTCAAGTCAACAGAAAGTTTTACACAGATTATAAGCAGCACCAAGAATTCTTAGTCAAGAGTATTGCAATCTGTGTACATGTAACTGCACTGAAACACTTTCAGTGTTCACGAGAGATACTTGATCTTGCAAACTGGAAATTGAATCATAATTAATTGGAAAAGATACCTCCCTTTTCTGGAAATAATGATGCATCAGCAATTACCACATTAAGATGGAAAATATGCTCTATCCAGCATATTGTGAATGTCTGTCCTTATTTCTTAGGAAATATTTGATGGGGTGAGATCAAACAGAGCTTAGCACCATTCTACTTTGCAGAAATATTCAGAATCATCATTTTGTTCCTACCTGGAGAAGTCAAAAATACTGCAGCAGTACAAAGAAATATTTCCAGTTGTGCTCTACAGTGAGAAACAGGGATAACATTGAGTTAGCATTATTTAAATAAAACAACAAAGCAGAAAGAACAATTAGTAAGATATTTAAATCAAAAATTAAAATTAACTATTGTTTTATTTGTTAGACAGCCATAATAATAATAATAATAATAATAATAATAATAATAATAATAAATTTTTATTTATATCCCGCCCTCCCCAGCCGAAGCCGGGCTCAGGGCGGCTAACAACACTAAAATAGTGCAACATTATAAAAACATTATAAAAATTAATTAAAATCAAAATTGATGGCAACCATAAACTAAAGTTTTGTAAAGATTGCCAAAGGAGGGAGTCGGGCTGCGCCCTGACCAAAGGCCAGGTGGAACAGCTCTGTCTTGCAGGCCCTGCGGAAAGATGTCAAGTCCTGCAGGGCCCTTGTCTCTTGTGACAGAGCGTTCCACCAGGTTGGAGCCGCAGCCGAAAAAGCCCTGGCTCTAGTTGAGGCCAGCCTAACCTCTCGGTGGCCTGGGACCTTCAAGATGTTTTTATTTGAAGACCGTAAGTTCTTCTGTGGGGCATATCAGGAGAGATGGTCCCGTAGGTATGAGGGTCCTAGGCCGTATAGGGCTTTAAAGGTTAAAACCAGCACCTTAAACCTGATCCTGTACTCCACCGGGAGCCAGTGCAGCTGGTATAGCACTGGTATAGTCCTCCCCACAAACTCACGGCGAAGATTAAAACAATCTAATGCATGCAATCTAATCCATTTCACCTCATTTCTGCATCAGCTTGTGAATTATTTTTTGAAAAATCCACTTAAAACATTGTATGCATTTTTGTTGGCATTTCTCCTAAAATTCATATTTTTGTGTGCACTTTTACCTAGTGTATGCATTTTTGCAATAAATTTCTCCTGATAATGGATCCCTGTACTGTATATTATTTTTATTAATATATACATTCCATACATACTTTTGCTCCCACAAACTGCACCAGGAAATTTGGAGAAATACAAATTTTCAAAGAAAGTTGCATTTCGGTTCTTGTATTGATTAAGGGAGTGTGAATTAGGTATATTCACATTAAAATGAACACCTCCTTGATCCCCAATACATACCTTCAGTAATTTACCAGGGATGCCTGGAATGGCTTCTTCTGAAAACGAAAGTTTTTGTTCTGTGAAAAAGTCCTTCAGTGCACTTTCACTGATTTCCACGCCAACGACCTGGTGCCCCATGTCAGCTAACCTACGTGTTGACAAGACAGCAAGTTTACTTATGCTTTATTACTGTTTTTTTTAAAACAACAACAAAGAAAAAATGGTCAAAATCTATGTGGCTGGTGCTCTGCAGGGCCATACCTCAACCACCAGTGTCTCAGGATAGGCAAGTATGTGCAAGACAGCCCCAACACAGGACTGATGCTTTTTAAAGCAAAGAAATACAGTGGTGCCCCGCAAGACGAATGCCTCGCAAGATGAAAAACTCGCTAGACAAAAGGGTTTTCCGTCTTTTGAGGTGCTTCGCAAGACGAATTTCCCTATGGGCTTGCTTCGCAAGACGAAAACGTTTTCCATCGAAAGACGAAAGACGAAAGGGTTTTCCGTCTTTTGAGGTGCTTCGCAAGACGAATTTCCCTATGGGCTTGCTTCGCAAGACGGAATCATCTTGCGAGTTCTTGCGAGTTTTTCCCTTCCCCCCTTTTTCTAAGCCGCTAAGCCGCTAATAGCCACTAAGCCGCTAAGCGCGCTAATCCGCTAATAGGGGTGCTTCACAAGACGAAAAAACCGCAAGACGAAGAGACTTAATTTCGTCTTGCGAGGCACCACTGGGAGTAGGGAATTTGAAGCAGAGAAACTATGAGTGATGGTGTCCACCTCCTTTTCTGTTCTCATGCAAGCTGATTTTCTTTCTGAGATGATACTTTCTAAGCTGACCTCTTTACGCACTTGCTAGTCATCTTCACTTAGCCCCCTGGGCATTCATGAAAATCGTGCACACATCTATGACTAGGAGAAGACATGTAAAGGCAAAGAATCTTAAGACATGGGCTCTCCACGTTTCCCTGTGGAGACGGGAAGGCTCCATGTACAGAAATGCATACATACAAAGTGTGGTGATGACTTCTTCTCTGATTTAAGAACCACAATGAAATTTGGCTAAATCATTCTCTTTTAAATTTTGAAAGTCACTTCCCTATCATCTAAACCAGCTCTGTTCCATGAAAAAAGTGCGGAAGCTTGCATTACTGTCAGAACAGTGGAAGACCCTGGGATCCCAAAATTCAGTGCCCATTTGCTTCTCACGCTCCATTCTAAATAACAGAACCTCCTGCAGTGCTCCTGGGCTCTGCACCTAGTGCGCACTCCCCTAAATCTGCCTCGCATCCCAACATCATGGATGTTCTTTCTGAGTGTTTGCCTATGCCTTTCAAATATAAAGTGAGATGTATAACAAGCTGTGCAAGTGTCTGTGGCTTACAAAATAAAAATAAAATGAAAAGATTCATTTGGGTAAAAACTTGATTATGAACCCAACATGGACAGACCACCTTAATGCATCCCAAACCTATTTGCATCTGGATGAACTGAACAGTCCAGCATCACAACAATTAGCCATATCCAGACTTACAGTTTTCAGGTTACCGTTTGTTCCAAACACCAGGAATCATACCTCTCTATGGTTGTGGAATGGTCAGGTGAGTCCTATGGATACCTGCTGAGAGCGTGGCCTGAGCGCTCATAATCTTGCTCATAATCTCATTCATTTCAATGGGGAATGCACAGGATTCCCTTGTGGATTGACTAGGCACAGAATTAAGGAATTTAAAATTGCAGCAGTATCCCCTCCAACTCAGTAAAGGTAAAGGGACCCCTGGCCATTAGGTCCAGTCGTGGCCGACTCTGGGGTTGTGGCGCTCATCTCGTTTTATTGGCCGAGGGAGCCGGAGTACAGCTTCCGGGTCATGTGGCCAGCATGACTAAGCCGCTTCTGGAGAACCATTCCCTATTTATCTACTTGCACTTTATGTGCTTTTGAACTGCTAGGTTGGCAGGAGCAAGGACCGAGCAACGGGAGCTCACCCTGTCGGGGGGATTCGAGTCGCTGACCTTCTGATAGGCAAGTCCTAGGCTCTGTGGCTTAACCCAATAGAACCCCTTTAAAATCAAGCTACTAAGATAAAGTTCCTGAAAACGAGAGGTGTGTCATTTACCATTTCATTTCAATGGTTTTGCCACAAAGTGGGAAAAATATCTTCAGCCCACTCCTGCCATCGAGAAATATATCCATATACTTCTTTAGGAGACTGCAGAAGAAAAGAAATTATTTTAAGAGCATATCTTATTTTTGCTGACTCAGTATACAAGTGGAACATAATCATAGCTTGTGAGGGGAAAGGACAGCTATTGCAAAGGACAGCTTCAAACAAACAATAAATGAAACCATCCAGGTTGCTACAACTACGACTACAATGACTAATATTTAAATGCCACCCATCTGACTGGGTCGCCCCAGCCACTCTGGGAAGCACCCAACAAAATATTAAAACATAATATTAAAAACATAATACAACATCGGACATTAGTGCCCCTCTGCCTCGCACGCTCCATCAGACATTAAAAACTTCCCTGTGGCTGGAAAACTACAGCCAGTTGGGCAGGGTATAAAAAATAAAATAAAAATTATTATATAGGGCTGCCTTCAGATGGCTTCTAAAAATCAAATAGTTGTTTATTTCCTTAATATGTGATGGGAGGCTGTTTAACTGGGCAGGCGCCACTACCAAGAAGCAGAACTCTGCTTGGTTCTCTGGAACTTAACATCTCACAGAGAGGGAACTGCCAGAAGACCCTTTGAGCTGGACCTTGGTGTCCGGGCTGAACGATGGGGGTGGAGAGGCTCCTTCAGGTATACAGGGCCGAGGCCGTTTCAGGCTTTAAAGGTCAGCACCAACACTTTGAATTGTGCTTGGAAACAAGGATTGCATTTGTGCAATTGGGCTATTAGGAGAACACATTGCAACTATACTTGGGACACTCTGGAACAGGGGTGAACACAAGCACAGGAAGGTGACTTAAACTGAGCCAGACCATTGGTTTGTTTGGCTTAGTATTGTCTACACTGACTGGCAGCAGTTTTCCAGGTTTTTAGGCAGCCCTAACTCTAGATGCCAGCATCCAACTTGGGAGCTTTATGCATGTAAAGAAGCTCCTCTACTACTGAGCTATTGAGGGGCTGGGGGTGTGTGTCCTACTGATAGACCTCTCTGTGGTTTGTGATAGATTGGCATGAGTTCCTGACTTCTAATCATTTAATAATAGCAACAACAAAACTTTTTATTATTATTTTCTGAATGAGCCTGCTGATGTTATTGTTGTATAAAAGAAGGAAAAGCTGGAAGTTGATGTTTGCGCAACAGGGGTGTGTGTGTGTGTGTGTGTGTGTGTGTGTGAGAGAGAGAGAGAGAGAGAGAGAGAGATGAGAGGGAGAAAAGGAGAGAGGGAAAGGAAGGGATGTGTGATATATGAGAGAAAGAGATATACACACGGAAAGAGGCAGATATATATGTATGGCTATGTATATGTGTGAGAACCATGAGTATGAGCACATGGGTGAGAAATGGACACACACAGAGAAGCAGAGATGAATGTGTGCCTATGGTCTGTGGCGTGAATGTGCTGTGTACAGCATTTTACTGTGAGTGTGGTGTGGTCACATGGCATATCTTTCTCTTTCCTAGTACAGGGGATAGACAACAACAGCATCTGTGTGTGGGTGTGTGAAATCAATATCTTATGATATCCACAACTAGGACCAGCAGGACAGAAGGACTTCCCACTGCAAGCATGTGGTTGTCTAGGGCTGGGGGAGAGCTGTGGTTACAAGATTCTAATTTTGTGTTATGCTGTGCCTCCAGGGCATGGCAGCCATTTTGAGACTAGTGTCTACAGAACTTCTTCAAAACTGAAGAGGTTTTGGCTACAGTGCCAAAAAAGTGTCAAAAAAGTTGGAGTCCCCCTGCATCCTGTGATTCAGTGAAGCAAAAAAATCTGATTTGGATTAGTCACCTTGAATTAACAGACCTCAGAACAAATTGCTGTATTGCTCACAAACAAGTCCTCAACACAGTATTTTAAACAAGTTGTGTGTGAGAGAGAAAGCCAAATACCCCTACAAACATTTTTTATTATAAAATGGGAGGATAGAATACATACGGATGTCCTTGCTCGTTATGAAATCCAATATTGTTTGTTTCCCATTTCTGCAGCCATTCTTCTTCAGTCACTACTCTGGATTCTTGTAATTTGGCATCAGCAGAGTCATCCTTTCCAAATGTATCTGAAGAACTTTCCATGGCCCAGGCAACCTTTCTACAAAGAAAAATGAACAGCAACTACTTGTGAATCATTGACTGAACGTTCCAGCCTTCCCATTAAGCCAGGAACTTTGTGCATGTTTACATGCTTCCCCACCCCTTGCTTAAGTTCATAAAATAAAGTTTATGGAATGTCTGTAAAATACTGCATTGCACAATCTGCAAAGAAGCATCATTTGTACTATATAACAATAGCTTCTCAAAGCACAGCCTGAGTCTTCTTCCTAGAATGTGCCTTTTGAAGCAAAATACATTGTTTGGAAGTCCCGCACAACGCTCTAAAATCCTGAGAAGTGGGGCTGATGTTTGTATGATGTCAGGTAACTGACAGGTGGTCTCTTGCATATACAGGAAGTGAGTGGCACTATTTTGCTTCCAAGCAGACATTAGAAGTCGGGCATCAGAAGGAACAATGGGGACTTGCAGCAGAATGTTGCATTACATCCCCAACAGTCTTATAGTGCTGTTTAGGGTTCATGGGAGGGTGACACACCTCCTTTTCTTCTTCCTCACCCTCCTGAAACCACCTCATTTCATTCAACTGGCAACTTCAACATTCCATGGCTCAATTGCCCTCACCCTTCCATAGGTCCTAGTAGTTCATTGAATATACAGTAAGTCCTTTTTGGACTATTTTTTGACATTAAAAAACCCTGCTTGCTATTTGCAAATGTTATAAGAACTTTAAGGTCTTAAATATATAATAAATGTTCATAAACGTACCAACCAAGCACATACATAGATCAGCACAGGAAGACGGACCTAATACCATTTTTGACTCCCAAACTGACCAAATGTTTTCTCTGCAAGGAGGGAGGGGGGCAGGGAACCTTCCCATTGTTACAGGAATTTAGTTTCAAAGGGTGACACACCATCAGGAAAGGCAATCAGATAAGGCATTATCATAGAATCATAAAGTTGGAAGAGACCACAAGGGCCATTGAGTCCAACCCCCTGCCAAGCAGGAAACACCATCAGAGCACTCCTGACATATCAGATAACCCGACAGACAGGAAAAACAACAACGTTCAAATTTCTGTTGTAGACCGCCTTTTCTGTGATGTAGGTATGTTTGAGGGGGGTGGTCTTGGGTTACACCCCTTCTGTGATGTATGCATGATGTATGGAGGGGTGGTCTTGAGCTCCAGGTGAGGGAATTTAAAATGTCTATATAAGGGAAGGCATACCTTTGTTTGGTGTCCTCCTCCTTTCCTGCGTGTTGCAACAGATCAATAAAGATCAGGCTTACCAGCTGCTTTGCTTCTCAATATTCTCTGGTTGGCCTCTGTTATTTTTTCCTACCAATAGGGAACCCATGTAAGGACTCTATATGGGCTCTTGGACACCACATATGGGTAGAAGGGCAGATTTTGTTTACAACTGAAATAAGTCCCCCAAATTCAGAAATCACTACAGGGAGGTCCTGCTTCAGTTCTGAACTGATGCATACACATGGGTGTAGCCAGAATTTATGCTGGGGGGCAGGCTTTGTGTTGCGGGTGGTGGAAGAACCTCAGGTAGTAAAGTATTTTGCATTGATTTACGTGATGGGTGGAGTCCCCTCCCTGACCCCCCTTGGCCATCCACACATCCAACTTCATTATCAGAAGGAATGAGGGTGGTAGTGACAGTGACTGACTTGATGCAACGATGGACAACTGGATGAGCCCAGGGAAACTCTATGTCCCTAGGAACTGGCAAGCACAGGTTCAATTATTGATAAGCATTACGCTGTCACAAGGCTGCACATGACATTTATCCATTTGGGGACTGGGGCAAAAGTAAAGTTTTTGGTGTCCCCAAATAAAGGAGCTGACTCCTAAGGGCCGTGGAGCCTTTGGCCCCCCACAATAAAATATTTGAGGAGTCTGGGCCCCCACAGAGTTGATGGGCATTGCTATTCAAACGGCGCGTCGTGTGATCGCTCATGCTGTGCGCAGCTGACCTAGGCCCCCACAATATTCAAGTTGGCACCCCTGACCCCCAAATAGCTTTTTTTTTTTTTAAAAAAAAGGAAAATGCCACGAAATAAACTAAACCACATCCAAGTGCTGAGGGAAGAAGCAATGCCGCGCTCAGGTGTGGAGGGCTTCTGCTTCACCATAAGACAACTGAGGGAGTTCTCCGGACAGAAAAACAACCACCACCATAATAATTTATTAAAAAATTAACCTTCACGAGGCAGGACGGCCCAGTCCAGGTGAGGGAGGGGATTCGCCGGCTGCCGGGTTCACCGTCAGCAACCCTGGGAGAGCGACACCTGCTTGCGCCGCGGCTGCCTCCGTCTCTGCGCGCTGGCGCTCTTCTCTCCGCCTCTCCACGCGGCGCGGAAAGGAAACGGGAGCCTGGCTACATTGTCTCCTCCCCTCGCCCCACCCGCTAGGCGCTGAGGACAGCGGAAGCTGCAGCTGCAGCAGCAGCAGCAAGGGGAGGAGGTGGGGAAGGAACCGACGGGAGGAGCCGGACGCTGGTGAGCTCGGCTCGGGGGCTGGGTCTCCTTCGGCCGGGCAAGGAAGCGGACGGAGGCAAGGATTTCCTCGTCTGGGGAAAGGGGGGCGGTGCTGCTGCGTCGCTGCTCTGCTCTCCTGGCTCCGACCTGCTGCAGCAAGTGGATGGCAGCCCGGGCAACAAAAGGAGCGGCGCCGCCTCCGGTCTCTCGTCCCCCCGGGCACCGGGTCAGTCGATGCAAGGGCGATTGGTTCCCCGCTCCTCCTCCTGGTGCGGGACTTGGTCTCCCTTGCATGTGTGAGCGTGCGTTGAGGGGTAGTAGGGCGAGGAGCGCTTCCTAGGGGGGGGGGGATCGCCCAGCGTGGATCTGTAGGGAATCGGGACACGGTTTTATTTGTGGGGTGGGGATTTGCCCGTCCCACCCCACTCCACTAGCAGCAGCCAGTTTTCCGGGCTTGGGTGCACATTGGAGTAAGAAAACAAGCCCGTGGGACGCGCGTCCGAGCCGGTGGCAGAGTGGCTTCCCAGCGTCAGGGAGGAGGGAGGAGAGAAAGGCATGCTGAGCAAATGTGCACAACGACGAGGAAACCCTACGGAGCCCTCGCTTGTTTGTAGGAAGAGGGCCAGAGGGTGTGATTTCAAGACGGGCTTGAGCCCCGGTACCTATTTGCTTTGTGGGTAATCCCACCAAGACCCTGAATTGGCATCTTGGGGTCTGTTTGTTTGTGGGAGGCGCACGAAAGATGCCCGCTGCGTAGGAAGGTGGTAGTTTGCAGCTTGTCTTCCCTAACCTGGTGCCTCCAGATGTTTTAGAGCACAGCTCCAAGAAACCTTCACCATTGGCTATCGTGACTGGGGCTGATGGGAGTTGCAGCCTCTGGAGGGCACCAGGTCAGGGAAGGTTGACCCAGCAGTTATTACCTCCCTGTATCACTTTAAAACCCCTGATAAGAAAAGGGGCTAATCCAAGATAGTTTAAGTAGTGTGTGCTTTTTATTTTAAATGGTATTTTAACTGCTTAAAGGTAAGTTAGTAGTTGGGGGGGCGGGGGGAGGAGCTGCAAGCCTAGTCAAAAGCTACAGCTAACTTCCAACCCATGAGTTTCCAAATGCTAGGCCACATATTTTTAAATGACTTCTAGATGCCTGCACTCGTTTTATGGCTTTGGGGGAAGCTGTGGGGTGCTCTCGACGTTCATTTAGAACAGGGGTTCGGTCTCCAGCGCTTTCAAGGGCCTTCTGCTTCAGAATTTGGATGTGCAAAATTCCAAATCTTGACTGTGATGAGCCAGTTAGGATCAGATGCAGTCTTTCTCTTGCTTTTGTGTTACCATGATAACTGTATCCACTCTCTGCATTGTCAGCTTGGTGAATTAAAAGGCACATCAGAAATGGGAAGTGCAGTACTTTCAAAATGTTAGTTACACATCGGAGGGTGGTTGTCGTTATTTTTGCCCTGAATTCCACTTGAGAGCCCAGCCAAGGTTGGATCCTGTGAACTCTCCAGCCTGCCTTATGCAATAGCAGGTATCAAAATAGTTGCGGTAGAGCTTGTGGGAAGCTGCATGCAACAAGTCAACACACTTCTGACAAAAGCCCCCACTTCCCATGTAGATGGACTTTTGTATCAAGCTGATTGGGATACATGTGCATATTCCCCTGGCCTTCATTAACCTTTAAGGGACCAAATACCTCATTGTGAAAAGTCTAGGGGGTAATTTCTCTTACAGCTTCCATACAGAGAATTCAGAGGTTTTAGAAATAGACTCTTCCTCTGGAGACCATGTTGTTGTCTGAATCAGGAGGGTAGGATTCAGTGGCTAGAAAGATAACATTTTCTTACCATGTTTTCTCTTTTTCTATTATTACAGCTCTGTTTAGTTTGACATCTGAAAGCTGGGCGATTTGACTCCAAGGTGAGCAGAAACCTACTCTTCCTGTGGTGGAAGTTACCCGTAGTGAACATAATTATCTTTCTAGCATAATTGCAGCCCACCTTCCTATCTGTAGCCTGTGTGGGTTATTCAGGAGCTGGTAGCCTATACAGTGGTACCTCGTACCGTCCCCCTTGCTAATGCTTTGGGTTATGCGCTCCGCTAACCCGGAAGTAGGTCTCCTTGTTGTGAACTTTGCCCCGGGATGCGAGCAGAAGTTGTGCTCTGGTAGCATGCGTGCAGCAGGAGGCACCATTAGCAAAAGCACGCCTCATGTTACAAGCGGTTTCCGGTTATGAACGGACCTCCAGAACCAATTAAGTTAGTAACCGGAGGTACCACTGGAGCTTCCCCTTGCAAGCATGTACTGTGAATTAAATCCTCAATATTCTAAATAAATCTAAATTCGCATTCAGGTGCACTGAATTGTGTGACTTCATTCCAGCAAGAGCTTAAAATACGGTCTTGATATTAGAGAGAAAAAGTTAATAAGTATGCATTCAAGGGCATGGAAGTTTTGAAACGTTCTTAAAAGATGCTCATATCTTGTATGTTAAAGGTAAAGGTACCCCTGTCCGTACGGGCCAGTCTTGACAGACTCTAGGGTTGTACGCTCATCTCGCTCTAGAGGCCAGGAGCCAGCGCTGTCCGCAGACACTTCCGGGTCACGTGGCCAGTGTGACGAAGCTGCTCTGGCGAACCGGCACCAGAGCAGCACACGGAAACGCCGTTTACCTTCCCGCTATAAAGCGGTACCTATTTATCTACTTGCACTTGGGGGTGCTTTCAAACTGCTAGGTGGGCAGGAGCTGGGACCGAACGACGGGAGCTCACCCCGCCGCGGGGATTCGAACCGCCGACCATGCGACTGGCAAGTCCTAGGCACTGAGGTTTTACCCACAGCGCCACCCGCGTCCCGTATCTTGTATGTTAGTAGTGTTATATTCCAGAGGTGTGCATAGACCCCAAGATTTGCCTTGTATTTGTTCATCCTGAAAAATCAAATATGCTTCTGAGTTGTCCGTGCACTCTCCACTTCAATCTGTAATTTGGGTTCCGAACTCTGTATAAAATGAAGCTCTGTGTTCCCTATTCACTAGAATATAACTTTGCCCCATTTTGGCCAAAGTGAAGTAAATTTTCAGGTACAGGAGCACTTCTAGAGTGGACTAAGCCTTCCAAATTGCAGACAAGTAGGTCTGAGGCTTTTTGTGCAGGAAGTAAAAGGGATTCACTTTTTCCCATAATCCATTATGGGGTGGAGAAGTGGGGCTTATCTCTTGCTCTCTCTTGAAATAATGGATTTGTGGGTAAACTTTGCATATTTTTTCCTGTACATTTTTTTTTAAGTCTGTGGCTTCACACATTTTTCTTTCTTTCTTTCTGGTGATTGCTTGTGCCCTGCGGCAGGCCTTACATTGTGAGGCTGCTGAGAACGGTGCCTGTGGAGTCCTGAAGAGTTCTGGGTGTGTGTTTTGCTGAATAAAAGCAACTTAGGAATAATACACACACACACACACACAAAAAAAAAAAAAAAAAAAAACTGCACCAGCCAATCCTTTTTTAACAAAGCAAGAAACAAAAAAGCAATTCAGAATTCATCAGCATTCTACAGGGGAAATTGTAGGACAACCTCACTTTTTGCAAAGCCCATGGAGCTAGAGAAATACAGAGATATAGGAAAAGATAGAGCTATATAGGGTGGAAAAGCCGAGTGACATGAGGCTTTTGGGGAGCCTTGATCTGGCTTGGGGTTTATTGACATTGTGCTTCAACTTGGGAGGGGAATTTATCTCATGATCTGGGCCCCCACTTGAAGCCAGTGTACACCTCTATTGTTTGCCTGGTTATACATTAGACAACTCATGTCTAGTGGGAAGCCTCAGATGAAATGGTTATATATGTGCCTTATGCAGGATTTAGTTCTTGACACACATTGGGACACACTGGGGGGGGGGGGGATGTGGTTTTATTCATGTATATGCTGAATCCTGCCTTATATGCATGGGTTGGAGAGTTGTATGGGCTTTTCAATAGCTACTACCATGTGTCCAGAACCTTGTTTATCTCACTGGTAGGGCAAACCTCTTGGGTTAGTATGTTAATAGGTTAATAGTTGCAGTTGTTCTTAACTTAAAAGCAAAGCAAAACTAGGAAAACCTAAGGAGTTAAAATGTTTAACCAGAATAAGCAGAAGCAAAAAGAGAAGTGGAATGGAATCTCAATGTACATTGTTGTTGTTATTTTTAAATCTACTGTGATATTATGCTTATACTTTGTTTTTACATATGTAAATGGTTTCCCTAAATTTCAGTTTCATTTTCAGTTTGAATATTTTTTTTCTTGAAAGTCCTGCGTTTTAAAATAAAAAAATATTGCTTTACCTTCTACGCTTTTCAAATGAGCCCTTCCTAGCACTTGAAACAAAAGTGCAATTTAATGGGTTTAAATGATCCACTATCCTATGAAATATACCATCAAACGTGTTAGATGCTGCCTTTTGGAATGAAGAGATGTTTGCTCTTCCTGTTATATAAAACCACCACTAACTCCACCCTGCAAGTATTAACAGCAGTTTAGTAAAGATGAGCAATTTAGTCAAGATGACAATTGTCAGCAGATCTTGCATGCTTTATAGTTTTGACTGGTTTGCATCCCTTCATTTTCTGTGTGTGGGCAGGGCAGATCCCAGACTATTGACCCTCGTACCTTCTTACTGGGAGGGAGTTTCATATCAAAATTGTTTATTCCCTCACCCATCCTCTTCTTTCTTTTCTGTTTGCTTCGCCTTACCTGCATTCATAGATGTAGCACAGCCTGTATTATGTTTGATTTCTTTTGATTTGTATAAAATATTTTAATGTCGTGCTCAAAGTGATGTATGGAAGAGGGGTCCCCCCCCAATATTTGATCTGTATGCTTGGAAATGTAAACAGCTTGTTCTCACGTCTCATCAGGACGGATAAGCAGCCGTGGGAAGGTGTGCTGAAACTGAGAGACAATTTGCTCACATATGTGTGCTGCAGCTGTGCTGTTAAGGTCCCAGAGCTACTGTTTTTACTATATAGTTCATTTGAAGCATAGCTGAATCATGGCCTGAATTGTGCACAGTTCTGGGAGGGGCATTTTGGCTACGTTAATCACAGTACATACCTATGCACGTTTACACAGAAGTCAGCCTCTGTGTGTTCAGTGGGGCTTACTCCGAGGTCAGCATGCATAGGATTGCAACCTTAAAACTGTAGGGTTGGAACCAGGGAAACACATAGGGAAGGGGGCTGTGGAAGATGACTTTCTTACCCATACCAGTTTTGGGGGGTTGCTCTAAGCAGCCCCTGCTACAGACCATTCAGCAGGACCCCTCTGGGGTAGCATTCCAGTATGGGAGGCTGAGGTGATCCCTGAAAATTGCCTGGAGGCACTTTTGGTGAGTAGAGTGGAAGCTGCCTCTGATTAGGTTTTGGGGGTCCCCCCTTTAGCCCTCCTGTATCACAACGCCATCCTCTTCAGTAGCATCCCCTGAACCCCAGGGGAGATATTTTTTGAGAACAAGGGGAATGCTCGGAAAGGAGATGGGGAGTCGATTTTCTTTGGCTCTAACCCAAGATTATTTACTTACTAAATTTATATCCTGCCCTTCCTCCCAAAAGAAGCCCAAGGAGGCAAACACACAAATGATAAAACTGTTAAAATCATCTAGAATATTAATGAGCTGTTCTCTCTTCCTCCTATCCCTCCCTCCTTTCTTTCCTCTTTTTGCCTCTTCTTCTCACGTCTACCATTTTGTCTAGTTCTTCACTTTAATTTCCTTTGTCCATGATCTGGAAAGAGAGCTGGTTCAAACAGTGAAGCCACTAGTCTGCTTGGGTGATGCTGGAAGGTTTGACCGAAGGGAAGCTTAAAGCTTGTTTATTTCTCCACCCCTCTTTGTGTGGGGAGACCCTCTGAACTCTAGTGTTGGAATACTGCCTAACGTCCTCCTGGTTTTTATCCTGCAGCGCCATGTCCACTGGGAGGTTCCGAACAAAGAAAAAAACACCTCCGGTTGACAATTCTCCCGATAATCTTCCTCTGAGAAGTTCAGGGAGACAGGTACCTTTCATCAATTTCATTCACAGGGTTGCAAGCAGGGTTGTGCATTATCTACTTAGGAAATGAAGAGTATTGCAGTCCTATGCATATTAGTCTGCAGTGTCCTGTTGATTTCACAGCCAGGCAGTGATCTTACTTACAAGTTGATGTGCATGACATTTCAGCCTGCTGAGTTTTTCCAAGCAAAATCGGTGCTCATCTTTGGCGTAATGTAACGGGCTGTTGTTTTGGACTCTTCCTTGTTTTGGACTGTTCCCTGTTCTGTGTGCGAAGCTAGTTATGACACTTCCTTGGTTTTTATTTTTTCTGTATTTCCATGTGAATGCAAGTTGCATGGAATATTGCTATCTTTTTGACAGATTTCCCCCCATCCCCGGGTCTAGATTTATTTTGTACTGGAATACCTTTCTATCACAGATTGGAAATCCATGCCTCTCCAGAAGCTCAAGTTTCCATCAGTCCCAGCCAGCATGGCCTGTCGCTCAGAATTATGGGAGTTGTAGTTCAGCAACATCTGGAGGGCCAAAGGTTCCCCATCCTTCTTCTGTAGGAAACACAATCAGTGTAACTGTCCTCCATCACTATTGCAAGAGAAAGCCTCACCAATAAAGACTGCTGAATATATCATAAATCTGTTGTGACCTTTTCATTCACACAGTTGTGTTATTTTAGGTGAGGAGGAAAGCTGCAGAGGCAGCTGAGGATGATGAAGATGCCTCAGAGAAGAAGTACAGAAAATGCGAAAAGGCAGGATGTACAGCAACATGTCCCGTTTGCTTTGCCAGTGCTGCTGAAAGGTTTGGGCTCCTCTGTCTTCCCCCTTCACAGTCCCAAGGTTTCAGGAAGTGACCTTCAGCTTGATAGATTTCATTTCTGGTTTGTCTGAGTGAATTCTTAGGACTATTATTAATGGAGGGAAGTGGATGTATGCTCCTAGGTAAAAGGTAAAGGTACCCCTGCCCGTACGGGCCAGTCTTGCCAGACTCTGGGGTTGTGCGCCCATCTCACTTAAGAGGCCAGGGGCCAGCGCTGTCCGGAGACACTTCCGGGTCACGTGGCCAGCGTGACATCGCTGCTCTGGCGAGCCAGAGCTGCACACGGAAACGCCGTTTACCTTCCCGCTAGTAAGCGGTCCCTATTTATCTACTTGCACCCGGGGGTGCTTTCGAACTGCTAGGTTGGCAGGCGCTGGGACCGAGCAACGGGAGCGCACCCCGCCGCGGGGATTTGAACCGCCGACCTTTCGATCGGCAAGCCCTAGGCGCTGAGGCTTTTACCCACAGCGCCACCCGCGTCCCTATGCTCCTAGGGGAAGGTGCAATAAAAGCAGCTTTAAAAGTAGTTAGAAACCAACCTAACAAAAAATCCCAGATATATATTTTAAAGCGCACACAAAAGATACAAAAGAGGCAGAGACCCGTTCATCCTGCTGGGAAGTCTTGTTGGAACATTTTCCAACAAAATATAAACCTGCATTTTTCTTCAGGATTATATTTTTAAACAAGTAGAAGGTGCTTCATAGTGTACCTGAAGGAGTGTCTCCACCCATCATTCAGCCCAGACACTGAGGTCCAGCTCTGAGGGTGTTCTGGCGGTTCCCTCACTGCGAGATGTGAGGTAACAGGGAACCAGGGAGAGGATCTTCTTGGTGGTGGCGCCTGCCCTGTGGAACGCCCTCCCATCAGATGTCAAGGAAATCAAGGAAACATCTATCTGACTTTTAGTAGATATCTGAAGGCAGCCCTGTTTAGGGAAGTTTTTAATGTTTGCTGTTTTATTCTGTTTATAATATGTTGGGAGTCACATCATCATCATCATCATCATCATCATTATTATTATCATCATCATCATTATAGACTGCTAACGTGTAGCAATCTAAAGTATTTTCAAATTGCAGGACAAAGCATATCCTTTCAATAAATGTAGTATTTTCTGATTTCTTCTGTTTTAGGTGTGCTAAAAATGGCTACACATCAAGATGGTATCACCTCTCCTGTGGGGAACATTTCTGTAATGAATGTTTTGATCATTACTACCGAAGGTATTCTTTCTCTTGTTTGAAGTAATTGCATTTTTTAAGGGGTGGGGACAGGATGCAACCGAAAGTGTGTTAATGCAATGGCAAAGCATTTTAATCTTGATATGGTTAAAGAAATAAGATATGGAAGGTAATATACATAATTGCTGTGTTTTGCTACCCATTGTGATTTAATTTTGAAATGAGGCTGAAAACAACAGTGCTGCATTTATAATGGCTATAAATTGCAGGGGTTTGAATTTATCAAGAAATGTCAATAATGTCTGGGGGATTGATACCTGCACAATAACCTAACAGCTTCCTTTTCAAAGCAACTCTGGGCAAAGGCAATGCTTTAAAAGGCGGAGATGGGGGTACGACTGTATTGGCTGTTTGTAGGAAGCTGGACCAGCTAAATATCTACACTCTCAGGATGACTTTAATAGGCCTTTCTGTCTGTTGTGAACTGCTGAACATTTTGACAAAATGCTCTCAGCTAGAAAATACACAAAGCAACATCAGTAGACTGGGCAAATAGGCTGTCTGTTAAAGCCAGGGTGCAAAGGGAGACCAAGTTTTGATGGAGGGAGGGAAGCTATTCCAACAGTGAAGCCATTGTATAGATTTGGGTATCCATAATAAGGACACCTAATTTATCAGATTAAACAAAATAAAAATCATGCACAATATTGCCTTGAAGTTGAGCTTTGCAACTTCTGTGCTTGCTTAGGAAACCAAATACTGTGGCCAGGAGCATGTTGTCTTAATACCTATTTCTTTCTCTAGGCATTCCATGTTTGGGATGAACTGTCTATTAAAGTATACCAAACCATGCGTAGGCGATTCCTTCCCTCTACTTAACATTTCCTTTGTCCCTCCTTTTAGTCATAAAGATGGCTACGAAAAATACACTGCCTGGAAAAGGATTTGGACCAGTAATGGAAAAAGTGAACCCAGCCCTAAAGCTTTTATGGCTGATCAGCAGCTCCCTTACTGGGTGAGGGCTTTATTTATGATGACTTAACACTGTGAAAGTAGTCCATGTTCATTTTTTATTTCCCTTCGCAGTAAGTGTGTTTGAAGGAAGCGTTAAGCAATGGATTTGATTATTGTTATTATTGTTTCAACCTTGGGGTTGAAAGTGAAAATAATATGAAGGAAGCATACAATATTTGGCGGCAGGCCACGCCTTGTGCATGCAGAATGTAAAGTGGTACCTCGGGTTACATACGCTTCAGGTTACAGACACTTCAGGTTACAGACTCCCCTAATCCAAAAACAGTACCTCAGGTTAAGAACTTTGCTTTAGGATGAGAACAGAAATCACGTGGCAGCAGCACAGTGGGAGGCCCCATTAGCTAAAGTGGTGCTTCAGGTTAAGAACAGTTTCAGCTTAAGAACAGACCTCCGGAACAAATTAAGTACTTAACCTGAGGTACCACTGCACCAGGTTCAAACCCTGGCATCTCCAGATGATTCTGAGAAAATCATCTGTGTGAAATTCTGGAAAGTTGCTACCAGGAGCCGACACTGAGCTAGCACATGAAAGAAACAAACCATACCTGGTTTAGCATTATGCCTAAACCAGGGATTTTCACTTATTTCACTCCAAACAGACCACAGAGATAAGCAAAGGTTTCTTCTGGCTTACTGATTGTGATATGTTTGGAGCAAAGTGACCTCTAGTCTGGATGTAACTTTAAGCCAGAGATTGTGGTTCATTTCTCCCCAATACTGGTAGGATGGACTGAAGCAGTCATGATCAGGTATAGATGAAGAAGTATAGGTTATATGCTGATAATTAGAAAAGAAGGGGTTTTTGATTGGTTGTAGAGCTTACAGAACTTCAAAATGATTATCCTTCTTTCCTGAGATGGGAGTGGATCATGGGGTTCCAAGAGCAGTTAGGATTTCAGTTAGGGCAGTTGGAAGCTGCAGGCTGAAGAGAAATAGAGAATCAGAAAGGTGAGGGAAGGAGCACAGTACTTGCTTAATAACCTATATGACTGTAAGATCTGTGCCTTGCAGTTTAGGGAGGAAAGGCTTTCATAAATTTGAAAGGCAACGTATTGTCTACAGGCTGATCATCCCAACAGTTAGCTTTTCACTTCCTGCTGGATAATAATAATAATAATAATAATAATAATAATAATAATAATAATAATTTTTTATTTATACCCCTGAGCCAAGGCCGGGCTCAGAGCGGCTTACAAGCAATAATAAAAACAAGATGAATGATTACAACTTAAAAACAAAAATAAAATACAACATTAAAATAATGGAACATTAAAATATTAAAATGTAGCCTCATCGCAGGAGAAGGAAAAGAAAGAAAGAGGAGGGAAAAAAAGAGAGAGAGAGAGAGAGAGAGAGAGAGAGGGAGGGAGGGAATCAAATTGGCTCCAAGCCAAAGGCCAGGCGGAACAACTCTGTCTTACAGGCCCTGCGGAAAGAAATCAGATCCTGCAGGGCCCTGGTCTCATGAGGCAGAGCGTTCCACCAGGCCGGAGCCAGAGTTGAAAAGGCCCTGGCTCTGGTTGAAGCCAATCTAACTTCTTTAGGGCCTGGGACCACTAGGGTGTTATTATTTATGGACCTTGAGGCTCTCCGTGGGGCATACCAGGAGAGGCGGTCCCGTAGGTACGAGGGTCCTAGGCCGTGAAGGGCTTTAAAGGTCAAATGCAGCACCTTAAATCTGACCCTGTACTCCACCGGGAGCCAGTGCAGCTTGAAAAGCACTGGGTGAATATGCTCCCATGGCAGAGACCCCGTGAGGAGCCTCGCTGCAGCATTCTGTACCCGCTGGAGTTTCTGGGACAGCTTCAAGGGCAGCCCCGCATAGAGCGAATTACAGTAGTCAAGCCTGGAGATGACCGTCGAATGGATCACTGTGGCCAGGTCGGGGCGGGAAAGGTAAGGGACCAACTGCTTGATGCGGCGAAGGTGGAAAAATGTCGCCTTGGCTGTTGCTGTAACTTGCGCCTCCATGGAAAGGGAGGCATCAAGGATTACACCCAAACTCTTAATGGAAGGCAATGGCACTAATTGGGCCCCCACAAGAGAAGGGAGTTGGTCCCTCATCCCCATGCCATCCTGACCTAGCCATAGGACCTCTGTCTTCGAAGGATTTAGTTTCAATCGGCTCCCACGAAACCATCCAGCCACAGCTTCCAAGCATCTGGTCAGTGTGTTCGGGGCCGAGTCAGTGTGGCCATCCATCAGCAGATAGAGCTGAGTGTCATCAGCATATTGGTGACAGCCCAGCCCATAGCTCCGGATAATCTGGGCAAGGGGGCGCATAAAGATGTTTAAAAGCATTGGGGAGAGAATTGCGCCCTGCGGCACTCCACACACCAAGGAGTGGCGCAACGACATTTCCCTCCCTAATGCCACCCTCTGTCCCCGACCAGAGATAAAAGAGCACAACCAGTTATGGGCTATGCCCTGTATCCCTACGTCTGCAAGGCGGTGGTCCAGAAGATCATGATCGACCATGTCAAAGGCTGCTGACAAATCTAAAAGGATCAGCAGTCCTGACTCGCCTCGATCCAGTTGTCTACGGAGATCATCTGTTATGGCAGATCATGGATGAGCTGCCATGCAGTCTGCACCCTTTTGGGGGAATCAATTGATTCTGATTTACCTCTCCTGAGAAAGGAAGGGTAGGTCAGCTCAAAATGCACACTCATACGAAGTTGATGGGGAAAATGTAGGCACAGCTTGCATGTCTGCTGCTTAAGGAAGTCTTCCTGAAATTTTGAGAGACCTGTCTTTAATCTTATTAGTGTGCATTTATTTCTGGATGAACCGAGCAACTTCGTCATTTTATCTCTAGGTTCAGTGTACAAAGCCAGAGTGTGGGAAATGGCGGCAGCTGACAAAGGAAATCCAGCTTACCTCGCAAATAGCCAAAACATACCGCTGCGGCATGAAACTGAACAATTCCACCAAGGTACCTTCAACCCTCAAATGTACTGAAAATGCCGGTTGGTTTGGTCGTTTCTAGAGGCTGACGGGAGCCCCAGGCTTAAAACAATTGTGCAGTGTTTGTTTGGAGACACCCTTATACTACTGCAATACACACAAGGATTTACATGCATTTAAAACTCTGTGAGGGTGGCACCAGAAAACTGGCAGGTGGGTGGAAAAGCTTGACACCTTCTTCCCTGGCCACCTTTCCACTCTACCCCTTCCCAAAGGTGCCTTTCTCTTGGGATTTTTAAAACATACCATTGAGTGGAATTTGTAGTTTGGCCCTAAGTGCCATGGCTTTTATGAATAGAAGTCATGCCATTTCTTCAGTGTTCCTCTTACATGCAAGTCAGAGGAGCTATCCTGTTGTCTGAAAGTGTTGTATTTGTTTCAGGTGGAAGGCCCAGACCATTGCTCCATGCCTGAGGATCTGGTAAGCAATGTTTTAGGAAAGTCCTGCATGTGGTATCAGAATGAATTGTAACTGTGAGGAACACAGTGGTGCAGGCTTAGTAGTAAATACTGTTTGGGTAACATTCTGACTTTGGAACTGGAGACTTTAAGAAAGAGCCTAGCTGTTGCTTAAGGAAAAGGCCAAAGACATCTCAAGCTATTCAGCTTATTAGTAGGGTGTTTGTGTGACTAGAATTATTGTACTATGTTTAAACTGTGAGGAGCACCTGTATGTTATTTCTTTTTTTAAAAGGGCAAAACAGAAAAGTTCTACCTTGATAGTTGCCCTTGCAAAATCTCAACTCTCAGACCTACTGCTGTTTTGTTAGATTGTTAGCTGCTTTGAGACTCCTTAGGGTAGTGATAAAGCGGGATATCAAATCCAAACTCCTCTTCTTCTACTGCTGTTTTGATAGTGCAAATCACCTCAAAGCGATGGATGGTTGAGAGCCACATCACCTAGTCCCATATTAGACTTCTGACCAATTAGAGTAAGCTACATTGCTATGGGAAAGGCATTTCCATATAGAAGCTTCCCTACACTCCTGGTAGAGCAGTCAGAAATGGCCTGTGTCTCTTAAGTGTCATTGGGACTGAGAGATAATATGATAACAAAAGCTTTAATTCTTCTTCCTGACTCTTTCCTCCACTCCTTCGTAGAGAGTTGCTGAAGTTTCAGATCACTGGTGGTATTCAATGCTCATCCTTCCACCTTTGCTGAAGGACAGTGTGGCTGCTCCTTTGCTGTCTGCATACTACCCAGACTGTGTGGGCATGAGCCCCTCTTGTACCAGTACTCACCGGTTGGTTGGTGAATCCAATGCAATAAAAATGGAGCACTTAAAGTCTCCACCCACTATAGCTGGTAAGCTCTGAGTACTTTTCTGCCTTCTTCTAGTGACAGCCTTATTTTCCATGGTACGAGAGTACTTTTTCTATATTAACGTGAATTAGAATGTCTTGTCTTCTCAAGAATGAAACTAACCATCAACCATGTATACTTTGTAATATTTATGTTGTTTATATTTGTGAGCATGTAGTATAAGCATATTCTTCCTGTAAGCAACACTTTGGTGCATATGCTCGAGGTCCACTAAGGCGTTTGGGGCAGAGAGGAGATCTGTAAGCACCATAAATAATTGTTGTAAGCAGAAGCCACAGTTCTTATACCCATCCTAGTATATGTTGCAGGCACCTGTAATAGAGTTCACATTTGTTTACATGCCCTAGAGCTTTGTGCCTTTTTATTAAGCTACCATGGCGGCTCACAGAGATGCTACATGCAGCTCATTCCGTGTTGTATGTTGCCTTCCAGGGATGAACAAGTACTTCCAGCCTTTCTACCAGCCCAACGAATGTGGTAAAGCACTGTGTGTGAGACCAGATGTAATGGAACTAGATGAACTCTATGAGTTTCCAGAATATTCACGAGACCCCACCATGTATCTAGCTCTGAGAAACCTCATTTTGGCTCTGTGGTACACAAACTGCAAAGTAAGCATGGCTGAATATTCGCCCCCAAAAGATTATCATCTCACTTTAAAAATATATCAACCTAAACTTCCCTTGTCCTGGTTTCCTTCTCCCACTTGCTCCATAGACAAGGCCTTCTCAGTCATTATGGTTTTTGCTTTTCCATGGGGGAGGACCCCCCCCCAACCCATCCCATTTCAGTCCTGCTGGCCCTGCAGCAATTGGGATTTTTTAGAGCAGGGATGGGGAACCTGTGGCTCTCCAGATGTTGGACATCTGTCTGTCCAAGCCAGTATGGCCCAATGGTCAGTGATGATGGGAGTGGTAGTCCGGCAACATCTGGTGGGCCACAGGTTCCTCATCCCTGCTCCAGAAGTCCTGCTGCAGTGGGAGGGTGGAACTCTGCTCATGGTAAGACAAAAGGTTGCAGTGACTGACCAGACCGTGCCTTTGGAGCAGATGAAAGAAAACATCACAATAAACCCTCCATCTGCTGAGGAAAACAAGGCTTCATGGTGAGGCCTGTGTTCCTTTCGTCCCTCCTTAAATACGCCTTCACAATGTGATCCAGATTCCCAGGTGTGCAGATGGGGCTTTTCCATACAAAGCTGCCCTGCTTCATGCTTTTCAGTACGCAGGTACATGACTGGAAGTTTACTTGGATGGTTGTCACTTTGTTGATCTGGGAGATGTACATTAGCTGTTGAGCTTCACCATCTGAAGGACAGTTTGCTATCTTGTTCCAGCAGCAGTCAAATTCTTGCCTCTCCTCCTTTCCCCCAACCCTTCAATGCACAGGAAGCCCTAACCCCTCAGAAATGTACGCATCACATCATTGTTCGAGGCCTTGTGCGCATTCGCTGTGTGCGGGAGACGGAGCGAATACTTCATTTTATGACCAGGAAAGGTCTGATTAACACAGGGGTCTTGTCAGTTAATCCTGACCAACCTCTTCTGCCCAAAGACTACCATAATGTAAGTATTTTAAAATACAGAGTACTAATAAACTGGTTCTAGGAGATTCTGATGGGACAAGGAGGGTGAAGGGAGAAAGGATTCCTTTTAAGGGTAAAAGGTGAAAGAGGGGTTGGCCTTCTAGGACCTCTTGGTCAGTGTCAAAACTCTTCTTCAGGGGCTCATGGCTTCTCAAGAACTGTCAAAATCGGCACAGACAAAATCGTCTGTCGTTCAGCTCAGGCTAGGATACTTTCTCTTCACTGTCCTCATTTTGGGTTGATATTGTAGCACTTGCTCAGCTTCTTCTAATGAAACCCTTCAGCAGGAACAGAATTTTATCCGAACAATGTTTCAAATTGTTCTGAGACTTACTTAGAAAAAACAGTCTTGCTAGTCTCAAAAGAATGCTAGCATCACTAGTTTACTTTTCTTCTTCATTTAAGAAATCTGTCATTGTGGTTGGGGCTGGTCCTGCTGGATTAGCAGCTGCAAGACAGCTTCAGAACTTTGGAATTAAGGTGAGACTTTTTCAAATAAAGTATAGCATTTCAACATTTCTGTCTCCCCTTCTGGCATATCTACACTTTGCTGCTGCTACCTGAGTAAGAAAAAGATAGGGCCTGTTCTCAGAGTCCAGATATCCTGGGAAAGTGTCTTAATTTGTTTCAAGGCTGAGCTTGAAATAATTATGAGGCTAGGGTTTGTTGCATGATTTGTTGCAGCTTATACAGTATTTGGGCATGGAGAATGGTAGGCATAGCTTGTCTGCTCACAGTATCCACCTTTTAAGGAGGAACTTAATGTCTTCACTTGGTAGACGGATTTTCTGCCTCTGAGATTTAGGATTCACCAATTAAAAACTTGGTGAACTCCTAGCATAATGTTCTATTATTGATTGACCACCTTGGCATTATTTGGTTAACTGTGGATTTTTGTTTCATAGCAGTGTGTTCCTTACCACCACCGCTGCTCCTTTTGTATGTTGCAGGTTCTTGTGCTAGAAGCAAAGGACAGAATTGGGGGCCGCGTGTGGGACGATAAGACTTTCAAAGGGATCACTGTGGGAAAAGGGCCACAGATAGTGAACGGCTGTGTCAACAATCCAGTAGCGCTAATGTGTGAGCAAGTGGGTTTGCATTTTTATTCATGAAAACATTGTCCTTCTGAAGCTTAATATACACTGATCCTTGTAAACTTAACTTTCTTGTTAGAGAGGTTTTTCAGGCAGCTCAGAATCCACATCCCACTCTAGCTACAGGTGTATTGGGTCACTTTGGGAAAGTAACTGTTCTTCAGCTTTGTTTTACTGTGTGTGAAAGAGATAGATTAAAGGTCTAATTGTAGGGTTGTAAAGAGGAATGAGGTAATGAAAGGTGTTACCGTCCTTAGGAGCAGGAAGTTCTACAAATAACATTTGAAAACTTTGCTAAGTGTTTCAATCAGGCTTTCTGTTCATACATTTTTCTTCTTCTCTCACATGATACTTTGATTTAAGTAATACAATGAATTACCTCCATATTTAGGGAAGCTAGCAATTTGCTGTAAAGAACAGAATAATAGTCTTTTCAAGTGCTAGTCCACTTACTACTTAGAATGGTGATTCTTCAGAGTTGATACTTACTATAATAAATGAAATAATTCTGATTCCTATAATATAAAACCCTCACTGAAGATGTTTAGCTTTTATTGGTTGGTGGGTGTTGACATCAATGAAAATTGCGGTCCTTTGGGAGGGATAGAAATTTAACAAATAAACCATAAAAATTAAGGTTTGCGTCCCATGACAGTAACTGATTATCTACTTCCCCCACGTTCAAAATCCCTGTCTTTTTAAAGCTGGGCATTAAAATGCATAAAATTGGAGAGAAGTGTGATCTGATCCAGGAAGGTGGAAGAATAACTGACCCTACTATAGACAAGCGCATGGACTTCCATTTCAATTCTATCCTTGATGTTGTAGCAGACTGGAGAAAAGACAAAAATCAGCATCAGGATATTCCTCTTGGAGGTAAGTAGAAACAATGAAGAGCCACACGGCACATAGTGCAATGGATATAAAGGAGCACCTGTAGAAGTCGTCTCAGGTATTTGTGCCAGCTCAGCTTTCAGTTCTTGTATTTTGTTGCATTTGAATGACCTTTGACAGAAGATTGTGGGCTGCTCAGAGCAATTTCATTAGGCCCAGGGGGCAAACAGGATTTCCTGGGCCTAGTACCCTGTATGTCGCTATTGGCAATGACTGTTCTTCTGTTACTAATATGAACAGTTATTTTTAATACATGGAAATGATTTAATAAGCATTTATTTAACAGATTTTTAACCTGCCTTTCTGAGTTCCTGCCCTCACAAGGCGTTTTGCAGCAATTGCAAATAGTTCAAATACCATAATTATATAACAGATAATTATGCAGTAAGTTTAGAACATTTATGTAACATTAACAGACAACAGCAGCGACTCAAATGGGGGAAATAGCTTTACGTCCTTTTTGAACAATATCTCCCTGAAGAACAATAGCCAAGTGACAGCAGTAGATGTAGTGACATCATAAAGTGAATAAATTACTTGGAATACATTTTCCTCAGTCCCTGTTTTATTAATATGCAAACTAATTGACATTTTTAAAACTACAACCAACCAACCAACTTGGATTTCTTTAACCAAGTGACAGTCCCAGAAGAGATTATCCCAAATTGCACACAATTAGCAACATGCAGGAATTATTTCTGAGTATAGAATCTGGGAGAGTTGTCCTGAGCCCTGAAAATAAAGTGTCTTGCTGTGGCCTAGCAGTGGTGAAGTTAATAGGCTGGTTTGCAGTCACTTTAAACCATAGTTGTGAATGAATGTGCAATGTGCTGGTGCACAGAATGAAAATCATTGCTGCTTAGCATTATTCCTGCTGCTGCGGCTGCTGCATTGCTGGCAGCTAATTTGACCAAGCATTTTGTCCAGATACTTGTGGTTTCTCTCTCTCTAAACAAACAATGAACTGTAACCAAGGTTTGTCCTCTACTTACCATTTAGGTTTTGTTGAGGAGGAAACAAACCATGAGCCTAGGTTCAGATGCTAATGTTAAGCCAAACCATGGCTTAGCTTCCAGCAGTTCAGCTGAAACAGGGGAGGAATGAAGCAGTCATGTTTTTGCTCCGTGCCCCATCACCCTTTAAATCACAGTGATGTGCAAACCAGGCCAGTGTATGAGTATGTTTGCTGGTAGCCCACATGTCTGTGAGAAAAGTGCTGCCCGACAATTAAGGAAGGACAAGGACTTTAAAGTGCTATCAGTTTCAGTGGAAAATACGTTAAGCATGCATTCAACTCTATTTTGAAATAGTTGTCACTTAAAAGTGTGGAACTTCATGCCCATAATATTTATATTTTGACGGGAGCAGCGGGAACTATTCTGGTAGAGCTTCATTTTAAAATTTAACAAGAACACTTAAAAGTAGGGTGAACTTGTAAGGAAAAAATGATTATTTATTGATAATGATTGGATATATTATTTGCAGATAAAATCCAGGAGATCTATAAAGTTTTTATTCAGGAATCTGGTATTCAGTTCAGTGATCTCGAGGAAAAAGTCCTTCAGTTCCATGTCAGTAACCTTGAATACGCCTGTGGCAGCAACCTCCATGAGGTGAGCATGGGATGGACTTGTGCGACACTTAGGTGTTGAGTGTTCAAACTGTTCAGTGAAAAGATTACTGTTCTCCTTACAGGTTTCTGCACGCTCCTGGGATCACAATGAATTTTTTGCTCAGTTTGCTGGAGATCACACGCTCTTAAACTCGGGATACTCAACAATAATTGAAAAAATGGCTGAAGGCCTGGACATTCGGTTAAAGGTTCCAGTAAGTAACCAAAAATGGACGAGGAGCCAGTTTGCTTTGATGTTCCTTGGAGTAGTTCATCTTCCTAGTGTTTGGCTTGGTTCTCTTTGTGTTGGAACATACAGATGGTACTTAACCACTTGAATTTTCCAAAGTTATTTCCAGTGGTGTCTCATTTATTAATCTGCTTTGGAACATATGAATGTTTCTTCTTATTGCTTATGCCTTCACTCTAGAACATTTTCCACATTCAGCATACTCAGTGTGTATTACAATATATCTATTGGATTTTTTATCTCAGGGAGTCAGAGAGAGATTTGCCAAAGATGACTGTATGAACTAGGTAGGATTTAGAATGCAGGAGCAAAACTTTAGAATCCATAATGCATAAAAGCAATGGAGTGAGTTTCAGCAATGGGGTGCTCAGATTTCCACCAGTACATAAAAATCTCTAGTGGAACATTGCTTGCATCATTCTCCTGATTGATCCTTCACATAATGCATTTACTCATGAGCAGTTAGCATAACACTCCTTCCCCCATGTCTTTCATTGAGAACTCTTCTGCTATGAAGCTTGCGCTAATGTCTTAGTGTTATGGATGATATTCAACATTGTGCAGGTGAAATTGCCCTTCCTGTTCTTCCACATGCACCCCCATCTCCTCATCTGCTCCAAAGGGTCCATCTTCAGAGCTGATTTGAGGAAAGCGCAGGGGCTATAGGTGGAAGGAGAGGCAGTCCTTTTGTATAAGCAGAAGTCTGTTCCACTTGTAGATGAGGCACCACCATAGACAAATACAGTGGTACCTCGGGTTAAGAACTTAATTCGTTGTGAAGGTCTGCTCTTAACCTGAGGTACCACTTTAGCTAATGGGGCCTCCCACTGCCACCACACCGCTGCCATGCAATTTATCTTCTCATCCTGAAGCAAAGTTCTTAACCTGAGGTACTATTTCTGGGTTAGCAGATTCTGTAACCTGAAGCGTCTGTAACCCGAGGTACCACTGTATGTCTTTCACAACTCTGAATCCCCTTCTTCTTGTCAGGTTCGCAGTATAGACTATACGGGGGAAGAAGTCCAAGTGACTGCAACCGATGGAACTCTCTGGAAAGCACAAAAGGTGACGTGTCTCATCTTTCTCAACTTCTGCTATATATTTTCAAACATCACAGTAAACATCTTGTTCAAAGTGTTGTGTACAACTGGCTTTTTAAAGACTTGATGCCTCATGTTAAGGGGTAGCTTTCGCTGCAGCAGCTAAACAAGGGGTGCAACTGAAGTGAGTTTCTCAACTTATTAAGCAGGACAGAGCTATTTATTGTGTTTCAGATGCCATATCACCAGCATACCTGCTTCCCGCATCCTTACAGCTGTAATGTGAATTCTTGACACATCTTTACATTTGTGCTAAGGAGCCGGTTGTGGGCTGAGTGCTGGGCAGGTGGTGAAAAGTGTGGGACAAAGTATCAAGTTGTCTTAAAAGCATGAAACTGAGGTTTTTAGTACCTACCTGGTGCCAAACCTTCCCAACCTGCCTGTGTTATGTTGAGCTACTTCAACTGTAGTATAATTAGGACTACTTTTCTCCCACCAGGTTTTAGTTGCTGTACCTCTGACTATTCTTCAAAAAGGCGCCATTCTGTTTAACCCAGCCTTGTCAGAGAGAAAAATGAAAGCTATCAATAGTTTGGGAGCTGGAGTCATTGAGAAGGTAAGAGTGCAACTTTTATATGACGATGTGAAGAGCAGTATGAGTGGCATTTGGTTTGTACCCTATCAGATTTGCTTTCCATAATCGGATCTGCTCAGAAATAACGAGATGACAAAGCATGGGTACATAGCAGTCCTTCATAAATTGAAATAAATAATCTTCAGGGTTTGTGATGGGTAACCAAAGTCTGCCTGTCCACCAGCTCTTGCAAAACAGATTAAAATTATGCCCCATTAAAACTGAAAATTTCCTCCATTTTGCCAATTTGAATCTCGGGTCTTCCATCACCCAACTCCTCATAGAAAGAAATGCAACTTAATTTTGTTTCCTGTGATTTGCACAGACTATCTTGACCAGAGTCTACCTACTATTAGTTTACAACAATCAGTAATAGCCCAATCCTATTTATGTGCAATTGCAATTATATCCTACTAGGTTCGCTGAGGCCTACTTCCAAGTAAGCATGCATAGAATTTCAGCCCAAATCAACAATGAGGTCATTCTTGTCTTTTTTCCTCTAGATTGCACTACAGTTTCCATATAGATTCTGGGACAGCAAGATTCAAGGAGCTGATTACTTTGGCCATGTTCCACCTAGTTCCAGCAAACGTGGACTCTTCAGTGTTTTCTATGACATGGATCCACAGGTACACATTACCTGAAGACTTAACACTGACCCTAATTGTTCTTCAAATAAGGAAACATGATGAGCTTTAAAATCACTTCTCTTCCCCTACCACCCTAGGAATTCGCCACCATTTCATAGTGTGATTAGTTTAAGATATATTTCTGGCAACTTTATCATTTTTTAAAAAAACAATTGCTCATTACAAGACAGAAGCTTTGAAAAGTGATGAGATACACTCAGTCAAGGAGAAACCTAAAAGGTGCCAGGAATCTTTCTTGTTCTATGGGTTGGCTAACATTAGTTTCAGAGAGGCTGTTAGAGAGTCATTTAGCAGAACTACAGTAGATAAAATGTAAGTGTCCATGTTTGTGTCTTGTTCTCAGCGTAAATGCAGTGTTCTAATGTCTGTTGTTACGGGTGATGCTGTGGCAACTATGAAGAACTTAGATGACAAGCAAGTGCTGCAACAATGCATGATTGTGCTCCGTGAGCTGTTTAAGGAACAGGTAGGTCTTGTTTTTATTGACTCAAGCATAGATGAGACACCAGTTTCAAGTCTTTCACACTTAACTGAATTTATTAATAGTTGTAAATGGCTCTGATATTTGCATTATATGTATATATTTATTAACTAATATAATGTATAATAATTATAGTATATAACAGATAGCAACAAAAAGAGATTAATGATGCAACTAAGCGTATTATCAAACTAAGTCATAGGAGTAAAGCAACTGAAAAAGACTTTGTAAATGACTGTACTTGGTATACGACTAACATTGGATATTGCTCTAAATGTCATAAATCTGGATTTATGTATTCTAAATAAGAAATAAATATTAAATAATAAAGATTATTAATAATATGGCACCATTAAGATAGTTAAAAGGAGTATGAAGATAAATGAAAATATAAGAAAAGACAAATTTTGGATAAATATTATGCTAAAATTAAGCTTTTAAGGTTTGGGTAAAACTATCTAAAATTAGGGACACAATATTGGAAATTATAATATAAGAATTGAAACAAGGTGATAAATTGCTGGGTAAAGTTCGAAAAACTTAGAACGCAGGAACGAGAGATGTGAGGAAGTCCAAAGAAGTGAAGAAAATGTGGATATTGAAAAAATTATATGTTATTTTGTTTGCTTTTTTGTTGTATTGAGAAAACCTTTAATAAAAAATTTTAAAAAAAGAAATAAATATTAAATAGGATGAAAGAAATGAAACAGCAGCTTGCCAAATTATTCCTATTTTTAATAGTTTGCCTGGGAACCATGTTTGTTGTGGCTTCCATACATGAAAACATTCTGCATCAGACCACTGGTGCATATAGAAGCAGTTTTAGAATAGAATCACAGATTTGGAAGGGACCCTGAGGGTCATCTAGTCCAACCCCCTGCAATTCAGGAATCTTTTGCCCAACATGAGGCTCAAACATGTGCCTGAGTTTAAGATTCTAATGAACTGAGGTTTCAGATAGGAGTTTTTCCCAGTCTCTGGAGAAGCCAGGAATTGAACTTAGGACCTGTTGCATGCAAATTCATGACACAGGACTCTACACGAGGATCTACAAAACTGACTACTTAAAAAAGGAGAGACAACTGCCCTGACATGTTTCACTTGGTTAGGCCCCCTAACCAACACTTTAATTCTCTAGCTGTTTATAATGGGACTTTCCATTGACTTTAACAGAACAACTTCAGAGCATGTGACCAGTCACTTAGAGCACCTGTGTGTGTTGACCTGGTGAATATATGTGTTCACAGATGGGTTGTATGCATTTCATAAGTAATTATTTGCCTATTGTTGTAATCCAGGAAGTGCCAGACCCAGTCAAGTACTTCGTTACACGATGGAACAAAGATCCTTGGATCCAAATGGCGTATAGTTTTGTGAAGACAGGGGGCAGCGGTGAAGCTTATGACATCCTAGCAGAAGACATACAAGGAAAAATATTTTTTGCTGGAGAGGTGAGATCTTGATTATGTACACTAAAAAAATTGAATTCAAATTCTTCTAAAATAAGATACAAGCTAGAATAGGATGGAATGTATTCAGGGGTATGTTCAACTTAGGTTCTATTCAGAATAGACCCATTGAAATTACGTAATTAGCCTAAATTAACCATGCTTACTTCAATGGATCTACACTGAGTAGGACTAGCACTGGCTACAATCCAGTCTCTGAGGAAGCATTGCAGAAAACCAGTAAAATCCAGTTGCTAGTGTGCTAATCAGACTTCAGATCCTTTAAGAATATAAACAGCTGTTAGGCTGGTTGTTCAGTCATCTGAGTAGCAGCAACTCTTCAGAAAAAAACAACCCCTATGTAGGGGATTATACCTAGGACTAATATTACACACACACACACACACAGCGCCATTTCAATCTCACTTCAGGCCTTGCTTGTGGGGTTGAAACTGGTTTTGTTGTGCTGCTGAAGACATTCACCATGATATTCCTGTTGATTCTCCTGGAACTCTGAGGCACAGGATACTACATACAGTGGTAGTATGTGACTGGGCAAAATAATAATCTCTGCTATGAAAATTCCTCAACATGGAATAAAACACCCATTGTGCCTTGTGATTTATTTTTAAGATATAGATACGTAGACTACTTCATATATATCATTGGTAGAATAGATATTGACATTTCCTGTGTGGGTTTATACCAGGCTTCAACCTCGGCCTTCCAGATGTTTTTGGCCTACAACTCCCATGATCCCTAGCTAGTAGGACCAGTAATCAGGGATGATGGGAATTGTAGTCTCAAAACATCTGGTGGGCTAAGGGTGAGGAAGCCTGGTTTATACATATTATGTGTCTGATGAGTGTAGTTCTATTTTCATATAAGAATTCCTCACATTATGTTTCTCTTTTTAAATAGGCCACAAACAGACATTTCCCACAGACAGTTACTGGAGCTTACTTGAGCGGTGTTCGAGAAGCAAGCAAAATAGCAGCATCTTGAATACTACACTACTGTTTACAGATTTTCTTTTAACAACTTCCTCAAATTCAAAATTCAAGTTTCAGGGTTCCTATTATTGCTCAAGTGGTGCTTAATTCTTTGGTACCTAAAGAGACAATCCTTTTTTCTTCCACTTTTTTCATCTTTTCCATGATGTTGATGTTTTATCAGCACAGCATGCTAAAGGAACTGTTATTTAAAAACACTACCAGCAGATATTCAAGCTCATTAACCTCTGAACTTCATTTTTGTGACCTATTTGAGATAGATGATTTATATTGTCAAAGGGTGAAATGTGTCAAAGGGTAAACATGTGCTGCAAGGACTGTTAAATAACCCACGTTTTCAGATAGTGGGTCAACAAGATGGCAGGTGACTCCAATCAAGATTTGAAAAATGTATTCTTTTTAAACTAAATTGTTGGAAGTGTACACAATCATTGGGCTTGCTGGTGTGTTTTTTTAATGAAAGAAGATATATAAAACCAACCCTAACCATTACTTACCCAGAGGAAATGTCACAAAAGCATCTCTTAATGTGTATACTAGGATGAGGGCTTAGTATTTGCTGATCATGTAGATGGACCAGAAAAAAATGTTTGTTTTGTGGCCATTTCCTTTTTGTGTGCAGTGAAATTTCTAAATCATAGCAGCTGTGTAGGTGCAGTCATTTATATAATTGTGAAAGCATGTTGAAGGTCACATAGTTGAGCAAGCCGTTCAACTTTCTTGCTTAAAAATGAGGTCAAATGATTACTTTTTATGAAGGGTTAAAATTATGTAGCCTCATTTTAATGGGAGAGATTTAAGTAGACTCTGAAATCAGTGAGACTTGAAAATACTTAATGAGGCTGGGTTGTACCCATAGTTGTGAAAAATTACCTAGAAGAAAAAGATGATTTAACTAAATAATTCACTTTTAAGTAGTTGAAGATACTAATGTATACACATAGTTCATTCATCAGCTACCTTTTGCTTTTCATTATGAAAAAATAATAGTGGGAATTTCAATATGGAAGCATGGGCAGTTTTACTTTCTAAAGAAAGCCTCAGAAAATGTGTGATTACTATTCCTGTGTGTTTTGCTATAATGATAATATATGGCCCTGAATATCTTACTTTGTAACATCATATTGAGAAAGATTGAAAAGTTATGCTGTTAGGAAATCATCAAGCTTTTCTTATAGTTGAACTGCTATTATTTCACTAAGTTGCTTAATAGGAAGTATAACTCTGAGAGCTTATAGTAAGAAATGTAAAGAATGAAAATGGAATGCTGATTTCCCCCCCATCATTTACTCTTCTTTTCAAAAACTGAAAACGTGTGAATACCTAGCTAAAATAAGCCAATTGGCCCATATCTAAAACTAATTTTGTTGGTGCATCTAGCTATTGTCTGAAGTGCAATTTTTATTTAAAAATGGAAACTTGTGCTTGGGAATAGTTGAAGGCGTGAGTTTGAGCAGAGATATTAGTCATGACTGTAAGGATTTTGTAGTAATCAGCATTAAGACAAGATGAAGAGTCATACTGTAAATGTGAAACCATTTACTGTATAAAGTACCTGTAAATTATTACATTACAGAAGTGTTTAAACAGCAGGACCTGTTGTCCATAAAAAGAAAAAGCTTAGTTAAGATATGGAAACTACTTTTTTTTTACATTTATTTAAAAATGTCAGAGTTGGTGGGTTCACTTTGAACAATTGATCCCAAAGAATTAAAAAATAATCATGTGAAGCTTATTTTTTAAGCATGGTCATTTTCTATTGTGTATATACAACTTATGCCTTGTACATCTAGGGGGAAAAATCTCCTTGCTGTGGAGCATGATGTTCAAAGTGACTTATTGGTAATGTAATAAACTGGAAAATGCTAAGTCAGTTGTGTTGCTAATTTCTAATCAAATAGTAAAGGCAAACTGTACCCATGTACTTAAAATGCATTTTATATGGATTTATAACTCATCCCCTCCTGGAAAATGCAGAGGATTTCAGTCTCAAAACAATTACTTCAGTTATTAACTAGGATGACAAATGTCTACTCCACTGCTCCTTTCTGACAATCCTTTCAAAGTAATAGTATTCTGCTAGAGGGAACAGAATTTAGGGCCAACCACATTTCCTGGAACAGGCGAAGATTCCATGTCAGATGGCAGCAATACTCAGCAAAGTTCACTTCCTTCCAATCTGATGGAAGAAGGTGGCAATAATTCTGAAATTGCCTTCCACACTTGTTCCCAGCCTAGCAGGGCATCACTTCAGGCCCACTGGGCCTTAAATACCATGCAATCACATCCATTGCCACAGCTCATCTGCCACTTCTGGGAGTTTGTGCATCAATCGGACACACATAAAACGGTCACTGCCTGTTTCATACATCTACTCAAGGTTAAGTAAGGGTTTGATGTGTTCACACCTCTAGCACAGATTACACCTCAACATTTGGGTTTGGAATACTCTTGTATCTTATAAAGCAAGGTGATACACAACAGGCACCTTTGTTTCTGTATCATTTTTTTACTGTACATGTATTAAAATATCAAAATATACATTTTTCTTAAAGACATTTATTGAATACAAAACTTAGTTACACTCAGCCTTAATATAAAGGATCACATGCAAAGAAAGCAGTAAAAATGATAGACTGATCAGCTTACTAGTTGCCGACTAGTTTCAGAACATAGGTCTGTGACTTCTGACTCCTGAACAATACATTAGCAGAACTTATAATCAATACAGTAATGGAGGGGGCTAGTTACATTTCACATTATGACACATACTTGTTTGGCATTTATTGAGAGCTTTAAGTCATGATCATGTGTGCACATTAACAAAAAGTTTCATGAAACTTTTCATTAAATAAAACTTCATGAACGATTGTTTGCAAAACAGGTTTTAAATTTCAAAGCTTACACTGAATCAAAGCAGCAGGTGTCTATTAATACATTTAAACACCTATTCATTTATCAATATAGCCTAATTTTGGATACAGACACAGGAAACCTGTCCAGTGGATACCACAAAGATCGTTAAGTTATTCCTTACCATAAGGGAGCTTGATTTTATAGGGATTCTAGAACAGCTGAACACCAAAAATTGCATATGAACTTAGCTCACATACCTTCAGAGAAGATTCTTATACTTACTGCAATTCTCAAAGCTGTTTTGGTTTTTCCTATGTATTTATTTCAGTATGTAGGCTCAATAGAACTGTTGGGAAATGTACTTCAAAGTGAAGGCTACACCTTTACCTGCCTCCCACTTGACATCAGTTATGTGTGGGGCTGGGCAAGTGGGCATAATTTGGAAGCAGTCCCCTGCTGGACCTAATAAGACCAACAGGGTAGAGGTTTGTTACCCTTTGGTGTACGGTATCATGCCTTTGGAACAAAATTAGCTGTAGTCCACTCTAGCAAGTTAAACACTGAAAAATATGAGTGCAATTATTCCCTTATAAGGCAAGAAACACCATCTTTTTAAATGCTAGTTAAACTTGTTTCCTAATTAATTTCAGCCTCATTCCTGAACACTGACACTGGTCATAAATCTTCTAAAACACACTGATTTTTTTAAAAAAACCCGACAACCTGTTTTTAAGCATATATATACAAACAGAACGCTTTTAAAAGTACAAAAATAACAATTTGCAAGTTACTATGCTTTTCACAATTCTCAGATATCTTACACATGCAGGATAGTATAACATAGAGCATTCATGATCAGGACATGTGACTTCTTCCTGAATGAATGGTATGTATTCAAATTAAAAGTAATGCCCAATACTGCAGTATTTGACAGTCTTAGCATGTGTACATACAGATACAACAGTTTTCGTATCAACTGATTTTTAAAAAATTCTCTACATTACAATGCACTAAAACCTACAATAGCTATATTAAATCTGCTTGTACAAAGAAATTCCATGATGTACAAAGTAAAAGCAGGGAACATTGATGGCCATGCAAAAACCTAAGAACTGCATTAAATGCAATTTTTAAAAGTTAAAGTAATTTCCATTAACACTCAGAACATTAAGCCAGTAGAATCATCCCTGACTAAATACTATGTTATGCCCACCCAAAAGGGCGAAACAAAACAAAAATTGAAAAAAGGTTTTGCTGGTGTTTGTAAAATATTTAAATCCACGGGAACAAGTCTGCAGCATTCGTTTTCTTCCCATTAGATCATGAAATGAGCTAAAAAGAGAAGAGTTTGTGTACTTTTAATCTTTAACCTACTTTGTAAATCCCACTTCCCACAAACACATTGCTAGGGCTGCCATTCTAACAGCTTGCTTGGAAGGAAGTACCAGAGGAATTGATGGGACTTACTTCCAAGTAAATATGGCTAAGGATGGACTACAGGCCTTTAAGGGTACACTGTGAAATGTTAGATAAGGAGGACTATCTTAAAGTTACTTTAAATTTATTGACTTGAAACTAAGCATAATAAATGAGTAAACTTTCGGTGGAATTTCAGGAACTGAGATCTTCCTAGGTACCCAACATTTCCAAATTTAAAGAGCAGCTTTTAATATTTGGATCATCACATGATATTTCATTGATCAAGTATTTACCTCTTTCACAGTCTTTTTGATGAAGACTTTTCTGTCAGACAAGTCATAACTGGGATAGCTTTCATACACCTGTAACAACCAATTTAACACAAAGGTAAGTCAAATAGTACATTCCAAACATTCTCCCAATGACTAAGGGTCAAACTGGTTGTACCACAAACAGTATCTCATTAGTTTTTAAAATACATTAAGAGCAGGCATGAAAGGTAAGAACCTGGATTGGGACTACTGCATTTGGGGAGGCTGCTTTTTAAAGCCTCATTAAAATTGTTCCCTCCCCCAGTTTGCACCACAGAAGTCAAATATTCAAAGCATAGCTAACCATATCCTTTATATGTCATGTCTGACTCCACTCCACTTTTCCAACGTAACATAAAGACTTATACTTACTTGCAAATATTTCTATTCTCTAACCTGACTCTCACCATGCATGTAGAAGTGTCTAATACAGTGGTACTTCGGGTTACATACGCTTCAGGTTACACACGCTTCAGGTTACACACTCCGCTAACCCAGAAATAGTGCTTCAGGTTAAGAACTTTGCTTCAGGAAAAGAACAGAAATCGGGCTCCGGCGGCGCGGCAGCAGCAGGAGGCCCCCATTAGCTAAAGTGGTGCTTCAGGTTAAGAACAGTTTCAGGTTAAGAACACACCTTCAGAACAAATTAAGTACTTAACCTGAGGTACCACTGTATAACTTTTGCAATTTAAATGTGAGTACCAGAATGGAGAGATTGCTTGTTTATTAAATTGAAGCATCTCCCTTTACTTTTGATATTGCAAGGGAGGTATAAAAGGTAGATATAATATCCAAATAGACGCTTTTGTGTCAAAATTAGGACTGAGAAGACCCAGAGTCAGTTCTCTGATCCACCTTGAAGAACCCTTAGATCACTCACAGTTTTTCAGTCTAACCTTCACAGTTTTTTTTGCAAGGACAGAATAGGGATTGTTTATTGCCCTGCCCTGAGCCCTTGGAGGCAAAGCAGGCTCTGGAGAAACTAGGGGGTGACATGGGACCTATGCTAGTTATCTTTCAGGGGTTAACCTAAATATATTTTACTACGTTTAGTATAATTATACCATACTGAGATAATGGGATTATGACTGCCCCCTAGGAAAACAGACAGCATAAACTGAGTTCACTTGTTTCTTCCTGCACCAACAAGAAAGCATAATAATTTATGAAATGTGCATGCATTTTTACATTTGACTCTAAAGGTTTCTAACTGCAAACCAGTGATGGGGGGGAGACAAATCTTCACCGCTTCATCTTTCTTCAGATAATTAACAATGTGAAAGTAGCAATTAATGGATACCAACTGCAAATCAACATTAGGCAAGGTTGGCAGATTCGTGTCTATATAAAATGCAGTACAGTGGTACCTCGGGTTAAGAACTTAATTCGTTCTGGAGGTCCGTTTTTAACCTGAAACTGTTCTTAACCTGAAGCACCACTTTAGCTAATGGGGTCTCCTGCTGCCGCTGTGCCACTGCCACACGATTTCTGTTCTCATCCTGAAGCAAAGTTCTTAACCCGAGGTACCATTTCTGGGTTAGCGGAGTCTGTAACCTGAAGCGTCTGTAACCCGAGGTACCACTGTACAAGGAAAACTAACATGGCAAATGAGATCACTCCCCAGGTATCTCCAATTTACTCTCCCCAGACCACATCTTCCTCCAGTTTTTTTGAATGTGTCCTTGAAATGTTATAATGTCCCTTGCTTGCCTGGATCAAGATATATGAGCAGAAACCTTTGAATTTTCTTTGGACAGACTGTACCCTATACTTTTGTACAAATATAAAATTACATCTATTGCACCATCCACCGCTGGCAAGTGGCCCCCAGAAGGTTCCCCACTCGGAATATGGCCCTTATGCTGAAAAAGGTTCCTCATTCCTGCTTTTAGGGCCACAGGGAGTTTTCCAAATTTCCCTAATTTGCAAAGGAAAACTTTCCAGAAAAACCCACATTACTGCTGTAAACTGCAAGCAAAACAACGAAAGTGGAAAACTAATGTCATAAATCTGTACCTCTTTACAAATTTGTTTCATTGTAACTTCCTCTAGGTTTGCATTGGCCAGAAGCTTCTTCACTGTTTCTTTCAGCTCTTCATCTGTAGGTGGCTTTTTCAACTTTTTAATTAAAGGCTCATCATCCGAACTATCCTCTGACTCACTTTCTAAATGTAAAGATGTTTTTCAATTAAAATGTGGATAATGATTTCTTTCCAATTAAACATTTTCACCTGGACCAAAAAACTGAATGACTTAGTTGTGTTCAAGCACTTTTGAACTCAGGCTTTTCAAATGACAGCTGCCAAGACCAGCTAGCAAGCTTCTTTGGAAATGGAGAGAAGTTTCAAAAACTATTTATGGGGTTGTGGTTTCCCTTCTCTCTGCTCACATATGCCAGCATATCCCCTATTTGTTACCTTTGATCCCCCAACTCTACCTAATTACCACTAAAGGTCTCCTGCTCCCTTAAAACCATTGGCCATTTCACCATTGCTGCCAACTACCTCCTCCCTGGGGTCCCTACAAAGCCATGTTCCAGGGAGATCACCACATCAGTCACTTAGCTACTCTACTGAGTCCAGGCTTTCTATGATTAAGTGCATGCACACAAGGTATGAAAGGTGATGTATATTAACCTTAACATACCTAGAAAAAGCAGCCGCTTAATATAGAACGCTCAGTTCTAATGCCCTATCTTAACAAAACTCTCTTCTCCTTAAAAGCCATGCTAACTCCAACCATTTCTTTCCTCTCATTTCGTCTCTTCAGCCACTCTTTTTAAACTGTTGTTCTCAACCGACGCTCTTCACCTGCCGCTTGCTCTCACTCCTCCCAACATTCTACCACAATGCCATGCTGTCAAACATTCTTCCATTCACTTTTCTGTCTTTGTTACAAAGCATCCATCTTTATGCCCCCCCCACTTTATGTAAGTATGTATAATTGTATTTGTATATACTCTTCTGTTCTTGTCCCTGTCTGCTTGCAGGACCCCAGAAAGATAGGTTCACCTTTTTTGGAATTGTTCTGATTCTTCTTGGTTGTGCTGCTATCTGCTTTCTTGACGTAAGCATTCTTTGTGCCCTTTTTGCTTTTCACAGCTGTCTTTTGCTTGGGTTTTTCTTTTTTGGATGACTTTTTAGGTGGCTGTGGTGTGATAAAGAGAGCATCAAAGTCTATTACAATATAAACTACTCCTAACACTATGAAGCTTCTTGCTAAAGCATAGTTTATTGCTAGAAAGCACTCTTTGCAACAAAGCCAAAATACACATGCAAGCTATTTGTAACTGCATTATTTCTCTCTAGGTCTAATAATGCCCCTGCATTTTAAGAGAACATGCCTTTCTGCTTTTGCAGGGATACAAAAAGTTACCTTGCATTATATAGTGAAGGTGGTGAACTGGCTAAGTTTGGCCTGCTAACCATTTTTTTTTTCACCCCCCCCCCCAAAGAAAGCCATCAGCAGATAGTGACAGTGTCCCATTGCTAGTATGCTGTCACTGTAAGGTTGCAATGGATGATGAAGGTGTGAGGCTGAAAGGCGTTAGCTAGTTCTGTTGAGAACTGTACCTTTGTTTGAGGTGAGCACCAAGCATTTTTGTCCCTAAAATAACAAGTAATTATGCGAAGAACAATGAACCTGTGGTACATTCCTATCCACACCTCTAGCAAACAATTCTTTGTACTTTATCAGCATCTAGTCACTACTTTCAAGTTTAAGTCTGTTGACCACTAAGCAAATAACTTAAAAGTCAATAGGTCTATGGAATGAAAATATTTTTCTCTATAATCCTATCATCTCCAGCTCAATGCCCTTTAAGCAAATCAGAGAGCCTACTGTAGCTGGCCTTCAACATGGATAGTTTGCAAATAGGTCCTACCTCCTCTTCACTTTCTTTATCTTCTTCAGATGATTCTTCTTTCTCTTTCTTTTCATCTTCCTCACTACTGGATTCATCTGACAGGATCTCAGGACATTTAGTGCGCTTGCCTTTCCGTGCCGTTCCAGAGCTACTGCGTTCCTTTTTCCCACTTTTGTTAGGTGTTTTCTTAGATTTTGGCAATGGCTATTAAATATTGAAAATTGAGGCAATTCAAACAACAACAAAATAGTTTTAAAACTCTCTATTTATTTATAAGACTCTATGGGGGATAAGTAATTGCCTAGACCTTAACCACCTTCAAAGTGTTATCCTTCACTATGGTCATTTTGAAAAGGTACCATGAGATTACAGTTTTCTTTTAGAATGAAGTTATAGACATTACATACATGTATTATTTAAGGATAATTATTCAATTGAAGGCATTTCCTCTATTTAAGATGGTCATACTGTGAGTTCCATTTCTTATGTAGCCAAAACAGTATCATACCTGTAGAAGATGGAGGAACTAGCAGATCTGGAGGGACTCCAAAGTTTGCATAAGTTAGAGTTGCCACAAAAGTTGTTGAGTTTTTTATTGGGAGGGGGTTAAAGTTGTTTATTTATATACCATCCTTCATTTTAAGATCTTTAGTAGGGGAACATCCTCCCAAAATAGCCCAATGAGGGGGAATGGAATTGCACAACAGCACTTCCAATGTTTTCTTGCAGATTCCACTTATTATTTTAGCTATCAGCAGCTTGAATATGGAAGACTGGCAAGTGCAATGTTGCCATTGAGTTTTTGTTTCCCATGTCAGGAGCCATGTTTGATGCCAAATATATGGGTGATACCTTCCACAAATGTGGTTCCAGAGGAAAATTCTGGAAAGCAGTGACAAGCTCAGGAAGGATTTCACTCCCCATTTGAAGAGTCTTATTACAGTATTCCTGGCAGTGCTATAAATAAAGACATCTTTTTCTTTGTTTGTTTTCAGATGCCAGCCTCACTGACTGGTGGTGTCTGTCTTTTCCAGAGAAGCAGAAACACAAAATTCAGAGACATCGCTTTTCCATTTTTAATAAATTGTTAGGTAATATTGCCTAATACTGTAAGGCAATGAGAACATAATTTGTTATTGAGCTTTTTACTCCAGGTTGAATGCCTCATTCTCAAAACTCGTGGAAGAAAACTTGTGTTTTCATATACACCGTTCAATAGAAACTGCATATTTGTTTTTAAAAGGGCCTCAGCTGTAACAAATGTTTAATAGCTGCTAGGCATGGTCTCTGTATAAAGAACCTCAGAAGAGATACGAACGTGCAATCAAAACCTAGTGATCTTGTAGTACTCCTTGTAAGGAGAATGCTACTGTTCATTTCCCCCTTGAGCTCTGCCTTTGTTCTATTTGACTGCCTTCTTCCATCTCTCTTATTTTCCACAAGAACAACATATAATATATAATAAAGAACCTAATAAGATGTTCACTAGTGGCTTAATAGAATTGCAGTCATGTTACTTACATCTTCAAGAGCATATATGAATCAAGCAAAGCATACATGCGATTTTTTTGGTGGGGCAAGCCACACAAAACTCAACTGTTTGACGTGGGACAGCAATAGCAACTCTACATAAAAAGCATGATCACCACAAAGATGATAAATGTGATTTAAATATAGATTCATTATTATTTCTTGTCTTACCTTGCCTGAAGGTTTTGGATGCATTAAGAAGTTTAGGATTCTGGCTACCAGTTCACTATTAACTCCTGATCTTTCCAAATCAAGAACTTCACATATACTTTTCAGCATTGCGTTTCTGTACCTAGAGAGAAATACCCTTTATTAAACATAGCTGATAAAAGTTGATCTTAATACACAGGAGCAAAGAGATAGTTTAGTTGACTACCTGCGCTTTCAAATATATCTTACAAGCATACAATTGATGAATTTATTATTTATACTCCACTTTTTGATTTTTTCAAAACTCAAGGCAACTCACAAAAATTAAACAAACCACAGAAATGCAATTGACATTTTGACAATATTTCTTCAATGATTGCATGTCCCGTCTTATAAAGACAGTACTTATAATAAAACTAGAAATACCAACCAGGCAGGTAGGGAATATTTTACAGCTAAGGACAGAATTCAAAGATAGAGTTCAAAGGGTATAGGGATTCATTTATTTAAACACCTTCTCAAATTTTTGTCAGTAGAAAGAAGCCACAGTATAGCTTTTATAGTTTACGCAAAGATCAATGGTGCAACAACTGAGAAACCTGTGCAGCCCTCAGGAATAAAATTCACCCTACAGAAGTTACAGCCAACCCCTATTTACCAACATGATTATACCACCATTGTCTAGAAGAGTCTGCGTGATAATGGAAAGAAGGGCAGCTTCTATGGGTTGCCATCTTTACCACAAGTCAGCCTAAGTACACTGGTAGCAGCTTATGCCCTCTCCATAGAGGGAAGTGCTGGAAATTGCACTATAATGGAAACTGGAAATACCAAGTGCCAGGAGGAAAAAGACATTGCTACATGTGCAATCACAGATTCTGAATATCTTTAAACACATCACAAAATACAGTATTCCTTGTATACTGTTTATAACTGCAAATTTATTTTGGATAAATTTAAGTTCTACAAAAGTACTGCACAAATATTAAGGTGGCAGAGAATTTTAAGTTTGAATTAAATGTTGGGGGCAAAATTTAGCCAAAGGTATGCACGTTTAAGTGCTTTTCATTTCAAGGGGGAAAATTAAGTATGTGTAACTCAACTATTAGAAAAATCACCAATATTTATGTGCTTAAATTTCACAAGACCATACCTCAAGTTTGTGCATGAAAATAGCAATATTTTATTGAACAAGATACTCACTTGTATCTTCAACTAAGTAGCTAATTAGAAACAATTCAGCACCAGTAAACCCATTCATTTTAGACATAAAATGTTCACATGTGTAATATAAAACTATCCTTCAGTAATGTTTATGGATATGGTTTGAAATAGAATACTTATACACTGAAGTTACTAACTGAAATGTGCAGGGATAGAAAACAGGGCTTGAAGCAGTTGCTCTGCTCAAGATTTAAAATGCATGTATTAACATAAATAATGAAACTTGATCATACTAAAAAGTTTTAAAATGTTACTTTTTCAACATCTCTTCCTTTTTCTTATATTGGTCACTTCCTTTTTCAAATGGAAAGCCACTGAACTGGCCCACATTCTTCTTTAATGAAGCAACCTAAAACAGAACACAATAACATGCATTTTAGAGCGGTATTTGCATTATACCAGGCAGGTCTTGATCCAAAGCAGTTCAACTAGGGCATAGAACAAGTTTTCATCAACAGAAAATTCAAGGGAAACAGGATGCAACATTTCCCAAAAACAAACTGAGTCTACCGTCAAATGTGTTGCTTCTCTGACTATTTGCAGCAGCAATGATCACCATTTTTCAGAAGAGTCTTCCAGTTACCTAGGCAACACTGTCCTATCTTTGAAGACCACAATGCAGTACAGTAAGGAAAGAGAGGAAAGTGACCCTGCATTGTTGAGGCAGTTGTGATTATCTGACACATGGTAATTATGGAATCAATTAAAAGGTAAAGCTGGAAAGGGTGCTCAGCCAGATAGCACAGTGAACATTAAGTTGCTGCTGAAGGAGCACTGCAAATTTGTAGCCTATAAACAAGGCTACAAGATTAGCACATAAATTTTTGCTCACCTTTGAATATAACTACCTAATTATGTATGAAATAAATAAGAGCAAATGTTAAAATAGCTCATGTACCCTTATTTGATAAGGAATTTTTCAGGAAGAACCTCCCTCAATTTCTGTAAGACAGCAAGCTGCTACATGCTGCAAATAATCACATTCATGAGAAACAAAAGGTACACTATTATTATTATTTTTTAAAAAAACACTAAGTAATAATATGTACTGAAATATTGGTAAGTTTGTATGGAATATGTTGTATAGAAGCTGTTTTCTATATAGATAGATTTGGATTCAATTGACAAATTATACAGGTAATTAAAGTATCTAAAAAGCAGTTCATAAAGCAATTTTGCTCTTCATAACCAAGATAAGCTTAAGCATTTTACAAATAAAAATGTTAGAATAGTAATAGACAAAGTATATTAGAAGGCCTATTATTTCCTATGCATGAGCAGAACAAACTTGATTTCAACAAGTTCAATTTCTTCTCTCCCCCTGCATGACCTTAAAATCTGCTCCAGAGGGTTGGAGGACAACCCAGAGCAGATTTTAGGGGGGTGCAGGAGGGAAGGAAGCTCAAGTGTCCTTGTGGAAGCAGAAGTCCACATGTGCAGTGCTGGATAAAGCCCTTAGCGAAATAATTCTTCTTGTAGATTTTAATGTAGTCAAAATGGTATCATTAATGCCCAAGAGGGAGGTATCAGCAGGCTTGGGAAAACCAAGGTCTACATGCAAACGTGTGTGTGTGTGTGTGCGCGCGCACGCGCAAAAGCAGACTCCAAAACAACCCAGTAACCATAGAATGCTGACCACTGGGAGGTGTGGTGGTGGAAGAAGAATGCAAATCTGAGGGAGAATAGAATGGAGTTTCCTGGAAAGTGATGTGGCTGCAACCCTGAACAGGAGCACTACACAATGCAGTATTTTGTTACAGGGCCACTTGTTTTAGCAGCAATTTCAAACAAAACAAGGATGGAATGTGAGAATCAAAAACAGGCTTAAGACCCTGAGCAAAGACAGGATTGTGCCAGTAACTTCTAGCACCAGCAGACTCTACATTTATGAATCTCAGGTTTATTGAGAAAAAAATGAATATTCAAATAGGGGGTGGTGGACAAATTAAAGTATAAAGACTCCATTCCAAAGTCAACTGGATAAGATCCAAATGACTACATCTAGCTTTGTAAGGCAAAGAGCTATTTGGATTCACTTTATTTCCACTGTAACAACCACATGGCAAATTGTTTTTGAACAGATGGGAGCTTCAAATACCCTTTGTATAGGGTCAAAAGCTCAATGAAAAAAGATAATATAATTAATAATTCCAGGAAGCACAAGTAAGGCCTGGAAATGTAGTTTTCACATACAAACCAGCTATTGGAAAGCCCACTCCACTGATTTAAATGGAATTTATTTACATCTTAGGACTTCAAAGAGTCTCAGCCTTCAGAAACAAGGCCATTCTATATTTCATGACATTTTCAAAACAAATTTGATAGTGTTTTCTAAGCTTACTGTGCCTGGTCTGTTGTATAGAAGTTTGTGCAGATTTCGAAGTTCATCTGTTTTCTTCTTGCTTAAAAAGTACTGTATTCTTTCAATTTCACAAAGTTTTTGTCCCTTTCCTGAAAGGGAAAATGTATTACATTTAACAACATTAATGCTTACTAATAGTTACTATTAATAGTTACTATTTAACAACATTTAATAGTTACTATTTAACAACATTTAATAGTTACTATTTAACAACATTAATGCTTACTAATAGTTACTAGATTACACTTATGAGGTGGTTATAGTTATCAGTCATATATATTTAAATGATTGGTATTGTATAATTTTTTGAGAGGGGCTGTGGATTTTTTTTTTTTAATTGTATGGGTCCTCCTTAAGATTACCTAACATGTTTCTGCTTGAAAGGCAGTCAAGTGTTGAATTAAATTTAGACAATAATTTCAACATTTTGATATAATGGCTCCAATGCAACCCAATCAGATGGGAGGCATATAAATAATAAGATTGGTATTATTTTTATTTTTTTGGAATTATTTGGAAGAAGATGAGTTCTAAGTACTTGCTACTTAAAAACATGTAAAGATAACTCAATATACAGTATGCAAAAAATAACTTGCCTGGTGTAATTGTAAAAGGTTCTTTCTGTAATGAAGAAACTTGCATGGTCAATCTTTCTACTTTTTTCTTCTCTCTTTTTCCTTCAACAATGAGACTCTTTTCTGAAATAGACAATTATATATAAAATTTTGAAACACAGTTACCATATAGAAAAAACAGACCTATAGATCAAAAGTACATATTTAATATTCTAAGAAACATTCTGGGAACACCCAAAACTGTAGCAAATTAGGGTTGGACTACAGATCTGCCATGGAGATCTACAGATCTGCCACCACACCTGTGGCAATTTTTACTCTGAAACCGGAATTCCAGGCTGGAATATTTCTAAAGGTTCACTAAATGTTGTACTTATTTTACTTGTTAAAATAAATCTACAACAGCCCTTCTCTAGTCACGTAAGAAAACACAACCTCCCCCAAGCACTGTGAAGGATTGTAACTGAGAAGCATTGTAATGGCAACTTATGAACAAGTGTTCAAGCTTGGCTCTGGAAAGGAGACTTTACATACACACCTGACTGACACTACTTCATTCCTCATTCTCCAACTAACAAGAAATATTTGCTAGTTCCCACAGAAAGTATATGTTAATAAAATACGTATTGACCTCAAAAAACTAGTCCCTCTATGAACAAACATGTCTACACAGATTCTAATTAAAATTGAGAAACTAGATAGGAATAGTATCAGCAAGCCACTCATCATACTTTTCAATATCTGAACCCTGAAACAAAGGAAGTAACCACCAGAACTGGAATAATGCAAAACACAATGAGGAAGAGAAACAGCCCAGGTCACCTTTATTTATACACAGAACTATTTAAACTCTTAATTATCTAAAGCTTACAATCCAGTAATATATACGTATAAAGACTGTAAAATGACTATCAAACCAGATTATTGATTTCCAAATACAAAACTCACCATTTTGCCTAATATACAAGTAAATAAACAAAACATGTAACCTAGGTGCGTTTAAAACCTTACTCACATGCAACATAAAGTTTATATAAACAGATGGCTGTTCCTATATAAAAATAAGAGCAAGGTGAAGAAGTGCTCATTCTCCATCACCTATACCAAACTGTCCACTTTATCCTACTTGTACTTCTTGGCTCTCCTACCTTTTTCTGAGCCCCAAGCACATCTGTACTCTCTGCAGAGCTGCCCATAACTTATTAATGCTCTAAATTACTAGAGAAAAAGCAACCCAAACATCTTCTCAGAAGGTTACAGTTTGATCTCAGTTAGAAGAGCTATCATTTTTTATTATCATTATTAAAAACTGAGTGCGCATATAATTTTACAGAATACTCAAAGATTGTTTTTAACTAATTTTCCATAAATGCATCCGTAAAAATGTTTCATCTCCAGTGCCATCTGATACTGGACATTGAGGGGAAAGTGCCTTTTCTTTCCAGCCGCAGCTCTTCACATTATGTTGGACTCCATTCTAGAGTGTTTTTGCTTGGATGGGGGCAAGGGACTATATCTGGAGAGCTTTCTAAAATGCCCTGCTGCACATACAGGCTTTTTTATCTTGACCTAAATATTTAGCTTAGTGCAAGTTCTAGTGTTCCTTCACATTAGCGTTTTTCTACCTTTTTCCTCCTCCTCCTCATCCTCCTCCTCTTCTTCACTATCTTCAACTTTGTCCTCAGTTTCCGGTTCTCTTTCTTCTGTTTGTTCAGCAGACAGTGAACCATCTTTTTCAGTTACAGATGACATGGTTGGTTCTTCTGCATGAAAACACAGGGGAAATATAATGTCAATATGACTTTGATATAAAATAACATTTGACTGTGTGCCCTTCCATCATTCTTGAACACTGAAAGGAATTCTCCTTAACAGCAAGTTCTCATATACCACATTATTAACAGTTGTGTGACTGTTTTACATACATTTACATCAACTGCCTTATGTATCAGATACAACATATGGCTAATAAATATGCCGCAAAGTAAAAGCTAGGGCTGAAGGACAAATGAAAAAAACATTTATGGAAGTTGGGAGTAAGCAACTGCTTCTTCTGAGAAGGAATTTCCCCCCATACAACTGATTATACATAACAGTGTTTAATCCTCTGCAATTTTACACAAATCTAGCTATAGCCTCCTTTGTTAAAAAGAAACTTTCTAAAAACTAGTTTTAATGACATAAAAATACAGGCAGGATCTGAAGAAGGAAAGAGTCAAGTTCCTGTGATCTGTATGGCTACTTATTCCTCATGGTCTTTGCACGCTTTTACACCCACACTTACTACCTGTAATCCAGTGAAATAGTTCTGGGGGCCAAGTACAGAAGTATGCAAATATTGGACACTGACTAAAGCATGCAAGCTGAACATGTGCTTGCAAAATAAACTGTATACACTTTGCATAAATTATTTTGAGCTTTGGGTTTCAACATGGATTCCTAGTTATAAAGGTCCCAAGTGACTTAAACAGAACAAGGCATGTCTTTTTAACAAGATTTCACAAAAGGAAGGAGGTTATCAATCCAAACAACTTGGAAATCTGCTATCCTACACGATCACACATTATGTTAATAGTGTGTGGTGCTGGCATAATTTGATGCCCCATAAATAAGGTATGTAGTAGAATGACAACTGTCTTATGTTTCCATGCACCAACACTAACTTGGATCATATCCCCACTTCACCCAAAAATATTTGAAGCCCACCCAGAGGTCAAAACAAAACATGCAGCAGACAGTAACTGTACTGTTTTTCACCCCATTATGTGAAGTTTCTATTTAAACTTTTACATACACCTATAAAAAAACATCAGCACACGGAAGTCACTTTATGCACCCGAACAGGTGGGCTCTAATCCATTCAAACTCATGATGGTTTTTCTAGGACTGCTGTACTTTCTTCTTCCTAAAACAAACTAAAGCAGTGACGTTTTTGGAATAAGGATTGTTTTTGTTGGGGGAATGTTTCCGTTGGCTTTTGCTTTAGCACGACAAAAACTCCGAGCAAAACGGAACATTTTGAAAGAATCCCGCTGGCAAAACAAACGTGACTCCATGCTCCAACCATCTCTTCCTTAAGCACTGATAAGCTCCGGGGTTTTCGGGACCGAGGCAGAAGAAGACAGAGAAAGAGAGGTAGCCCTCATCCCTCCCCTCCCCCTCCGTGTTCAATCTGCCCCTCACTATAAGTAAACGGTTAGGGCAAGAATGTCAGGCGAGAGGACTCCGGCGGGAAACGCTCAAGGCCGGGCGGAACAGAAATCCTGTCAGGCTCCGAGCAAGGAGGCTCCCTGCCGCCTTAACCGTTTCCACAGAGCGGGCTGCCCGCGGCAAACGTCGCTTCCTGGGCGTTCGAAACCGCCACCCAGGCCGTTAGGACCTCGCCTTCGACCGTTATCCCGGGAGCAACGGAACACCCACCTCGTCGCGAGACGAGCACCTCGGGGCACTTCTGAGAAAGTGTCAGCAGCAGCAGCAGCAGCGATGGCGGACAGCCACGGTATTTCTTAAAAAAGAGAGAGAGAAAAGATAAAAGGAAAAAAAACACACACCGCCCCTCAGGTAACAAGAGCAGCGGCTGGTAGAGACTTAAGGAGGGGGGCGGGACCAGACGTGAGGCTGTTGCTCACTCTTCCCCAGGAAAAAAAAATAAAAATCAACAACGTTTCAAAATGGCGGGTTGTCAAAGGGGAAGAAGGAAGCGGGAAATCGCTGGCCAATCGGCGCTCGGGACGTCTGGCGTGTGAGGCGGGGTTTTGAGAAAGTGACGGGCAGAAAGGAAAGGCCTCGCGCCGCGAACTGGGTGAAAGGGAGGTTTTGTGTTGGGGTGGGGAAGCTCCACGGCGCATGCGTGCAACTGGGGGCGGAGGCGGTTCGGAAGTTGCCATGGTGGCGCCCTCGAGCATGCTTGCTGCTATGGTTGGGGGGCCCGTCCGAATGGTTTTTTTTTTTTTTAAGTGGCCGCAAGACGAAAGCGCATTTGCAACTCCCGAAGGGGAAAGGGACCAGAATGCAGCCCAATGAGAGCTCTGGTTCTTCTGCCAGCTCAGGCGCGCTAAGCATAGAGAGAAAACCCCGTGTCCATATTGCCCATATTGCCACCGATCTGTAAAATCTACCAACAACCATTTATTATTTATACCCGGCCCATCTGGCTGGGTTTCCCCAGCCACTGGGTGGCTTCCAACAAAATATTAAAAATACATTAAATACTATGCTGCTCCTGCAGCCGCGTTCAGGATTGGAATCAATTATGTATTGTATTTCTTTTTAGATTTGTATACTGCTTTTTTACCAGAATCCCCAGTGTGACTCATAACATTAATAATATATTTCCGTTGAAAACCTTCCAGTTTCAATATTAAAAGACTACAATACAGTGGTACCTCAGGTTACATACACCTTAGGTTACAGACTCTGCTAACCCAGAAATAGTACCTCGGGTTAAGAACTTTGCTTCAGGATGAGAACAGAAATTGTGCTCTGGCAGTGCGGCAGCAGCAGGAGGCCCCACTAGCTAAAGTGGTTCTTCAGGTTAAAAACAGTTTCAGGTTAAGAACAGACCTCCGGAACGAATTAAGTACTTAACCCGAGGTACCACTGTAAATGGACTCTCGAGGAGAGATGGGAGCACAAGAGAGAAAACAGGGTAGAATAGATATAGTATATGGGTAAGTTATTGGTTGAATGAAAGGCAATGCACCTGTGTGCAATGTATGTCACTGAGTGTGTCTGATCTACTTGGGCACTTGTGCTTTTGTTTACAGGTATCAAAATGATGCAGTCTTCAATATCCCTGCCTTCGAAAGTAAAATTAGATGGAAGATTCTACAATATGTACAGATGCATGAAATATCCACAGCAGAATTGTAGGAAGTCTGTAAGAGGTACTGTGGGCTAGTGGTCATGTTAAAAACCATGTTAGTAATTCTTTGTAATATTTATTATTTAAATAATAAAACCTATGAAACTTGGCTCCATTCACACTGTAGTCTGATACCTACTTTCTAGGATTAAGTCCCTCTGAACTACACACCTCTGAATAGGATTGTGCTGTTAGAAACAGTTATTATTTCCATTCATGGTGAATTATGTCTTACAGAGAACAACAGAGATACATTTCTCATTGTTGGAATAAATGTGTTTTGTTTCTGTTGACATCCACTAAGTTTATAGAAATGTTATTAAAAATAAATATTACTACTAACTATTGATGGATCAAGCACACACTAGCGAAAATTCCACTGACCTCCAGCTCCTCCTTCCAGTCCAAAGTGCAAAATACACATCAAGATGGGTATGTAAAAAACTAAACTGAAACCTGAAACTGAACTATTCCAGATAGAGGCTGCTGTTATCTTGAATGCCAGCATGCAACTCTGTAAATGGAGCTCTGCCTAAAGTAACAAGGGCAGTTGATAGTGATTAGGTACTGTGGAATAAAAAGCTAAGCTAATAATTATGTTATCACATCTTCAAAGACTGAGGAGTATTGTGATGAAACAAAAGTTTAAAATCACGATACAAAGACTTAATATATTGTTACATTGCTGGTCTCACATAATAAGACACAAGTCTAGTTCAGTCATAGCTACAAAACATAAGAATGAGCCTGAACAATCTTTGTGTTTGCACACTCTCCCCTTCTCCCTTGCACATGTAAGGGGAAGATCTGGAAGCCTTTGCTTTGGAATTAACCACAGTTTTCCATTATGCCTAAGCTTTGAGAACTGCTTTGTTCTAATGGTTCATTGACGAGCCAGGGTATCAAATAATGGATTGCTGTTGCATCTAAAAACGTTAGAATGGTATTTATTTCATTGACTTTGATGGATCGGAAATGCTAACCTCTCTTCCAGGCTGGATTCATACAATGGCATCAGTCTTCATAGCATTTTGAAGTTAATTATGTATTTGTATGGTGTATGAATTAAACAGAAAAGTGGCTGGCTTCTTTTATGTTAAAGTTCCTGCAAGCTTTATGCTCTTAATTCTGGGAAAGTTGCCTGTAAAAAATATGTAAACATTTATTTGTATCAAATCACCTGTGAATTGAGTACAATAATATTCCTCTGTAAGTCTGGTTATATTTATAAACTACAGACAAAGAATATTTCAGATTTGTTTCTTTTATTTCAGAACAGATATAACTATGTTTTACAGGTCCATTCTGTTTTTCTGTGCAGTTCTTATGAGTACCCATATATTAAATATTTGTTGGATATATATTAAATGCAGTGAGTACACAGGATGCCTTTCTTTTGAGGTTGAGCTTCCTTATTCCACACCCCAACACACAGTAGCTGTGGCAGTCCTTAAGAGACAGACTCTTTCTAACACTCTACTCCTGAAATGCAGAATGAATTTGCCTTTTGTAGGAAGAGGAGGAGGAGGAGAGGAGGTGGTGCCTTCTGACACAAACTGCCTGTATCAATTGCGGCGAGCAGACCGTTACAGTTGTAAAACCCCTCTCCAGACTAGGCCAGTTGCTGGAGGAGCAATTGCACTATTCACTACCCATACCAAATATATGTGGCAAAGAAATCCCAGTAATAGGTTGCCTAAGACTGCTGAGGTATGCAGATTCTGAACTGTAGCTCCTTTGGAAAATATAGAAGGGTGATAAGTTAGGGTGAAAGGGAGTATAGAAGGCAAACAAGAGTTAAAAAAGGACTATGTAGTTGCAGAAAGAGATTTTATGAGACGTTACCTGAAGCTGTCATTGGTTTCTTTATCTGCTGCATGGAAGAAATGGCTGCATTTCTGAAAGAAGAAGCAAGCTGTAACTAGTGAAAAGAAATCTTGGACTGCTTGCAACTCTATTAACTGCCAAAGCACAGGAGAAAGGTGAGATTCCCCTCTATGCATCTGGACAATGGTAAATATTAGGCTTTTCCCTATATATTGTCATTCATACTGTGGATTTAATCTTCTGTCTCCTGAACATTTCTGCCTGCAAGTTTCCTTCTGCAAGCCATCAGCTTTATACCATTATGGCGAGGCATTGCTTTCATACTTGTGGTGATGAGATGTGTGTGTGTGTGTGTGTGTGTTAGTTCAACTCTGCATGTTGGGCATGATGCCTTCTAGAGGATCAGTTACTCTATTACCACAGTTTTCTTGAAGCAGCTACACCCATTAACATAGCATTGCCAGTCTGCAAACACAGTAAAAACTTGTGGTTCAGTCGAAGTTAGTGAAAATTTGCCATTGAGTTAAAGAGATCCAGAAAGTTGTTCATGCAGCCCTAATCAGGACATCACGGATCTCCACAAGTTAAATACATTTTGGAACATTTTCCAGACCAAGCCATCTCCTTGCATTATCATACCCTAACATCTGACAAAGTAAATGCATACTGTACATTAGTCTTAAATCAGGTTTGTAGTGGGGAAACAAATGACTTCTCTGGAGTGTAATGGCATGTAAGATAATAGTTTCCAAATTTATATTTTGTTGTAGCATGCAAAAATACATGTTCCCATTTAGCTGTTTATTTTTGTTATGTAGTTCTTGGGTCACACATTTTCAAAATTGTGGAGAAGTTTTCATTTTCATCAGAACTGTTGAGACAAGAATGTTGGTTTCATCGTGGCTAACAGAATGAGATCAGGAATTCCGCACTCAAATCTTGCTCTGCCAAGAACTTGTCTTAGGCAAGCCACTCTTTCTCATCCTAATATTACAGGATTGTTGTAAGGATTAAACCAGATTTATTTCTTATTTATTTGAAGCATTTTTGCACCTCTTCAGTGAAAAATGCACTCAGAGCAGTTTACAGGGAGAAGTAATATGGCAGTCCCTGCCTTCAGGTTCAAAATCTAGACAATACAAAAGGAAAACTCATGGGGAGGGAGAAGGAAAAAAGCAATTTTGTGCACTATTCTTGGTTACAAAGGTTTAAAGATCAGGTGAAATGGAGACAGTTTAAGGAGAGGAGCAACCAAAAAGTTGCTGGTTGCTCAGCAGGTACACTGGCGGGACTCTGCTTCCCTTCTCTTTGTCCATTCTAGAAATGGAGAGTATGACTGTTGATTCTTCTTGATCTCCCAGCAGCTTGACGGTGGTATCCTTCTGGGGCAAATGTATGAGTTGGGTATTGGGGTATTGCATTGCAATGACTCCATGTCAACATGATGGCTGGCTCCAGAAGGCAGTTCATGAAACATTACTTGGCTCCATGGGTTCTCCAGTAAAGTTCTGTTCAATTAATTGGACTTTGCTGTATTTTAATTGATAGGCAGATCTTCTGGTATATCTGGTAGGTTGTTCTCTAGGCTTCCTATGCTAAAATAGTATCCCCACACCCTGTATTCATTTGGGTTCCTGCTTTTTGGCTTCTATTCTGTTCACGGCTTTCAATCCAAGCTTCATTCATGTTCCCTTTGCTATTATTCAACTGGGTATTTTTATATTCTTTATTTTTATCTGCAAAATTGAGGCTATTTCCTGTTATTTTTAAAAGGAAGCAATTGAATCGCATGATATGTTTAACAGTCCCACGATACATTTTAACTGTCATTAAGAAAAATCCAGTTTTCCACTGCCATTAACAATATTCTTGGTGTGTGGTTGATAAGATGCTAATTTCTTCAGGAAATACAGGATCTGTGGCAAATACAGGCATTGTTCCCTGCAGTTCATAGGGCAAGGTTTTCTCTAATCTCAATGAACCTCTACTTTTGTCCTTATTCTGCTTTATTTATTTTTCAAGGCTCCTATAGCTTGCCAAATATTTAACTATCCAGGCTAACTATGGAAGGTATCAAATCCTTTTTCATCTAAAAGAAACAAAGTGAGAATATTTTTCTTTTTGCTATCAAGAGGATATTTAAAGTCCACTGTGGTAAAATTTTGGTCAGGTCAATGACTATTCTCTAATTTTCCTAATTTATTCTTTATTTGTACTGGGTTTACCAGACAAATCAACACAATCATATGAACGTCCACATGGTGGTGTTGTGTCAGGAAGGAGATCACATATACTTTGGTTCACATGCTTGGTCAGCACAACACAAATGTGAATGAATGAATTGTTTATTGTGGTCACAGGCAAATAAAATTTGGTATGGAAAGAAAACATATAGCTCATTAAAACAATTAAAAACAGACAAATACAAACACACATTTCTCTCTCTCTCTCTGAAGCCAATAGGAAGCTTTTCCTAATCTGCACTGAAGTCAGAAATTGTTTTTCCAACCCTCTCAGTAACACTGGAGGAAACATCCCTTAAACAGAATGATACAAAATTAGGACATATTCCCAGGGGAGTTCGGAGTAGAGGGAGAATTAACCTCTCTCACTACACAGGCTACAGTACAGCATAACATGGTCAACAGGTTCTGCTCCAGCTCCACAAATACAACCTGTCAAGAACTGAAATCTTGCTCACTTAACAGTGCAGAATGTAGCACATTAAAATAAGCAAGGATAAATGCTCTCCTATTTGAACGATGATTATATAGTTTAGGGGTTTGCTAAACAGTAATGAAATGCAGAGTTTGTTACTGTGCAGATGTAAGACGATTAATTGCTGAACAACAAAAAAACTGGGCCTCCTTTGACCTATAATTGCAGCAAAATTGAGGAGAGAAGCCCAGCCTAAATATCTTCTTCCCATTAACACTAATGAAAGAGTATGAGAGTATGAAAGAATATGCTTTGCAGCTACTGAAAAGCATAAATATAACCACCATTTCAGGACATGATCTCAACAATTCAGCTGACTGAATACACACATCCAAATAAATAGCTGTGTTCCCCACACAAGATAGTAAACCCAGTATCTCCTGGAGGAAAGCAGACGGAACTCTTTCCACTTGGGAGTTTAACCCTGAAATCCAAATGGGAATGCTGTAAGTTGGGTCATGGACTTAGATCATAGGCTTGAATAACAGGAGATAAAGGGACACTTTGCATAAGGAAGAACCCTGAAATAACATGCCAGCCAGAACTTCACAATGTGACTGTGATGCTCTTACCATGTGCAGCAGAAGGGTTTTTCCCAGCAGCTTCACTGGGAAGGGCAACATTTGAACCAATCTTCTTTCTTGGAGGAAGCAAGCTGTGCCTTTACCAGCAGCTTGACCAGAAGAAATTTAATAGGTGATTCCCCCCCTCTTCATGGACATAAACAAGGGAAATAGATTCCCCAGTGAAGTCCTTGCATATTACACTATAGGTAAAAGTACTGCAGTAGAGCCAATTAAAAGGATGGCAACTCTGTTGTCTTGAAATAAAGGGATTAAGAAGTAAATCTCCTAGTCAGCTTGGTGGATGCAAAACACTCAGTGAACAACTGAGGAGACCTATGGATGTGGCTGGTATTGAAGGAACATCCATTATTTTCAATGACAGCGTATGCTGAAGTGATATTCTCACAACATGTCAACTCCTAGGCTTAGCATGCCAGCTGTAAGATGGAGTTGCAAATATACAAAACACCTGGCCAGATTCAAGTTGTAGTCGGCATGCTATATGAAGCCCAGAGTCTGTACATGTGAATTTAACCAGCCTGACTGACATAAAATAAGGAATACTGGAAACTCATGGATCCCCATATTTCCTTGTTTTGAGGTGGCCCACATTAGTGAAACCACAACATATTTTCCTCTTGGAATTCCTGACACTCCTTGAGTCTACTGGAATTAAGCAAACAGATCAGATTTTTGTGGCATGGCAGCTTTTTCTGACCTTATTAAAAACCCATGTTAATTCCATCCATGTCATTTCAGTTTTAAAGGCATGTAGCCTGCGTTAACTAGGATCTTATCTGTGCAGATCATATGCCAAAAGGGCTTGGCATTTTCCTTCAGCAAAAAGGGCCTTGTGTTATTATTATTATTGCAACTTTTAATCCTCATTTGAAGGTCCACAAAAAGAACATCTGTATTATAGCGTAATCCTATACATGTTCACTCAGAAGTCAGCCCCATTAATGTAACTGGCGCTTAAGTGTGTATAGTAAATTTATAGCCTGAGTTAAACTTCCATCACACTTGCTAGTCCTTTTCTGGTGACACCACGATAGTGTGCTAACATGCTAGGAGGGGTGGATGGGAGTTGAGTGCACTAACATCATCCCCTGTTGTCTTTCTGCTACTTTCAAACTTGTGGAGGGAGTGGGGAGCCTCATGTGCTCATTTGAGATTTGGGGGTTTTCAGGGTTTAAAATGATTGGGTAGCAGGTACAGAAAGCCCCCAGCTTCACAAGATCTGTGAGTTAGAGGTCGAATGCAAAGACAATGGCATGTGGGTGGCATGAAGTGTGCTAGCCCCTCTCACAGGTTAACTCAACACATTACTCCAAGACTTGAAGAGAAATTTAGTGTTGAGAGATTGCTGGGGCATGCATGACCTGAGTTGGGGGCGGGGCGCAGCGGTCTACATAAAGGGAAAAATGCTTTAAATAAGTCAGGAATTAAAGCATTATAAGAAAAGAAAAAAACCCTATGCAAAAACACTCTAGAAAGGTTTTGTGCTCTCTGGCACCATCTGGTGTTGCATGTTTATAATGTATTCAAGTCGCTGCTTTTTTGACTAAAGTAGCTGAGTCCAGGGTCTGCAAGCAAAGGTCTAGCATATTTGCAAAAGGATTTACAGTGTAACCCCACAAGTAATATATATAGGTAGTATACCTCCTGCCAAATACCTTCAGGATTGCTCCTTTGAGTTTGATTGATGACACCACAGAAAGTTGGGCTCTGGAAGTCCCAGTCCCTATTATATCACCAAATGTTCTGTCCCCTGGGAGTTCCACTCTGGAAGATATGATCCAGGAAACAGAAGTCATGTGTTTCTGAATCTGGACCTTGCCCATCATTCCATGGCAGAGGATGTTTGTGGATGCTCCTTTTAGATATTTGCCAGAAAAGCAAAATCTAGATGTACATTACTTGTGTATCTTAAAGAATCATAATGTGAATAAAAGCCAAATTGATTTGGTCTTACTCTAAAAGCCCTTGCTTCCACTTTCTGCAACACATTAATCATACTGGATACTAAAACGATGCTCTTACTCTGGTTTTCAGCAATTTTATGTTTATTTTATTCATTTATTCCAAAATATACTGCAATGAAGCAAATTCCGCAAACAGAGCTTTACATAAGAAATACAGAAGCAATATAATACTTGGGTCTTCAAAACAGAAATAGTTTAGTGTCCGTTTAGAAATGAACAGCTTTATATAATCTCTGATTTTGCTAATCTAGGAAATAACTCTATTTCACCCAACGATTTCAGAAGGCGAAGGAAAATGTACATTTAAATAGCACGTTCTACAGAAACAGCCTGGCATATTTTCAAAAGGGTACAGTGTGACACAAAGACGCAACTGTGAAAGTAGCAAGCTTTCAGACCACTTACTGCAGTTCTCATTTCAAGGAATGGAAAAGTAAACATTAAGCAAGAAAGGTTAAATCTGTATCTAGAATAGCATAATAAACAAAATTTAAGATTGTTGGCTGGCCCATTGCTGTTGTGAATATATTTATTATTGTATAATGGCTAATTTTGCCTGCTTAGCACCTTTTCCCAGTCCCTGCACTGATAACCCAAACAAGCGAATACCATTGTCAGTGTATTAAAAAGAGATTTTGGTCTTGTAAAACAGTTTTAAGAATGCAAATGGCAGTGCAATACAATACGGAAAGCAGTCAACTGATCATGTATGTCTCAATTTCTCTTCTAATTGGCAGACTTTGGTATTTTTGCATCCCCTTCTAGTGAATGGAGTTTTCCCCACTGCTCTTCTGTGCTGTTTGGCTCCATATGGAATCAATATGCAGAAAGGGAAAGGAATCCCATAATTCAGCAGGACAATGCATTTGCTACCATTTGTCCATGGAACATCCTTGCCCTTTATTGGTGCAAACAGTTTGGATGGCAGTTAGAATACTTTTCATAAATCCTGTCAGGTATGTTTGAATGACTACACACACACCTGGCAGTTGGCAATATACCATAGATAACTGCCATGGTTGTGGGCAAATATATCCACCACTACAAAAGCCTATGGCAATGGATTTTTTAATCTCATGGATCATCCCTAAAACACATTTCCATTCCCCAAAACAAAAACAATCTGTCAATTTATTGTTACTTGGATATAGGCAAACTGTTCTGAGTAGATTTAGATTTAGTAGATTCCATGATTTAGGTTTAGTTATACCTGCTTTGTTGGTCTTATAGAATATATTGGTTAAGTCTGTGCTATGAACTAATAGACTCTGAACACTAGAGGGATTATTTGTATTATAATACAGCAACAGTGACATCTTAATGCTTGGGCTTGTTTACAACTACTCAGTGTTTTTTTTCTAAAACAAAATGTTGAGGGGTACTCTCATTTTCCTACTCATATTGAAATACTGCCCCTCAATGAGGCCAAACGTAGATTCACAAAATGTTTAGGGGTATGTGTCCCCCCAGAAAAAAAGCACTGCAACTACTTAAAAGACTGTAATCCTATGCACACTAGAACCAAGGCCGACTGAACTCAATGGGACTTATGGCACAGTACGCAATTATAGAATTGTAATGAATCCTTTTGCAAAAAAAACAACAACAACAACCCCATACCAATTTAGTAAAGAATTCAGTGAAGATACAATTCACTGCTTGTATTGAAATATAGCAAACATTTCCTCTCTAACCCAGAGCTGGATAGACCTTGTTATTCATTAACCCAGTGGTTCTCAAATTGTTTCTCTGATCCACACTTTCAGTATAAAAATGTGATCATGCAACACCAGTTTTTTTTTTACTGAGAAGAAATACATTGTAAAACAAAAATAAGAAACTCCCAGCAGTGCTTGATTTATAACACAGAACACAACTACTTTATTATATGGTCATGTGACATCCAGAAAGTGTAAAACAATCTAGCTACATAAGAACATGTATCATTACCTAAATATAATTATAAACAAGTCTCTTAAGTATGCATACAAAGTCAATGAGCGGTGTGTCCTTGCAGTATCACTTGATGCTCTTGCTCTCATTTTGAAAAGGTATCTATCCATATTCTGCAAATAAAAGAAAAGAAAAATGCTATGCTATGCTACACTTAAACATTTAAATGTTTCTTTAATGTCCTTGAATCTTCCCGCACACTTGCCACCCTCTCCTGATACACCAGTGTTGTATGCCACACCCTTTGAGAACCGTTGCTATAAGCAAATGCATTTAGGGAGAACAGAAACCTGCTGTTAGATATTCTAGTTCAATCGAGCTAATCCAGGACTTCTATGCCATCTCCTGGTTGCTGTGGGTTCCAAGTTTCCTTCGTATCACAGGGTGTGTTCATATTACCTACCACCTTTGAGTAGAGCGAGGTTTCTCCAGTGCATTTCACACCTCGCCCTACCCCACCCATATGTTCATGGCTTGATTGGTGTTAAATTCGTTTCTGCTTATGTTTGTACCAGGGGGCATTGACAGGCCAGAGATGACTTTACCTTGCATGGCATGGGAGTGGGACTCATCCTGGCTAACCCTGAAACCTGTCGCTAGCTCTCAAAACAAGTCGTTGGGATGGTTTTCTCTTTCGTGTGGAGTTTCTGCTATAGACAGAGGCCTACCTTGCCTAATGGATGGGTGGCTGCAATTGCAAGCGCATCGCTAGGACCTTGGGACCCTGTAATTACATTCTGCTGATGGTTCCATGTTAAATTAATGAACCTGCTGTGCACAAATTATTTATCATGCATTAGTTAATGAGCTGTCTCCTTATAAAGAGAGAGAAAGAGACGTCCTCACCTCTCTGCGGGTCCCACAGGAGGGTAAACAGAAATGAACTGCTCCTGCTCCAGCCCCATTACTTTCATACACAGAGAGAAGCTTGCTCTCCTTCCACTCATGCCCAAACCTTTCTTCTGGCTTTGTTTGATTTGCTTCTACTGTCCTCAACCACATTCATGGATAGAGTGGTGTGATTTAAGGATGCAGCCCTAATCTTGTTTACCTGAGAGTAAGCCCCATCAAACTCAGTAGAACTTATGTTTTGAGTAGTGATGGTTAAGAATTGCTTTGTAACACAGGTGCCAATCAAAGTGCAGCACCTGGAGCATGTAAATCTCAGCAGTACAACAGATGTGTTCAAAGGGAATCCTCCTGGCAGATTGCCAGTAATACTTGAAGAATTTGTTTGGGGGGGGCGGGGAGAGAAAAAGAAACCTACTATTATACCTACCAGCAAGAGTGCAAAGGTTAAAGGAGTTGCATGGAGTTTCACAAGATCAGCATAAAATCCTTAAAAGGTATCTAGAATAATGTATGTTTGTGTGAGGACTAAACAATTCGGTTACAGGTCCGTGACTTTGCCTATACAGTGGTACCTTGGGTTAAGTACTTAATTCGTTCTGGAGGTCTGTTCTTAACCTGAAACTGTTCTTAACCTGAAACTCCATTTTAGCTAATGGGGCCTCCTGCTGCTGCTGCGCTGCCGAAGCACGATTTCTGTTCTCATCCTGAAGCAAAGTTCTTAACCCGAGGTACTATTTCTGGGTTAGCGGAGTATGTAACCTGAAGCGTATGTAACCTGAAGCGTATGTAACCCGAGGTACCATTGTAGTAGAGATGATTCACACTTGGATGCTATTCTCCTCTCCAAAGTCATCTGGTTGCAGGAAGTACAGTATGTGTTGTCATATTAGTGAGGTAGGAGAGCTGAAAAAAAATTCACATCTGGCAACCAATGAGCCCCTTTGGTTTCAGATAGCACATGGGTAGACGAGTCTAAAAAGCCAGGGACACAAATTTTCTTGGCCCTCTAGTGGCTATGGTTGCTCATTTACTAGAAGTAATGTATTTAAGCATTAGCTCTGGAAGCGTATACTCGATTCTGACCAAACTAAGCCTTCTAGAGCAAAGCTAAAGCAAAAGGGTCTGCATTTTCTCTAATGTGTTCTGTGACTTAATTATGCATTGTGCAAAGAACTACATTTGCTTTTCTGTTCAGAATCCTTTTTTATAGTAAATTGCACTTGATTGATTTTAAGTTCTAGTATTATGACTGTATGAAAATTTCACTGCACCAATCACAATTTTATAAGATTACCATGCCTTCCCTCAGCCATCTTAAAAAAGAAAAGGCTGGACCTTGTCCTAAAAGCCATATTATAAATATTTATTTTATTGCATAAAGTTAATACACTTTTGTCAAACACTTCAAAGTGGTTTACAAAGAGAAAATATAAATAAATAAAATAATATAAAAACTAGTAAGGAAAGCAGAGGCCCTTGCTGGCTCTTAATAATGGGAACCACAGTTTCCATTCATCACCCCCCCCCCCGAACATTTTTCTTTTATTTGTTTGACTACATTTATATTCCTCCTTCCAGGAGCTCAGGACAGCTTTTACACTGCCTCCCCTTTATTTTTATTTCCAGAGCAACCCTGTAAGGTAGGTGAGGCTGAGAGACAGCAATGTCTGGTCTATGCACAGTGAGCTTCATGGCAGAGTGACGATTTGAACTCAAGTCTTCCTGGCTCTCTCATAACATAACTTTTCTTAAAATAACTGAGCAGTAGTATTTTCCATTTATTTGGAATAACACCTTTGCAGCATTAATGGACACCAGGCAAAACACAATGCAATTTGCTTAAACCAGTTCACAGCAGCTACAAAGTTCCCTCAAATGCAACAGTCACATCTCAAAAAGTTGTTCAGGCATCCTTTTAGCAGGTAATAACGTGTTTGATCTTGTTCTTGTTTGGCAGGCTTCTTTGTTAAACCTGTTTGAGTAGTTCCCCAAACCCCTCCCCCCGGCCCAGCAACAATTAGTTGTCTGTTTATTAAAACAAATCTAGTTTTGCAAATTACAAGGAACTTTCCTAGAATTATAGAACTAGAATGATAAAACTCTACGAGTCCACCTTATGTTTATGACTGGAATAGATTAAGCAGATCAGGAGAAATGCTTAAATATATTTAATTTGTGTACTGAATTATAAAAGGAAGACACCTTTGCTATGTTTTATAAGAGAAAATCCACAACCCACCATGGCCACAGACGTGAAGAGACTCAAATCCTTGTGTTGTTGTTGTTATTTATATAATATGGGCAAGTCACTACCTCTCATCCTCACCTATTTCACAGGGTTATTGAGGGGATTAATGTGTGCCATCTTAAACTACTTAGAGAAAAAAGGCAGGCTATTAAGGCAGTAAATAAAGTGGGCTGGGTGTCAGTTTGCTACTGCTAATCTACCCCTTTCAGGGTGGTCGCTTTTGGGGAGGGGCTGAGCTATGTGGATTGCTGGACTTTGGCCCTCATGTCCAGCCATAGCTGCGCCAGTGCTGTAAAATCACCTGTTGCCATTAGCCCCATGTTAGTGTGATTGGGATGCAGGTGGCGCTGCGGTCTAAACTACTGAGCCTCTTGGGCTTGCCAATCAGAAGGTCGGTGGTTTGAATCTGTGCAATGGGGTGAGCTCCTGTTGCTCTGCCCCAGCTACTGCCAACCTAGCAGTTCAAAAGCACGCCAGTGCAAGTAGATAAATAAATACCGCTGTGGCGGAAAGGTAAATGGCGTTTCCGTGCACTCTGGTTTCTGTCACGGTGTTCCGTTGTGCCACAAGCAGTTTAGTCATGCTAGCCACATGACCCGGAAAGCTGTCTGTGGACAAACGCTGGCTCCCTCGGCCTGAAAGCGAGATGAGCGCTGCAACTCCATAGTCGCCTTTGACTGGACTTAACCATCCAGGGGTCCTTTACCTTTACCTTTTTAGTGTGATTGCTGATCCTGTAGTTCTTTCAGTACAGTGGTACCTCGGGTTAAGTACTTAATTCGTTCTGGAGGTCCGTTCTTAACCTGAAACTGTTCTTAACCTGAAGCACCACTTTAGTTAATGGGGCCTCCCGCTGCTGCCGCACCGCTGGAGCACAATTTCTGTTCTTATCCTGAAGCAAAGTTCTTAACCCAAGGTACTATTTCTGGGTTAGGGGTGTCTGTAACCTGAAGCGTATGTAACCTGAAGCGTATGTAACCTGAGGTACCACTGTACTTGCTTCCAACACTGCTTGCACAGGTACTGATTTATAATCCAAATTATTGCACCAGTCATGTTCACATGCCTCTTGGTAGATCTGTCCATGACAGCATAGTGGGGTCATGCATTCATCATCTCAAAGCATCTGCACATACCCACTCAGTGTGTTCATACAGTGAAAAATGACCGGGGCTATATATATATTTCATACATCTTCCTACCAGAAGTTCTTTTTCTATGTGGGAAAAATGTTATGTTTTGAAGCGCCCCTGTGTCTTAACAGAAGCTTTCAGATGGAAAACGCTGACATGTAACTAGTACTGACTGCCAAGAAATTACTCACAAGTAAGATTTTGGCATTGTGGGTTGCGATTCCTTCCTGGACTTTGAAATGCAAGGGGTGGTGGTGATTGCATAAATGACATTTAAAGGAATTGGCTTATATCTGAAGAAAAACAACACCCCCAAACAAATCAAGTTATCTATCTCTTTTTTTGTGACCAAATACAAGCACATAACAGCAGTATGTGTTGAAGAAGTTAGAAATTTTCTCAGTGCGCCCCTCCCACACTGCCCAGTGGTACAGTTGAGACAATGGGGCTGTGGCTTGTGAAACCCTCCCCTGCTTCAGACCAGTGTATATGGTGCAGGAGGGCCTGGTCAGGCCTGCTCATGCTTGGCTTGCCTGACCAGGACTCTAGTGGGCATAGCACACCTGCCAAGAGACCCGGAAAAAACGGAACATCCTGGTTTTTTTGCTTGAGATCATGGCAGCCATTTTGGGTGCCACAATATTACATGTTCTCATGCCGTGCTCTCGTTTTTTTGTGTTTCTTTCTGGACTGCAATCTCATGCAGCTCCCCAAAACATGTGTTTTTTGACACTGCAGAAGATTGCGCCCTGTAAAAGAAATGCTTGGGGGGGGGGGCGAGAGTTCTGTGTGAGTCATGTGACTTGCCTGGGAGCACTTCCCTGAGGATGCGTGTCCTGGTTTTCGACTGGAAAAAGTAGGACAGTATGGCATAGGTAAGTGGAAACGCTCTGAATCTTGACCCTCTGCAGGCACTCTAGCTGCAGGATTGTGTTACTTTAGGGGAGGAACCATGTGGATTTTCTGCCTCTCGCACCAAAGTGTTTGGGGTCATCTCTGTCTGAAGCAATACAATGCACTCTGCTTATGCTGGATATGTTGCAGCGAGGTTATTTTATCTGTGGATGCCTTAAGCCAGAGCTTTCCAAACTGTGTGTCGTGGCAAGTTAGTGTGTTGGTTGCTGTGTGCAGGTGTGTCGTGCGAATGTTCCTCATGCTCCTCCCAGGGCTGGAAAGGGATTAGTTTGCTAGTAAAATTGAATTACAGTGGTACCTCGCGTTACATATGCTTCAGGTTACATACGCTTCAGGCTACACACTCTGCTAACCCAGAAATAGTGCTTCAGGTTAAGAACTTTGCTTCAGGATAAGAACAGAAATCGGGCTCCGGTGGCGCAGCGGCAGCAGGAGGCCCCATTAGCTAAAGTGATGCTTCAGGTTAAGAACAGTTTCAGGTTAAGAACGGACCTCTGGAACGAATTAAGTACTTAACCCGAGGTACCACTGTACTGTGTTGCGAAATGATGCAAAACTGAATTACTGTGTTGCAAAATGATGCATGTCTAAAAAGTGTGTCACCAACATGAACAGTTTGGAAAGCTCTGCCTTAAGCAGTGGTCTTAACTACTGCTTTGTAGGTCAAATTATTACTTGTGTTTAGAGCAGGATAGTGAGCAGATGCCCAAAGTAAGCATGCAACTTGAGAAGACTGTACACTGTCCTTTGTAAAAGGGAGAACTCTACAGAGATACAGTGGAACTTGAGCAAAAATTAAGCTGTGGCAGCCAAAGGAAAAGGAAAAGGTCTGTATTTCAGTACAAGTGAAAGTATCTGTGATCCACCCGCCCTGCTTGTTTTGAATCTGCTATCTTAATCTCAGGAATGTAGCATTTTGGTATTGGGTGTGAGGTACAACATTCCAAAGGGATTATTCTTACTAGGCTTCATCCTTTGCTCTGAACTGCGGAGAAGCAAGTTTGCCACTAATCATTAGCGGAGCTAGGCACTGATACACACCTATATTTTGTACTGCATATCCGTGCAGACCGGAAACTAGATTTTCCACCTAGGAAGCAAATATGTGTTGTGTGAGTATGCAGTGTATGTATCAAGTGCTTCTGTTATGCCCAGTGTAGAGCATGTGGTCAAAATGTGCTGCTTTGCACCCAAATGGTGAAAAGAGTGTTAAGGGGGTATATGTGAAAGGTCTTAAGGCAAAAAACCAAACTGGATATGCATACATTGGACATACACAGTTTATGGAACTTGCTCTCACAGGAGGCAGTGATGGCTACCAACTTGGATGGCTTTAAAAGAGGAATAGACAAAAACATGGATGGTGGGGCTACCAGTGGCTACTAGCCATCATGGCTATGCACTGCCTCCATAGTCAGAGGCAGTAATGCTTCTAAATAGAAACTGCAGGAGGGGAGAGTGCTCTTGTGCTTGGGTCCTGCTTGCACGTTTCCCACAGGCATCTGATTGGCCACTATGCGAACAGGATGCAGGACCTCTGGCCAGATCCCGCAGCTCTTTTTATGTTCTTATGGAGATGTTTAGTGGGCAATGAGCCTCTGTATCATTCCCACCCAAGCAAATGGGCAAGGGCTGTAGCTCAGTAGCACAGCACATGCTTTTCTTGTAGAAGGTCCCAGGTTCAGTCCTTGGCTTTTTTGGGTCGGGTGGGAAAAGACTTGCCTGAACCTTTGAAGATCTTCTGAACTGGGCCAATGACTTAACTCATAAGGCAGTATCAAATGCTTCTGGCAAAGGAGCTACTAGTAAACTAGCCAGATAGCAAGGAAGTTTCACAGTTAGTAGGCCATCATCTTGACCCTTAGAAGAGCTGCCATGCTAATTTTCCAATGACTTCCAGAAAATTCAACAGGACAAATCAAACGGATTGCAATCTGGAATACATTTAAGATGGGGCAAAACCTGCCTCTCTCCCTAGCTTCTGAGCTCATCAGGGTCAGATCCAGCCCATACCTCCTGGAGCAGCCCTTCATATTCTCCATTAAGTGAACAGCTGAGATTCCAGAAAAGAAGAATAAGAATGAAGGACTGCACTCAAATACAGTCCTATAGTTGAGCTGAAGTCCATCTACTATCTCTGACACTGAGTTGTCTTGCTTTCATTGTCAGGTACCACAAATAAGTGTAATGAGATTTTTTGAAAATGAGATATCAGAAATAAAGATTGGCAAGATTTTGCTGTTTCCTGGAAGCTATTTTGTGTGTGTGGAGGGGGGTTGTACATTTATGCTGTCAAATGCTGAAAAACAGAACTGCTGAGTGTCAGAGCACCATGACTCACTTGTACTGAAGCTGAAATGCACTGCACAAGAAAGTACATTTCGGCTCTTCCAAAATAGCTCACATTATTGTTTTCATGAATGGCACCAGGTTCTGGAAGGCTGTATGAAGGGGCTGATGTAGGTCGCCTTTGAACTACCTTTCTCAGGAGACCCTGTAACATACAGGAACACCCCCTCAATATACCCACCCAGTCCATCCTACTGATGAGTATTTTGCTAGTTGGATGTACTACTGAAATATAATCCCCATCATCCCTCGTCATTGGCCGGGGTGGCTCATGGGAGTTGGAGTCCAAAACATCTGGATAGCACCAGATGGATAGGGTATTTTAATAGTGTAAGATTATTGTGTCCTGTTACATTATCAGGGGTCCTTAGTCTGTCTAAAATTCTTTTCAATATGTGACAATTTTCAGGAGTCGTCCAGGCTTACATTTATATTAGTTCTGTTTGTGCCAAGATATAATAATTGACAGTTTGAGATACATTCTGAAGTAATATTTAAAAGTTGGGATCAAATCAATGCTCATACTGAAATATGGTCAGCAACATGCATAAAGTTATATTGTAATGTCATTTAGAGAGGTGTAGATGTGTATGTTGGACGTGGGTGGCACTGTGGGTTAAACCACAGAGCCTAGGACTTGCTGATCAGAAGGTTGGCAGTTTGAATCCCTGTGATGGGGTGAGCTCCCGTTGCTCGGTCCCTGCTCCTGCCATCCAAGCAGTTCAAAAGCACGTCAAAATGCAAGTAGATAAATAGGTACCACTCTGGCGGGAAGGTAAACGGCGTTTCCGTGTGCTGCTCTGGTTCGCCAGAAGCGGCTTAGTCATGCTGGCCACATGACCCGGAAGCTGTACCCCGGCTCCCTCAGCCAGTAAAGCGAGATGAGCACCGCAACCCCAGAGTCGGCCACGACTGGACCTAATGGTCGGGGTCCCTTTACCTTTTAGATGTGTACTATTTAAATCTGAAGTATGGAGCAAGCAACAAGTGGGAACTCTACTGCATTTTAATTTGAAACTATTTTTACACCCTAGCATTGAAGTGAAGGGACGCGTGCTTAATTCACTTAATTTGAGTGCTGTAATAAAGGGGCAGCAAAAAACATCTGAAGGCATTGGTCCCAAGAAGCCGACATCTGTGATCTGAGAGTATTTCCTCTCCCCTGATTACAGGACTGTGTGTTTGTTCTTTATTACAGTGAAAATGATCTGTTTGCCCAACTCTGTCTTCCTGATCTTCCAGTTTTCAGTGCAATGTGTGCAATGTAACTTGACTGCCTAGAATTGTTGCAATGTTAGGTAGGTCATTAAGGCATGTAATTAATTGTAAAAAGATAGCATCACTTTTGGCACACAGCCAAAGCCAGAAAGTTATAGGCATATACAGTGGTACCTCGGGTTACATATGCTTCAGGTTACATATGCTTCAGGTTACAGACTCCGCTAACCCAGAAATAGTACCTTAAGATAAGAACGTTGCTTCAGGATGAGAACAGAAATTGTGTGGCGGCGGCATGGCAGCAGTGGGAGGCCCCATTAGCTAAAGTGGTGCTTCAGGTTAAGAACAGTTTCAGTTTAAGAACGGACCTCCGGAATGAATTAAGTACGTAACCAGAGGTACCACTGTAATCTGAGGACGATTCAAATTTCTGAACATGGCTAATAATAACCTGTTGCGGTTTAAACTCCCCAACCCTGGTATTGATTCTGCGTCTGTGTGCTTTGCTGTATTCATTTGCCCTTATTCCCAAGAACAATTAGAACTGTAGCCTAATTGTACTGCTGTTTGTACAACCCTTACAGAGATAACTAGCTGCCCTAAATCTGAAACAAAACAAAATGCTAAATGCTTCCATATTGTGCTTTCTGAAACTGAAATGCTTTGGAATGAGTTACAATGGTGTCTAGGAAAAGGTTTTAAGTCCTTTTGAGAACTTACAGCGACCATGTGGAAAGTTGGCACATAATCTGTGAATCTGCCACTCCTTTTTCTGTTTGCAAAATACTGAAAAAAACCACACACACTGAGAGAAAACATACAGTGATGCACAGGTGGGTTCTCTGTTTCCAGTCAACACATGAGGGAGGGGAAAGAAGAATCACACATCCCTCTTCATGGGTTTATTTATTTTTATTTATGTATTTATTTTATTCAAAGCCATTTCTAAACAGCTTAATGTTTTGAAAATCTCTTTAGTGGTGCATGCTATGTACAATGTAAAAATATCCATGTGACTTGTGTTAAGTTTAGAATAACAATATTTTGAATACGGGTATGCAACTGGGTGTTTGATTTGGAGGTCATCTTGAAATGTCACAGAAGCTTTCTTCAGAAATAATTAAATAAACACATGAGGAGGATTGCTGTTTTTGTTGCCCTCCAACTTGCGGAGGGAAATATCACCACCTACCGTATTTTTTGCCCCATAGGGCGCACCTAGGTTTTTTGGGGGGAAATAAAGAAAAAAAAATTTCCCCCCCAAGTCACGGGGCTGGGGTGGGGGAAGTCCGAGCTTCCCCCGACCCCAACCCCCAGAACAGGCTGCTGCCTGCAAGCCTTCCGAGCCCGAAGCCCGGGGTGCGCTCCCGCCGGGATCCCAAGGATTGCGGATAGCTTCCTGAAGCCTGGAGAGCAAGAGGAGTCGGTGTGCACCAACCCCTCTCACTCTCCAGGCTTCAGCAAAAGCCTGCATTCGCTCCATAGGACGCACACACTTTCCCCCTTCATTTTTGGAGGGGGGAAAGTGTGTCCTATAGGGCGAAAAATACGGTATATATGTTTTGGAATGAATAGAGAAGACACCCTACTGCAGAGGTTTGCTCTCCACTTGGAGCTACCTTCGCCAGCTTGGGACTCCAGATGCTTTGAACTAAGGCCAGGGCTGATAGAAACCATAGTTCAAGATATCTGGAGGCGTCCGGTTGAAGCAGGCGGATTGGAGAAGGGGAACGGCAGCCAGGTGGGAGGGCAGAGCTAGTGTGTTGTCCCTTCTCCCCTTGTGTGCTTGCTTGACTCTTAATGGTGAGACTGGAAGAGAGCTAAAGACATAATGCAATGAGGGTGGTTTTTGTTCAATAAATTGCAAGTTACCCAGCATTTCAGGATCTCTAAGAGGCACCTGTACTGGGGTTTAGGAATACATATGCAAAATTTGTGTACCTTTTAATTCATAAATCATTTGTAAGGCACATATTTAATTGGCGAAATACCTCTTGATAATAGGCATACAGTTTGACCTGCTTTTGATGTATGAAAGCATTCCATCTCTTTGAAGATGGATGTTAACACCCTTCCTTTCTTGGTCAGCTCTAATTCATGGCTTGAAATGTTCCAAAACCATTAGCTATACCAGTCTGAAATACATCTGAAAGACATATGCTTCCATATAGTGATGGAATAAATGCTGTATTTAAGGCTTAAGCAATTTGTAGCTAGTATATGTCTGGTAAGATCTACACTTTAGAACTATGTGACCTGATTACACAATCCTGAATAGAAGGCTTCTCTTTAATCTTTTCTTAGGCTGCAACCCAATATTATACACACCTCCCTGTTTGGTAGAACATCACATTGGATTTTACTTCTGAACTGACCTTTATAGGATTATACAGTTAGCTGGTTGGATTATATATGTATTCATCTAAAACCAAATTGGATGAGCCTGCTCCCAAGACCAACTTTGTGGGGTTTTTTTTTTTAACCTATCATGTGGCAAGCACCCCCAGAATGACCTGGGTGAATGGTTGCAAGGGATGGACTTATCTTAAATCAGTGTTAATCACTTTACTTCTACAAAGTGCTTAAAGCTTCTTAAGTATTTGTACAGCATCTTAAAAAGCAGAGACATCACCTTGCCAACAAAGGTCCGTATAGTTAAAGCCATGGTTTTCCCAGTAGTGATGTATGGAAGTGAAAGCTGGACCATAAAGAAGGCTGATCGCCAAAGAATTGATGCTTTTGAATTATGGTGCTGGAGGAGACTCTTGAGAGGCCCATGGACTGCAAGAGGATCAAACCTATCCATTCTTAAGGAAATCAGGCCTGAGTGCTCACTGGAAGGACAGATCCCAAAGCTGAGGCTCCAATACTTTTGCCACCTCATGAGAAGAGAAGACTCCCTGGAAAAGACCCTGATGTTGGGAAAGATTGAGAGAAGGGGACGACAGAGGATGAGATGGCTGGACAGTGTTCTTGAAGCTACCAGCATGAGTTTGCAGGAGGCAGTGGAAGACAGGAGTGCCTGGCGTGCTCTGGTCCATGGGGTCACGAAGAGTGGGACACGACTATACAACAACAAGTATTTGTACAACTATTTTGTGAAATGGATTAGTCAGGCTACTTGATGTGGTTGAGCTGGTGCCTGAATCAATCTCTTTGAAGTCCAGAAGCTCAGTCGTTGAACCTTTTGGGACATATATTTACAGATTGTTCAATCCCCCCCCCCCACCTATCAGATCTCAGTTTTAACACATGTGGTCAGTGATGGCATTTGACACATAATATTGTTTAAGGGCTATGGTGAGCTACTTCAGAGCTAACAGAGCTATCTACATTCAGAAGTTCGTTCCTTTTCTTCATTGTGTGGACTTCAGCGACATTGGATTGTTCATTTCATTCATCTTAACTATTTTTACTTATATAATTTTATTTATCTCTATCAGATGAAGTAAATGTTTAGAGGAGGAAAAACCCACCAGTAACTTCTGTACAGTATTTGTTTCTGGTATGGGAGAATGAGAGATACCTGTGGTGACATGGTCTGCTGCATTCCTTCCCATATTGAAGAGCCTATGTTATCACTGAAGCTTCTTAAAAGAGTTTTATTAAATTCTGTTTGATAGGCTATATTCACAGATGAACACCTTACATAAGATAGCTTAATTATGGTTTAGCTCAAGGGGATAATTAAAACTTCAAGTCTGCAGATCAAGACTGATACCTGAATAAAAGTAGACTGATTTTGATTTTTCTGGTAGCAAGCTGAAATGAATCTTATATTTCAGGAGGTATCAGATAGCAAAGCAAGGATATCAAAAAACTGCATATAGAACCCCTGAGTTGTAACACAACACGCCACTTCTTAATCTTCTTCATTCCTTACAAAAAAACCACTCTCTTGTCTCCCCATGCCAGTGGCCTCATGCAGCACATACATTCAGCATGAATTCATTTCCTTGTCAGTCCTTAGACTGTCTCTTCTCTTTTTCTTTCTTCTCCTTAACCTCCTCCTCACAACCCAACCTACATTCCTCAGGAATTCCCCTTCATGCACAATTTGTAATCTCTTTCCCTTTCTGGCTCCTGGACTCCTTTTACTAGAGTATGCAGCTTGCGGTGGTTGCAAAGGACAAGCCTCTGAGACAGTGTCATAGGTGACACAAAAAAGCTCCTTCAATCTGGCCTCGTGCTATTCCACTTGCAATTATCATCAATTCGGCACAAGATGATGAGAAATTTGCTGTACATTCTAGACAAAAAATTGATTTGATCCTTACTTTTGTATAGTATAGTAGGTTGAATTTTGCCTCTGGCTGCACCAACTACTGCCATCTGGTTCCCACAAAGTTGCCCATGGGGAAATGCTGCCTCATGCTAAACAAAGATTTCCCCACCCTGTTTTTTTTTTTAAAAAAAAAACCTTATGTGATATAGTAGTATAAACACCGACAATTGGGAAACACTGGCCTGCGAGCACTCCAATTGGAGAAAAGCCTTTACCAAAGGCGTAATGGACTCTGAAGACACTTGAACTCAGGACGAAAGGGAGAAACGTGCTAATCTTACTCAGCTACAAGTGATTGCCAAAGAAGAATGTGTGTATGTGTGTGTGTACGTATAACATATCACCACCCCTTTTCCAGTTACAGCCAGATTTGCCCTCCTGTGCCATATTTTTAGGAGTGTGCTCTAGTTTTTGCCATTATCCAAAGTAGTTCCCCCCCACCTTCTCAGATTTTGATGCAATTCTTAAAACAAGTATTAAAAAATATTACTACAATATCATATATCTGAAGTGCGAGATCAATCATTCCCCCCCTGCCTCTGGATGGGGTTGCCACCTTTCCCCCCTGATTGGGTTCCTGTACCTTTAAACAGATCTGTGACAAGCAGAAATTAAACAGGTGCAGACCTTTAAGGCACCGCTGTTGTTTTTCTGCCTATCCTGCAGCTGTTAAAGGCACAGGAGCCTGCTGGAAATGAAAGGTAACAATCCTGAGCTGGCTATACGTGGGTGTCTGCCATATGAACAATATTGGGTGCACCTTATCTGTATTTGAATATTTAGCCACACCTAAAACTGGGAGGTTGGGGCGATCACTCTCCTGCGTTTATCCACTCGGAGTTCAGCAAGAAGTTGTTCATTTTAACAGCAAAGGAAGTTGTGCTAAGTAGCATCTGGGTTCCTGGAGGGTTAAAAACAATCACCTGCATTTGAAATGAGACTTGGAAGTAGGAAGTGTTGCTGTGGCTTGAGCTTCCTGTATAAATAAGTGTAGCTTTCTTACAGCTACTGCATATGTGCGCGACGTGCATTTTAAGAAATAATGGCAACATGGTCTTAATAGCTGGGAGGAGATTATTCTTCGGAGCGACGAGACGGGTGAGAGATGAGCCCTGCTCCAGACCTATAATGTGTGAAGCTTTCAGATGCTGGGAGAAGGAAGGAAGCGGCGAGAAATGAAACGCGTTTCTTCAGAGTCTGAGCTTTTGCTGCCGGTGACATGTCTTGCAGGCACTGAAGTGTGAGCGAAGCTATTGAAAAGTCAAACGTTTGGGAGCGAATCCTGGTCTCTTTTGGCAAGGTATGCTGGAACGATCTGCATTTCTTTATAGCGGGGGCAATTAAGTAAGGGCTGTCATTTTCCTTTCCAGTTCCTAAAGGGGAAAAGGAGGTGAAACCCAATCATTTTGGGTACTTGTTTTTTTAAAAACATACACAGCCAGCACTGTAGTTCATCTGAGGCAAAAATGGGTTTCTTAGAAATTAAATGCCAATGTTAGAGCAGTAACTTATGCACTTTCTTTGGCAGTCGTGGTGAACTATGTTGGTTTTATCAGTATAGCTTTGCAGAAATAAATGCTCACTTGTGTGGGGAAAACACTGAAAAGTCTTTAAGATGATTTCAAACCAAGTGATCATTTTAAATTTGTTCACTCCTAATGGAAACTTCAATTCTGTTCTTTAAATAAAAGGATGATCTGAAAGATGCTAAGGAGAGGATCTATTTGAAAAGATACATACTTTGTGTTTGTCTCATGTAATTTGCAGCACAATTCCATAAATACCTTGCATGGTGGAACTATGTCTGACTATAGAGACAGTTTTTTGTTTTCTCTAATTGTTTTCTAACTTCAGGAATAACATACAGAATATACATATTTTTAGTTCCTACTGTAGTTTTACTATTCTAGGCAGAAAATGAAAGCCACATGCTTATGTGTCTGCATATTTATAGTAATTTTGGATACAGTGTCTTGTTCCACCATCCTAGTGTGAAGTGCCTTTTGCACTTTTCCTGTGAATGGCTGTTGCTTTAAGAGTTTGCTTCACAGAGTGTAAGTCAGTTACAATGCCCTGAACTCCAGTTAAATATCTTGGAAGGTTTAAAGAAATGGTGTAGTATGCTTTCTTTGCCTTAATATGTGCCAGATATATTTCTAAAGATGCGGCTTCAGTATCTGTGATTGTGGGGATCTACTATTGTGGAATTTCTGTTCTTCTTTATGCCGCATTCACCTTAGCTGATAAACTGGGAATAAATGCAACACATGGGAAGAGATCGTGCCTGCTGGACTTACACCTGCAGGGACCAGGAGGTCTACACTCATAGGTTCTGAATGTATGATTCCTATTTTCCTTTCCTGCAGGGTACAGGATATGTGTTCATAGTCTATGTTAGGGTCCTCAGACTCAGCCCTACAGATGTTTTGAGACTACAGTTCCCATCATCCCTGACCACTGGGATCATGGGAGTTGTAGGCCAAAAACATCTGGAGGGCCGAGTTTGAGGAAGCCTGGCCTATGTGCATTGGAGGTATGCTTGTTTGGACTTTTGCACATAAATTAGTATCGGTATCTGAGGTTCAGAGGCAGGATCTGCAGGTGTAAGCCCCATCTTGCCTTCCATGTGGACATTTATATTGAGCTTGGACACCTGTACAGGACTCTCTGAGTGGATGCAGTCATGGAATCATAGAATTGTAGAGTTGGAAGGGACCCCAAGGGTCATGGCTAAAGCATCCATGAAAGATGGCCATCCAACATCTGCTTAGAAACCTCCAAGGAAGGAGAGCTCCCAACCTCCTAAGGCAGGGCTTTCCACTGTCGAACACCTCTTACTGTCAGAAAGTTCTGCCTGATGTGTAGTCGGAATCTCCTTTCTTGTAACTTGAAGCCATTGGTTCAAGTCCTACCCCTCCAGAGCAGGAGAAAACAAGCTTGTTCCCTCTTCCATGTGACAGCCCTTTAGATATTTGAAGATGGCTGTTGTATCTCCTCTGTTTCCTCTTTTCCAGGCTAAACACACCCAGCTCCTTCAACCATCCCTCATAAGTCATGTTGCTTGGGCAGCAATCCCTTTTTAAGCTGAATGCTGTGGGTTTGGAGTTGTGATGAAGAGCGGCTGTTTCCACTGGGTGGCTTGAGCAAAGTTTGAGCAAATGATGTGACAAAGTTTCTGCCAGTTACACTTTACAACATATCCAAAAGGTTTTCTAATAGCATCCTCTTTCACTGTCGATTCAGCTCCTTTTTATTCTGCAAGCAACCTAAAGAAAGCTGGGCATGACTTCTGTGATCGCTTCCCTCAAAGTCTTTATTCATCAGGTGAAACCTTCCTTGCTCTGAGCTTGTTTGCCTTTGTTTGGTGCTCTGAATAGAGTGGGCTCTTAAACTTGTGGTGCATTTCTGTTCTTCTAATAATCTGGTAGCTAGAGTCAGTGGAGCTCTGGTTCTCTACTCTGTCTCCAGAACGACCAGCATTATGTTCTTCATTTCTAAACTGAGCTCTTGGGGATGTGTCACTTAGTGGGTTTTCCCATTAACTACTTTGCGCAGTGAGTGTCTTGTCTTCTCCTCACCTCAGAATGAACTTCTGGTTTCCTGGAGCCTTGTTTTCAGTGGGAGGATGCCAGAGTTAGTCAGTAGGTACCAAACCACATGGTGACCAGTGTTAAACCACAAGGTGCAGATACATTAAGGGCTTTAGTACACTCAGACCTGAAACTCTGCCCCTTTCTTGGCAAACAGCATGCTGATATTATGTGGCATGCGAAAGGTGCTGATCTTGGTTCCCAGTCAAGTTAAATGAGCTGGAATTGAGAACTGAATCAGGTTTGCCAATTGTATATATCAGAGCTGGATAGGTTTTCTTTTCTTTCTTTGGTATTGTCATTTTATGTTGTGAACCACCCTGAGATCTATGGGTATAGGGTGGTATACAAACAAACAAACAAACAAACAAACAAACAAACAAACAAACAAACAAACAATTTGTGATGGTGGTGGGAAGAGTTCAGTCCTCCCTCTACCTCCCAACCCCTCCAGCAGAATTAAGTTATAGAACAAGTAAAGGTGAACATGGCAGAAGACCATTGGGAGGACTAGACAAGAATTGCTTCTTTGAGCCACAGAGTAACCATGATAAGCGGAAGACATGCCTGGATGCCTGAAATGGTCTGCATCACCTCACCTTTTACAACCACGAGGGAAACTTGCTCTGTTTTTTAAAAGGAAAGTTGATAGCCTTGTTATTTTTTCTAAAAAAACCCACCCAGTTCTACTGTTTGCTCTATTGCTTGCTCACCTAGTTTATAAAGTTGCTAGGTTGGTCCTGTATATATGCCTCTGAGCATTGGACTTTGGCATCTTTGGGAGAACATTGTCTACGTTTTGAAAATAAACTGTAGTAGGCAAAACAAAAAAAATTCCTTCCAGTAGCACCTTAAAGACCAACTAAGTCAGTTCTTGGTATGAGCTTTCGTGTGCATGCACACTTCTTCAGATACGTTTAGATACGTTTGCAGATACATTTGCATTTACACTTCTTCACACTTCTTTATTTGTAGTAGGCAAATAAAGAAAAGCCTGATGCCTTGACCATAGCCAAGAAGGCAGGTGTTCTTAGCAAGCAATGCATTCAGTGGCAACAAACTCTTAATCTGTACTGGCTGAAATTGAGTAGAACACTAGAGTTTCTGACTGTAAATATTGTCTCTTACTAAAAATGCAATTTTTGAGTGCTATTGAATCACGGGGTTAAGGTTGCAGCATTTACAAATGTTTACTTATCTGCCAGTGCCAAATAACTTTGTTCTGAGTTTTCATTGTCTTTGTGTTGCACATTAGCTGGGCCTTGTGTTAGCAAGATATCATCATCATCACAATAATCATTTTAAATTTATACCCTGCCTTTTCCCCTGACAGGGACTCAAGGCGGCTTACGGATAGAAAATAATTAAAACATAGGAGGGAAAATCATTCAAAACAATTAAACAGATAGAATTAAAAAAAAAACTATCCATCCATCTACACACCATATAGATATTTACAGTAAAAACCACATTACCAACTACATAATACAAAAGTGATATCGCTGAACATTGCCAAACTTGAGCACACTTGCTTGTTTTTATATATTCCAATACACACAATTTCTATGGTTTCATGGGAATAGCTTGGTGTGTGTGTGTGTGTGTGAGAGAGAGAGAGAGAGAGAGAGAGAGAGAGAGAGAAGGCGCGGGGGGGGGGGGGCTCTTCCAAGTTTCATGTGATTACTAGGACCCTAAGCTGAAGCTCCAATGACCACAATAAAAACAACCAAGAAATGCAGGAAGGAACCATATAAGCAGAGTAACATGCAAAGTTTAGAGAAACTAAATTCCTTTATTTTGTTTGGGTCCTTTTTCTGTAAACAGGATCTTTAACTGTAGCAGCATTGTTACTTTGTGCTTTCTAGAACAGTAGTTGTATTGCTGTGTTGGACCAAAAAAATCCCTTGTATGCTTACTTGGGAGAGTAAACTCACAAGGGTGGGAAAGACCTCCATCTGAAATCCTGGAGAACTACTGCCAGTTACTATAGACAGTACTGAGATTGATGGACTAATGGTCTCGTGAAGGATGGAAAGTTGGAAGGGACCCCAAGGGTCATCTAGTCCAACACCCTGCAATGCAAGAATAGAATCACAGCTAAGGAATCCCTGGCAGGTGGCCATCATACATCTGCTTAGGAATCTCCACCTTCTGATGTAGTCCGTTTCACTGTTGAACAGCTCTTACCATCAGAAAGTTCTTCCCAATGTTTAATTGGAATTTCCTTTCTTGTAATTTGAATCCATTGGTTCAAATCTTGCCTTCTGGAGCTGCAGAAGACAAGCTTTCTACATCTTCCACATGACACCCCTTCAGGTATTTGAAGACTGCTGTCATATCACCTCTCAATCTTCTCTCTTCCAGGCTAAACATACCAAACCCCTCAACTGGTCCTCATAAGGCTTGGTTTCCAGACCCTTGATCATCTTGGTTGTCCTCCTCTGCACGTGTTCTAGCTTGTCAATATCCTCCTTAAACTGTGGTGTCCAGAACTGGACACAGTACAGGTGGGGTCCAATCAAGGCCGAAAAGAGCAGCACTATTACTTCCCTTGAGCTGGCCACTAGATGTCTGTTGATGCATCTTAGAATTGCATTAGCTTTTTTCTGCTGCATCACATTCATGTTAAGCTTGTGGTTTACTAAGATCCTTAGATCCCTTTTTTACATCTACTGCAGTCAAGCCAGGTGTCCCTCATCCTATATATGTCTGTCAGATTACTCCTGCCTTACAAATGTAGAACCTTACATTTGTCGCTATTGAAATTCATTTTGTCAGTAGAAGGCAGGTTTATATATTCTAAATGAAGTAGGGTTTATGTCTAAAATAATATATTTATACCATATATTTAAATATGTATACACTGGTACCTTGGTTTAAGAACAGGCCTGTTTCCGAACTATTCGGTTTAAGAACTCTGCAAAACCGGAAGTAGTGTCCTGGTTTGCGAACTTTACCTCGGTCTAAGAATGGAAGCCGAACGGTGGAAGGGCACCAGCGGCGGGAGAGCCCTTGTTAGGGAAAGTGTGCCTCAGCTTAAGAACTGTTTCGGTTTAAGAACGGACTTCCGGAACGGATTAAGTTCATAAACTGAGGTACCACTGTACTATGATATATATATTCATGTTATATTTAAATAAATACTTCTAAGAAAATCTACACAGGGTTGGAAATTCTAATTTGAGGTACACACTGTGGAAAAATTGAAGCAGGGTGGTGGTTAGTCCAGATTAGTTAATCTAGAGCACTTTTGTCTCTGTCTCCACACATTGTTGGCTCTTACTTTGCCCACCATTGTCTTGTGACCCTCAACAGAGTATTATTACCCTCAAGAGAATTCAGACCTTGACAGAAAGAACTTTTTGCTCTAAGCTTTTTTCTGGGGACATTGGATTTTGATATCTGCAAGATTTGGCACTGACAAGTGGATGGCCTTGCACATGTTTCTGCCTCCTCACTACGTGTCCTTGCTTTCAGAAAACCTGGCCCTCATGTTATACAATATTTTTTATTCCTTACCCTTCAGTTAGCTCCACTTCTCATTCCACTGAAGTTGCATCAAGGCGCTTTTTAATGGAGGCAAGCTTCCAGATTACTGCGGAGGTCTTTACATGGCTTTTGAGATGACAAAGTAAGGCAGGTTCCTTTGTGCCTTTTTGAGGAAGGAGGAAACGGTGATCAGAGTCAGGCACGACCACAATGCAGCCTTATTTTTTACAAACTAAAAATGAAAGCGCTGGCCGTTTGTGCCCACACTTACTCCCACTTAACAGTATTGACTTTTCAGTGTTAGGAAGCTGAAGGCTAGTTTTAATGCTTTGCCTCTTTCCTCTGCGGTAGTCATGGGAATAATGAAAAAAAGCATTTGTAAGTATATGGTATGAGTCATTGATATGGGAGATGGCAGTCTCTGTGTGAGAGGCATAAACATTTCACTGGAGTAACTTTTCAGCCAGATCAGAATGGAGTTGAAAACATGCTTAAGGATCAGGTAAGTGGTCTTGGATGCCCAGGTAGCAATGGTGCCCAGAAGAGGAGCCTTTTACCTTCTTAGTATGCCTTCCATGTCCTTTTCTGGGTGCAGAAAGGATCTGGCTGTTCCCATATGAACTTACATAATTGACCTGGTCACTTTTGTTCAAGGCCCTGCTTTCTTTACTGAAAGAAAGGTGCAGTAGGTGAGTATGAAAAGCAGGGCCTTCTCACTGGAATTTTCCAGGCTGGAAGTCCCTCCATTAGGAAACTCACCTGACCTTTTCACTCTTAGGAGACTGATTAAGGCTGTTCTTTTGAGGAGATGGAGAACGTAGCTTTGATTCCCCCACCCCCACCCCTGCTTTTCATTGTTTTTTGCTGCTCATTTTGTTCCTACTCCAGCTGCTTTGCTGGTGAGTGTGACCTTGATTTTCTTAAAACATAAAACGTATTTAATATCTGTTGCGAAGCACTTTTGTTGCAGAATATTACATGGGTCCAGGTTCTCGGGCACAGTTCTTTGTCAGACCTGCAACCTCAGCTTTTTAGGAAAGATTAGATAAAGTCTGCAAAAGAACTGCAGGAAAGGATGGAGGAGCTGATCATGCAGAGGCCAGGTGTGTGACCCATGTGATCAGAAAAGAACATAACTGTGTACATCCAGGGCCGGGGTAAAGTTATGGCAGCAGGAGGAATCAAGAGCCATGGGTTCTTGGGTGTGAAGGTGAGAAAACAATTACAGGAAATCAGCAGGGGGTGACTGAACAGCAGGGCTGTTAGAATGGCCGAGATGAGCTGTCATGAATAGAGGAGTGCCAAAGTGCATCAGTATCAACTATGGCCCTGAAAAAATAGACCAGGTTTTATTGTGGCTAAACCCTATATTTTGTTTTGTTTGCCATTCACCTATCTATAAAATACTTAGATTTTTATACACAGTTGATGTACTTAAATGGAAGATAGTGGACTTTGTTACAGTAGATGTCTTGATCCTTTTAAAGATGAACATGGGATGATAGGAAATATGTATGTGGGAGGAAAAATGGATGATCCCGTGACCCACATGTATGGCACAAATACAGTAATAAAATAATCAGCTGGGTGCCTGAATTAAACAATGTGGGGCCAAATTCACCCACCAGCAGGAGAGAGCACCCAATAAAAGAGTAGTTTGGCGGCAGCATAATGTGAGGATATAGGTTGTTAGACCCTTTTATTCTGCTTGGTTCCATACAACATTTTCCACTTTCTCCCCCTCTTGCAATGAACAGGCCACACACTGTTAAGTTTAAAATGCTTTACTTACAAAACGTTCCAAAGGTCAGATTTGCACATTTATCCAAGCAACAGTAAGGAGAACACATGCAGAATATCTTGGGTAGAAAATACAGAAAGATAGTTCGAAACACCTGCTCTAAGCTTGCGGCTTGCTTAGACATGTCTTTATTGTGGTGTAGTGGAGTGAGGAACAGTAAGAGACGGCTTCACTTTCTCTCTTGCAGGAAAAGAGGGGGCGTGACCTAGCTGGGTCTAGGAATCCAGCTCTTTTAAACCCTTCAAGTGCTAACTAGCACTCATGTATAAGTTATGTTTGACTACACTATCCCACAATATGCGTCCTTTGCTTGGTTGTAAGTTAATATGGTGGTGTATTATGAAGAACCACCATTACCAAATGTGTGGACGAGCGACTTAATAGACTAGTGGCTTTCACATGTTCTGTCTTCAGGATGTGTTTCCATATTTGTTGGTCACAGAATCTCTGCAGCGACTCCCTCAGACATTGAATTCTGTGGCATGCTATAGGAGGCACAGTGTGAACTGAATTTGGACCCCTTAGCACTGAGCTTTCTTTCCATCTTCTACATGCAAAAGAATTCTTTCTAAAATGAAGCTGGTCTCCCTTTAGATATATTTTTCAGGAACCTGGGGGTTTCTCGGAGTATAGTTTGAAAACCACTTCTATAGACTGAAACTACATACTCTGGCATAGAACAGCTATATACACTTTGTGAAGCATTATTGCTCTCTTCAGTTAATCAGATGTTGAATTAATAAGAACTGAGTTCTATCTTTTGCTTTTAATGTCATGTGGATGTATCACAACTGTCAATGAGTAATTTTTGTAAGAACCCATTATAGCTGAATGTTAACAAACATCTGCTCAGTTTGCCAAATAAGAGTTTAGCCTCATGAAATGTTAATCTTGATACTCTCTGTCTTGCATTGGGGAGGGGGGAACTATCGTGTTCAAAACACTGGGAAATGTTATGAATCTTGGCATACAAAGGAGGGTTTTCTTTTCTCTTGTTGGTTGGTTAATTTCACTTCCATGGTTGTTTCTGTCACTTGAAAATATAGGCCTTACTATGCAAAAGTGAACTAGTTCAGTTGCACAAATCTGAACTACATCTGAAACCAATTCTCCTAATTTCCAGGTGAACTAAAGATGAATAAAATTCATTTTGAAATAGAATTTTGAACAATTTCTAGTTCATCTTCACATTGATTCTTTCCCATCCAGCCCCAGCTAAAGATTCAGATTCTTAGCTTTCATTTTAAAAAGCAAGTCAATTGAACATATATAAAGAAAGTCAGAAATAAAAGAAGAAGAAGCAAAATTCTAAGGCTTATTAGGCAGATATGGAGGTGCTACCGTTTCCACTGTCACTTAGTAATCAGGAATGCAAGGCATTTCCTGTATCTTCCCTGCTGAAGAGATATTCTATCTTCCAACAGGAGTACCTTGCTGCAAGAAGTACTGGTACAGAAACAAAGTTAATCATGCCTTGTGGCTGGCACGTATTAAACTGGGCAAGCCTTTTCTATTATGGAGAAAGTGTCACCTGTTGACATTTTATCTGTCAGATACCTTATTACTCGTTTGTGGTCCCTGATTTACTTTTGGACCCTATAGTTCAACACAGCAGTTTGTAATGTTCTGAATGCTTTTTTGGGGGGTGATATTGAGGATGAACTTTTAATGAACTTGAACTGAAGTAGTTTGTTTTGTAAAAAGGCAGCCTTCAGATGGAACTAGTCCCATATTAAACAGGATGAGCTTATACTACAATTGGTATATATACACACACGTCTTGATAGCAAAATAACCTCAACACCTTGTACCATAGCTCCTCTCCCATCTTGGTTCTTTTTCCTGTCACTTGTGTTGAATTGGTTGTGTGCAATATAAAAGCAATCTGTGCATTTGGTTCTTTTAAACAGATGAAGCACTTGTTTATCTTCCCCACGTATTCTATGTTCCGTTGGCAGATTAATCTTTGAACATATTTTCTTAAAGTGTGTACGAGATAATAATAAAAGATTAGAAGTCTGTTTGTGGTGTAGTGCCATAGACAGACAGGAGAACTTTAAAAAGCAAACAAAGTAAAGGTTTGCTAAGTATGAATACTGTGCTTGCGTGCTTTCTAAAGGTTCCTAGTCTAATAGATTTTAAAGGTTAAGTAAATGCAGTCCAACTTTAGTTTCCCCTCAACATTAGTCTGATATGTTTTTCTCTTGCGAGGTCTAGTTTTCACTTAACATTTGCGGTACTTAGAATTGCACCCAGACAGTAATCTGAAGATGCTTGATATTGTTCTGTCTCTGACATGAAGCTAAGCTGGGCTGGTCCAAGTCAACTCCTCATGGGGGACCATCACATAACTCCATATGTACTTGGAGAAAGGGCTGGATATAAATGTTAACAGATTTAAAGTTAAACCAAACTATTCTTATCTAATACCTTTTTCTGAGGAAGAAGATACGTAATCAGTCCCTAATGCCTTGATTTGGCCACAAGATGATGATGATGATGGCGACTATTATTTGCACATATAGTCTACCTTCTTCTCCAATAAGTTCAAGTTGGTGTACGTGGTTCCTCATCCTCTTCACAACCATGTGAGGTAGGTTAGGCTGAGAGGCAGTAATTGGCCTAGTGAGTTTCATGGCTGTGTGAGGATTAGAAGTCTATTCTCCCAGACCCTAGTCCAGTACTCTAACCACTACACCACAACTGGCTCTAAAAAATTGGTAACGGTCAACTAATGTCCCCAATTAATCCTGATTGTGAATTCCACTGTGTCTGGAATAATAGCAAAACTGTATTTAAGCCTCTTTATTCTGTTGTGTTCCTGGTTAACAGGTTTTTGGATGAAACATATTTTTGTGCTTGGTGGGGTGTTTGCATTTTTGTGTGGAAGACTGTGGATTTGCACTGACATGCAGCATGATAACTTTTAAATGCACTATTAACTTCTTTTTAGTTATTACTTCAATACCGGGAACCCTAGTTCGTGGTCCTTCAATTATATATTATAGTGTATTATATTACAGCAATCAGGCTTGAGACCCTTCAGGTTATAACTATGTGCCTTTTCATGTTATATCTAGGACAAGGAAAGACCAACAACTTCAGTTGGCTGGCAGTTCTCTTAGCAATAAATCCTTGTTTGTTTGAAGAGGCTACTCCCAGTAATGTATTATGCAACCTGAATGTGTGTGAGTGTGAATATTCACTTTAAAAAAATTCTTTCCTTGTTTCTGTGATAGTACTATGAAGTCTCAGGGCTACTTCCAAACATCAGGCTTTAAAGATATAGTGGGTGAGAACAGATTCTTACAGGGAGTGCTCTTCGCTCATTTTGTTAATTGTCTAACATCCTGTTTCCTGTGGCAGCTAGCCGTTATTCCTTGAAACGGCAAGAAAATAATACAATATAGATACTTGGGCCAAGATCCAAAGGAACTGTGCAGCTAGTTTTGTGAGTCCAAAGCAGTTTTGGATTTGTTTTCTGGAATAGCCATTGCTGATAGCACAAGCCATTTTTTAAATTGAGGGGACATTAAAAGCAACTTATATGGCGCCAGAGCCTGCTTGGAGAGAAGAATAACCCTTCAGGTTTGCAGCAGCATTTGGCTATGCCCAGAATAGATTTTAGTCTTATTTTATGAAAGCCTTACTCTGTGTTGTGTCAAAACAGTGGCTTGCTACAGGCATGTGGCAGGCATCTTGAAGCCAATTTATATGGCATTTGACATTATTACGGTTTGGTGGTACACTCAAGGGCACGTTGATGGTTTTGCTGCTTGGGAGATGTGTTAGGACACTTTACCAGGGCCGTAGACCACCAAGACAAAGTAGCAGAGCTTTTCCATCAAATGGAATAGACAGAGATGCTGATTATACTGTGGACAGTGCTGAGGCTCTGCAAACTGAACTTGCGACAACTCTTCTGTTTTCTTCACCTGAGGCTGACTCCATCTTCTATCGGAAGTCTAATTAGATTGAGTCAACTCTGGACATAATACTGTGTCGTGTTATCGTTTTGCTGCTTTCAAAGTCCTGTAGTAATAGTGGATAGCTTTATAATAGCAGACAGAGGAGGAGGAAGAGGAGGAAGAAGAACTACTACTTCGTAAGACAGTCTTTTAAAGGATCCTGGTCCTAAGCCATTTACTTGCTTCCATGGGTGTGTGGTGCCTTTACATTGATTATTTGTGGTTAGGTGGTGGCTGTTGTAGGGAAGTAGTTTTCTTTGGCCTTTCCAGCTGGGGCTATTTTCCCAGCCAGTTTAGGCAGCATTGAGACATTCCCAGCCTTCAGCGTTCCCTTTTTGTTTTGATGCTGAGAGCCCCTGAATGATGACCTAGTTGTTGTTGACCTTTTGTGGTATAACGTAGTCAAATGGCATTGTCTGAAGGACAGTCCTTTTGCTTCTCCTCTGTGTAAACCCCGAGTGAGCAGAGCATTTCCTGAAAGGAAAGAGATAGCCATGTTGGGAAATGAAAGGATCTGTCCCATACAGGCATATCCTACTCTTTTTACCACCTAGAATTCAGAGATGCCTGGGGCTACTGAGGGCCAAACTGGGCATACAGTGGCAGCCGTATCTCTTTGTTCAAAGCGAAAACTATACACAAACAGAGGTTTCCAGCAAACTGTGCTGGAGTGTAAGCAGACATGTGACACACAACAGTCTCATGCCTGTCCCTTAAGGTGGAACAGAATATTCTAACACAGGCTCCCTATCCCTCCTATTGCGCATAAGCGGCACACTTTGGCTGTCTCTGCACCACCACATTGTCCTGGTATAGCTGTGATTTGAGTCATAGAATTGTGGAGTTTGAAGGGATTCAAAGGGTTGTCTGGTCCAACCCCCAGTGCATGGCCACCCCACCCAGTTTACATTAATCTGCAGCTCAGGGCCAGATAGTCTATGCCGCCAACTTTGTAGGTGCAGTCCAAGTGGCAAAACATTAAACCCGTTTTGCTGCTGGCAATATACAGGGCTATGTTGGGGGAACTAACCACGTAGCACTTCTTGGCATATGGTGGCAGCAGGACTTTGTCGCAGTGCAGCTGAAAACAATATGTATATTTATATTCTTAATGTAGCAGATTGAGAAGAAAGGCATAGACGTATGTAAAGGTAGCCCTAGATGCGTCATTGCATTGTTGATGATTCACTGATAACTATAATTGCTGCAGCAATTATGAAACAGCGCACTGACTTCTCTAAAAGATATTGTTCCCAAAGCTTTTGGTAATAGCAGCATATTCCGGCTCTTACCCATAAGGAATTATTTGCTGCTAATGGCATGTCTGGGGTAGATGGTTTCTTTTCATAAGTCTTCAGAAGCAGATGGTTAGTTACCTTCCCGGGAACAGACTGTGCAAGTCGATAACCCTTTGTTGTGTAATTCATTGTTCAGCTGCAGGTTGAAGTGCATGTGTCTTAGAGTAGATGCTTTTATGTGACTGACTTGCACCAGAAAATAAATCTATAGGGCAAATCTGGAAGAGCCACTTCACTCGTTGCATTTTGGTTACATGAAAATAGTTCACAATGCAGAAGTGTTATGTGTTTTGTCTCCCAGCCATCTTCACATAGGTAGAAAACTGTGACGCGGTCCTGACATGATGGATTAAATAACTGAAACTGAACAAGATGCATTTACACCAGTGTGTCCTGTAGAAGAGCAGCTTCTGTGCTCTTGTAGCATTTCCCTGCCTTGGTCCTTTGTCTGACTCCCATACTGTTAGCATCAGAAGAAGCCGTTCCTGCCCCGTTCCCACCTTTCCCCAGATATAGGTGAAGGCTTTATGTCCAAGGTGCATGGCTCTGCCTTGGTGTCAGGCTTTGAGCTCCAAAATTAGTTTGGAGCTTAGATGGGTCTTTTGGCAGGTCCAGGCTGATATATTACCTACTAGCATTAGGCTTGCAAATTATTAGGAGCTTTGCATACCAGAGAAATAAGCAGCATTCTGAAAGTAGAACAGCAACAACCATACGCATCAGAAAGTACGGTACTATCACATGAAGGCTCCATGAATTGAGTAAATTGCCCTTTCAGTTCTTTCCCCTTGGAGAGTTTCTTCATCTTCTGGTAGCTGCTACTTCTGCTTCCTCTGATGTTCTGGCTTAGGTAGACTGAAGTGCCTCACCTTGCTTCTCATCAACCAGATGATCCTCAATGCAAATGACACAATTATGTTATAGATACAGGTCATACCTGTGCTAGGCAACTTGCTGCAGCCTATTGTGATCATTCCTATGATCAAGTGATTCAAGATCTTGGTAACAACATGTACTGGTGCTGCTTGTTTAGAGATAAAGCATCCTTTTAAAATCTATCTGCTTCCTATGCTTGCTGTGAGCAATTCCTGCAGTTAGAAAAACTGCTTAAAACTTAATCTAAATTTGCCGTCCAGTAGTTAAAACCCTGCTGCTTGTCAATGGGTAAGATGGTGGGGTTTGCCCTTCTTTTCGATACCTTGCTAACAACTGGAATTTTGTCTAATTTTGTCCAGTTTTCAAATCTTCTGCTTTCTCCCTTCCCCTTGCCTCTAAGTGAAAATGGAGTCCTTGCACCTAGTCCAGGGTTGCCATCAAATGCAGGTGCCAAGTTTCCTGCTGTGACTATATCTTTGGTTATAACCGACACCTGTCCATCCCTGATCTAGTACATAGCAAAGAGAATTTGGCGGTGGCAGGAGTGTCTAACGCTTGGGGATGGGGAGGAAAGAGAAGGAAAGGCACCTGTCCCCTGTGTGCCTCTGTGCATCAGGTCCCGGAGGAAAGGTGAGTCTTGTAACTAATCTCTTCAGGTTTTAGAGTTGGTTGGAAGCAGTAGTTGTTTCAATGATTCCAAGTACTTCTGAACCTTGGTGGAGAAATTGAGAGTTGTGACACCTCCCTGAGGGGTGCCTGAGAACTTAAGGGGAAGAAGGGTCATACCACAAATAATTAATGGTTACTGTACTATGGCCAGCAAAAGCAGAAAGGGGAAATAAGAATATCCTGGCCTGTTTCTTGTAGTTCTGTTTGATTCCTTCTCTGATAAAATCAGCATTGTGTTTTGATGTCCAGAACTGCACACAGGGCTCCAGGCTGCATGGTATGCGGGCTGACCAGGGGTGATTAATACTACTTCCTGTCTCTTGACAGAGTTCCTGCTAATACATCCAAACATATGTTTGGGTTCGGTTTTGCACCGTGCCCCCTAAACTGTAGTGTTCACAATATCGCAATGGCGGTCCTTTGCAAGTTCAGCTAATGTTTATTAGGTATTTTGTACATGCTCATTTTGGTCCTTGTAGTTGTGCTTCATTTTGGTTCTTCCTGTTTGGCTTGATGTCTTGAATGTTTAACTTAACTGCTAAAGATGTTTGCAGGTCCTTCCCAGCTTAATATTGCCCATTAATTTGATAAGCACACTGCCCAAGCCCTCATTCAAGGAATTAAATATACTGAAGAATGCTGCACTTTGCAGTGACCTCTATGGGATATTTATGAATACTTCTAGATAGAAAATGTTCCTTCTCAGCCAGCTCATGTTACTTATTTCTCTAACATAAGGAGTACAAGTAGTTCTGTTAATGCTCACATACCTGGGTCATCTCCTCATTGTGACTGGCAGGTTACACTGACAGGAAATTTTTATTTATTTATTAAATGTATTTCCTGTACCTTCCTCCAAAGGAGCCCAGGGCAGCAAGCATGTCTATACTAAAACAATTTCTTTAATACTTATAAAAAACCTAAAAAACAATCACCTACTCACAAAACCAAGAATTTCAGGGTTGCCAGGGACAGAACTTTCAACCATCAAATGCCTGAGAAAAAGGGAATGTTTACATTTCTCTTAAAAGTTAGTAGTGAACATATATTAGAAGCTAGAGCTGTGCTGGAAGATGGTGACATGAGATTGTTGAAAAATTCTGTTTTGTTGAACGTCAGAAAGGAGAATTATCCTCACTAGCTTACTCCTGTTTTTATCTTTTGTAGAACTGGTGAGCCTGGTTGAGCTGATGGCATCTGCTGCTGAGATTTGTTATCACACCATGACGACCAGAATATCCGAGGTTGGGGAATTGTCCTTGGAGCCTTTGATCACTTGCAAACTATGCCTGTCTGAATATTCACTGGATAAGATGACGACTCTCCAGGATTGCAGCTGCATCTTTTGTAAATCGGTAAGTGTTGACCATAACTTAAGTAATATTAAGGAACAGTGTTGAGAGCAGTGATGTTTGAGCAATCTGTTAAAAACAGGTTGCCAACTGAATTTCCTTCCTCCAACTGCTGGACCTCCACCATGGCTATGAAAGCTTTCTCGCCTTACCTCTCTAAAATGAAAGTGTTCCCCCCCCAACACAGCATGTACACATTATACATAAATAGAAAAGTAAATTGTTTTGCAGTGTACCTTATCTGCATATTCTTCCTGCTGCAGTCCTGGTAGACCCCTAAATGCTTTTCTTTTTTCTGAAGTGGTGTTTGACTTTGTGTGTGCATCTAAATTGTTTGCTTGTTACACCCAGGTGTAAATATGTATAAAATACACCCACTTCCTAAAGACGCAACAGTCTCTGCTGCGCCTTGACTCCCAACGGAAACATCTGGATAAGCTCCTAGAACCCCCTGGAATCTTGTTGCCACTTGGCAGAGATTGGGGGTGGTGTGCAATCTTTGTAACAGTATTTAAGATGCCCACAGGAATTCATGCAATCCAAGATTCTTTTAAGATGCACATTTTTTGTTTCTTCAGCTTGTAAACCGCCTTGAGTATTGTAAGATAGAAAGGCGGTATACAAATTAAAAATGATGATAATGATGAAGACACAAAGAGAAACTATCAGCAGGGTGCTAAACTGTCCTTTCCTTATGCCTGAGGTGAGATTACAGTGGTACCTTGGTTCTCGAACTTAATCCATTCTGGGAGTCCATTCAACTCCCAAAACCATTCAAAAACCAAGGTGCGGCTTCTGATTGGCTACAGGTGCTTCCTGCACTCAAGCAGAAGCCATGTCGGATGTTCGGCTTCCGAAAAACATTTGCAAACTGCAACACTTACTTCTGGGTTTGTGGTGTCGTGAGCCAATTTGTTCGACAACTAAGCCATTTGAGAACCAAGGTACCACTGTAATTTATACTGAGATGTAGATTCAAGACAGTGAAACTGTAGTCCTAACCTTACTTAAGGTAAAGGTAAAGGGACCCCTGACTATTAGGTCCAGTGGTGGCTGACTCTGGGGTTGCGGTGCTCATCTTGCTTTATTGGCCGAGGGAGCTGGCGTACAGCTTCTGGGTCATGTGGCCAGCATGACTAAGCCGCTTCTGGCAAACCAGAGCAGGGCACAGAAACGCTGTTTACCTTCCCACCAAAGTGGTACCTATTTATCTATTTGCACTTTGACGTGCTTTTGAACTGCTAGGTTGGCAGGAGCAGGGACCAAGCAAAGGGAGCTCACCCCCCGTCATGGGGATTCGAACCACCGACCTTCTGATCGGCAAGTCCTAGGCTCTGTGGTTTAACCCACAGTGCCATCTGTGTTCCTTAACCCTACTTACCTGGGAGTAATTGAATTCAGTGGGACTTACTAGATATGGTTAGAATTGCAGCCAAACATGGCCTCGTGATGGATCACTGGCCACTTCATTAGCAGTTTTTAAAGGCACTTTGTTGTTTTTACTGTAACAGGGCTCCCCCTCTGGAAATTCATTAACTTTGAAGGGCAAGGTAATTGATTTGTACACATCTGTTGATGGCTAAGACATGCATGCTGGGATGGCTGGCCTATAGTTTTACAGTATTAGTCTTTCTTTAAAGGCTAACTTTTCTACTTTGCAGGGCTAGAGTGAATATCTTTCCTCCATTTTTTTTAAAAAAAGTTCTGGGAACAGGCTCTCCTGCACCACCATGTTACATATGGATGAAGTACTATGTTAGCTATGTTGGGTCTAAGAGCATTGGCCAGTTAGACTCGTTGTTTGGAAAAACACCAGGACATAGTAAATCTATGTCACCAAGTTCAAAAGTCATTCACTATGCAAGGATAAGCGGGTACACCATATTGTGGAGACTTTATTGCATCGGGTGTGATGATAAGGATTACTGCAATTTCCCAGAGCGATATAGGTTTGCTGTCTAAAGTACACAGGGCGCTGTTTGTTTTACTCGGTAAATATTAGTGTACTAACCTTTAGCTTTGTGATTAGGAAGTGGTCTAAGAATAGTTTGTCAGCATCTGTACATTAAGAAAAGAATTTGAATATCAGTAGTTTCCAATCTCTCTTGCCTACAGTACCAGGGGTGCAAACTTGAATAAGATATTGTGGGTGCCCAGCTAAGCCCCACCTTGCATAATTGATCACGATGCAGTGCACACACACCATTTGAATGGGAATGCCCATCAACTTTGTGGGAGCCTGGCCCCCTCAAATATTTTATTGTGGGGGCCGAAGCCCCCATGACCCCTGGAGTTGTTCCTATGTACAGTACTAATCATCTAGCATGGTGACAGAGTCCAGTCTGTACATTCTAGCCCTGAGTGCACTCCATGGCACATATTATACTACCAACTAAGTGATTGGTGTAGGGACGCGGGTGGTGCTGTGGGTTAAACCACAGAGCCTAGGATTTGCTGATCAGAAGGTCGGCGGTTTGAATCCCCACGACGGGGTGAGCTCCCGTTGTTCGGTCCCTGCTCCTGCCAACCTAGCAGTTCGAAAGCACGTCAAAGTGCAAGTAGATAAATAGGTACTGCTCCGGCGGGAAAGGTAAACGGCGTTTCCGTGTGCTGCTCTGGTTCGCCAGAAGCGGCTTTGTCATGCTGGTCACATGACCCGGAAGCTGTATGCCGGCTCCCTCGGCCAATAAAGCGAGATAAGCGCCGCAACCCCAGAGTCAGTCACGACTTGACCTAATGGTCAGGGGTCCCTTTACCTTTACCTAAGTGATTGGCACCTGCAAGGTATCTGCTGGAAAGTTTGGTGTGGCACCTGTTACTGCATGAAAAGGTGATCAGAGAGAACCTATAATCGGCACTATTTTATAGAAAAAGAGGTGCTGGAAGTCACCACGAACACCTCCTTCCCTCTCTCACAACGGCAATGGCGCCCTCCTGAGTGGTGCCAGAACTGAGTTCCAGCAAGTTCCAGCTGAAAAAAGCCCTGCATGTAATGTAGGCTCAATGTTAGCAGCATTTCCTACTATTGCTTGAGATTTCTATGCTTTTTCTTTACTCTGTTACTGTGTCTGTGGCTACCTTTTAACCACTCCCCACTAAAACAAACAAACAAACAAACAAACAAACAAACAAACAAACAGATATCTGATACCATATGATAAAGTTACGATTACCACATCATTCCTAGTCTTCTTGTCTTTACTCTTCTGCTGAGGAAGAAGAAGAAGAGGAGGAGTTTGGATTTGATATCCCGCTTTATTACTACCCTAAGGAACGGCTAACATTCTCCTTTCCCTTCCTCCCCCACAACAAACACTCTGTGAGGTGAGTGAGGCTGAGAGACTTCAGAGAAGTGTGACTAGCCCAAGGTTACCCAGCAGCTGCATGTGGAGGAGTGGGGAAGCGAACCTGGTTCACCAGATTACGAGTCTCTACACCACACTGCCTTTAGGAAACTAGGTTGATCTCAGGGTTGCATAATTTGAGTCAAGCCTTCTTTCTGGGGCTTCCAACATCTCCCTCTAACACCTGTGTGTGAAGTCAGCAAGTGGAACAAAAGCACTGTTCCACATGAGTCATCATATTGTTGCATGCCAATCTCCAAGCGTTGCAACATTCCAGGCACAGCGGAGACTATGGTGTCTTTATGATATATGCTTTATTTACACATATATGATATGCAACCTGAATTGAGGAGGAAGAGTACAAACATATTATTATTATTATTATTATTATTATTAGTAGTAGTAGTAGTAGTACCATTATCTGATTTCTGTGTTTCACTGCCTGTATGCATACTTTAATAATAATAATATCCCAGGAAGTGTGCAAGAAATCAGATAATGGTGGTAATAATAATAATGTTTGCCCTCTTCCTCCTCATTTCAGATGGTTTAGCTCATTTTTATGCCATATGGACAACTGGGTCTTGATTTGCAGATATTGGGGGTGGGGAGGATGCAGTTTTGGGGCTTTGCAGGTCTGGGCATGGGTGTAGCCGTGGGGGGACAGTTGCCCCTCTAAATCCTAAAAAACTATTGAAAAACAATAAAAATAGTCAATTAACCTCAGTTTTGCCCCTCCAGCAGAAGCCTGCCCCCCTCAACAAAAGCCTGCCCCCCATAATGCCCTCTTACAGGGGGGATTTTTTACCCATGAGCTCCCCCCAAAAGCTCAACTTTTAGGGGTGATCTCCCCTAAAACAACTTTTTGCGCCCCCCCCATGGGTCCAGCCCACTGATAACAACACTTAGAACCTTTCTTAGCCCAGGGAAGTATCTTTAGAAAATTTTAACCTTGAGATATTTCTCTTCTTTCCCTGGCAGCAATTTCTATTGTAATTGCAAGTGGGGGTAGCAAGTTCCAGCTCAAATCCTCTAATCTTAAAATTGCATTTGTGAATATGTTTTTAAATATAATTTTACAATTTCAAATAAACATTTTACAAAGCATTTGTGAATCTGTTTTGATAAAGGTGAGTAACATTTGTCGTTTTCTCCTCACTTGCTTGGTCATCATCCACCAAGTTGTGGATTTTTACCCCAAGAAAGTAAAGAAAAAAGGAGCCCTTTCTACAGAAAGTTGATGCACGTCATTAGCTTGTGTTTGATGCATTTCCTCCATCTAGGTTTTGTTGTTGTGTTTTGAAGATTGCTTTAGGAAAGCCTTATTTACCACTTTCTGAGGAAATCATTTACAGAAGTAAAACTGCTGCAACAATATGTGGTTTGGGGTATTGAGACACCTCCTGATTGCCACATACTTGAGGGCAATGTGAAGCAAGGCAGTTGGATTTTGTATATCACCAACCGCCTGGTTGTGTAATTTAAATAGAGGATTAAACTCTGGCCTTCCCATTCCAATGTTTCTGATTTCAGCATGCACATCCCACAATGACAAGGCAGCTGGCATAGGCAGCTCTGCTTTCTTTGAACATATATTTGCTACTTCTTACTGTGGTGGGTGGGTCAGTAGTTGTCAGCAAAGGTATTGATATTCAGCTTCATCCTACCATTCCTGGCAACAGTCATTTGTGAGGAGTGGTTGTAGGAATCATTATTAAAATTTGTATATGGCCCTTCACCTGTATATCTCACGGGAGGGGGGTTCACAGCATAAAAATACAAGATAAAAACACAAAATGCGTAATAAAAGCAAGAGAACAAACCAAACCAATAACCCCATCCCACAAATGCGTTTAAAAGACATAGAATATTAGTCAGCCAAAGGCCTGGTTGAAGAGGAAGATTTTCACCTAGTATGTAATGACATTTCATATGTAATGACAGCGTCAGGCTAACCTCCCTAGGGGAGTGCCTGGGGAAACCCAGCCAGATGGGCACAGTAATAATAATAAAAAATAATACACAAAGGGGGAGCCTTCAGAAAAGGCCTATACTCATGTTGCCACCCTCCAGACATCTCATGGAGGAGGCCCATGGAGAAGGGCCTCACATGATGATCTGAGCGTCTGGGTAGGTTCATATGAATACTCCTTGAGGTATTGTGGTCCTGAGCTGTCTAAGGATCATTGTGGCTGATGGTCAAGGATGACAGAGATTTCCATCCAGTAACACCTGGAGAGTCAAAGGTTCCCCATTCCTGTTTTTTCAGGCACCTATGCGGGTGGCGCAGTGGGTTAAACCACAGAGCCTAGGACTTGCTGATCAGAAGGTCGGCGGTTCAAATCCCTGTGATGGGGTGAGCTTCCTGCTCCTGCCAACCTAGCAGTCTGAAAGCACGTCAAAGTGCAAGTAGATAAATAGGTACCGCACTGGTGGGAAAGTAAACAGTGTTTCCGTGCGGTGCTCTGGTTCGCCAGAAGCAGCTTAGTCATGCTGGCCACATGACCCGGAAGCTGTACGCTGGCTCCCTCGCCCAAAAAAGCGAGATGAGCGCCGCAACCCCAGAGTCAGTCACGACTGGACCTAATGGTCAGGGGTCCCTTTACCTTTACCTATATGGTCATCTTACTGATTTCTGCACTCTATGGCTGTTACCAACAATTAAAAGAACTCCTTTGTACTAGCTGAATCAATGTGATAAACACTCCTCTTGAGTTTGGATCAGCAACAGAGGAGGCAATCATGGAAAAGTGGCCCTTGCACAACTAGCATAACATTTTTTGAGTGACCTTTTATTATTTGATTATGGAGCCAGAGCCAATTAATTTCATAAGCTGAAGCTTAGAAGTACCATTGGAAAGGATTAACAGCACCCAAGGTGAACAATGAATGGTTTTTGCAGCTTGAAAAATACCTGTTGTATCTAGAACTCCATTGAAAATATGATTCCACCTTTCCAATTTAATGAATCTCCAAGGTGGCTTCCAAACTATCATTTAAGAACATTAAGCAATTAAAATAACAATAGGAATCCTGGGAACAACAAGGAAGAACACATACCTAAAATGTGGTTTTTAAAAATACCATTAACAAGTTTGCACAGATAGTGTGGGCTTGACCAGGTGCCCAAGTGACAGAAATGGTGGCTCCATGTGAATCTTTCCAGTGAAGGAACTCCAGAATCCCACCACAGAGAAGGCACCATACTCATAGGAGCAGTACTTACACCGTTTCTAATCCCTATATGGGACAAACAGTGGTCTGCAAATCTCAGCTGCAAATCCTGAGAAATCTCTACCATATGCAATTTATGTCACTCTTGTATTCCTGTTGAACTGGTGACCTGGCTTGCATGCCAAGGCACCTGAGCCACAAAGTTCCCAGGAGAACAATAAGTCACACTGACCTGGAATGTTTGGTTTATGGGTTCAAATAGGCCTCAGCTTTATTGGTTACAGATGTGAGTGGTTTGGCTTAGGCCTTGGGAGAAACTGGACTATATATTGGCTCCTGTTCATCTGCAGGGAGTCCATGGAAGGGTAAATCACCAATAGTAGGTGCCCTATAACTTACGTCAGATAGTGGCACGCCAAGGGGTCCCTGTATGGGCTGTGACATAGCCCTAGCCCACACCCAGGCTTCGGACAGTATTCAGCCATCCCGGATCTCTTTAACAGGATACCCTTACTGAGGAGGGGCAGGCAAGGCAGCAACCTCCCTTCCAACCAAACAAAGGCTTACCCAATGCCTAACCTCACAAAAGTTGTGATGATTGCTACAAGGTAGGCGAAAACCAAATGGCCAATGCCAATTTGCCAAGTGGAAAAAAATCCTACCCTGACCCAACAACATAAAGGTAAAGGTAAAGGTACCCCTGCCCGTACGGGCCAGTCTTGACAGACTCTGGGGTTGTGCGCCCATCTCACTTAAGAGGCCAGGGGCCAGCGCTGTCCAGAGACACTTCCGGGTCACGTGGCCAGCGTGATATCGCTGCTCTGGCGAGCCAGAGCCGCACACGGAAACGCCGTTTACCTTCCCGCTGGTAAGCGGTCCCTATTTATCTACTTGCACCCGGAGGTGCTTTCGAACTGCTAGGTTGGCAGGCGCTGGGACCGAGCAGCGGGAGCGCACCCCGCCGCAGGGATTCGAACCGCCGACCTTTCGATCGGCAAGCCCTAGGCGCTGGGGCTTTAACCCACAGCGCCACCTGCGTCCGACCCAACAACATGGTGACCGACAACTGCCATAGCAAGGTCATATGAAAAGAGGGTGGGTGGGTAGGGTGATCTGATGAAGAGGGAACCAACTGGCCACGCCAAAATTACATGGCCCGCGGCCCCACCCACTCTGGTCGTAGATTGGCTGGAGCTGTCCCCAGGGCACAGATGACAGCAGCGTACTTCTCCCTACGCTGGAAAACTGTTGAGGCTCGGTTGACTGGCTGCAATGTTGTACACTGGATAAAAGGTGAACGGACTTGCACATCACTCTAAGCCAAACTATGGTTTAGTGAAAACAAGCAAATTCGCAGGCTCCCAGAAAGAGGTTTGCAGCCCCTTTGCTATTACTCTGGCCTTGCTGCTGTCAGCTAATCCAAAATTTAGCTTAGCATGGCATTTGAACTTGAACACAAGGTTTGTTTTGCTCCAGATAAACAGCAAGCTGTAATGTAAGGTTCTTATTTACTGCTTCTGGTTTGTCTGGGGGAGACAAAACAATGAGCCTGGATTCAGATGCAGGGTCATGAATTAGCTCAAAGAAGCAGGACCCAGAGGTACAGTGAAGCGACAGTGATCTTCTCCCTGCGAACCTACGCATTTGCTTATTCGCACCAAGCCACAGTTTAATTTAGAATTGTGTGTAAGCTGGCCAATTGTTGTGCTGCCCCCTTTCATGCATAAAACAGTAGGCCAGTCTCAAAACAAATAGGCAGTGGGTTTATATCTACATGGCAGTGGGATGATTCATCATTTTTGGAATGGTCTGGGTGCAGTAGGATTTTAGAAGGTTGTAAAGTAATTGCAATAGGATGTGTAGCAAAGAGGCAATTATGGTCAAATTGGTGAATGCATGTTTGTAAAAAAGCATAGGTTATTTCCCCCATTTGCTGAATTTTGCCCACAATACCTAGATGAAAGCATCATTGAGTTCACAGGAGTTTATTTATCCATGTTTACTCCAGGGATTGCACTGATACTCTGTGGGTGGAGCCACACCATACATTTAAACATATTCAATGCGTATTTTAAATACATGACTTTCTCCAGAGAATCCTGGGTCCTGTAGTTCCCACCTGACAGAGCTAGAATTCCTTGCTGTCTTATGTAAGGAAAATTGGATGAACAGGACCATGTAAGATACAGGCACTGGGTGAATCGTGTATGTAAAAATACCCAAGCCTCTTTCAAACATTGTGGGCCACGGTGCTGTAGTTAACTAATGTAGCAAATATCAAACTACAGCTTGTGGGTGTTGTGTGCTGCTACCTTATAAATAGCCATTGCCATTTGAATAAGCTGTGGAGCTGGCACAACTTTTTATATGAGCATCGGCTTTCATTCAAAAGCTTATGGCAATAATGTCAGTAAAGGAGGGAGACTGCAGTGGAGCAAAGCTATGGGACTTTTTTCAGAGCAGGAGCAGTGATGACCCCTCTGCTGGAGTGCCAAGGTAATTGGCAAGTGAATGAGGTGATGAGGCTTTTAAGTTTTGCTGCTGTGACAGCTTAGCATAGCAGTTTAAATAGTAACATGTCCTTGCAAGGTTGTTTTGCATTTCTAATTAAAAGCTAGAAGTTGCATTTCAACTAGCTGATGTTCTTCAGTTAAAAGCTCAGCTTCCTTTCCAATACATCATCGTTTCCTGTTTGTCTCCGACTCACCCACAGAGCTGTGCCCAGAGTGCCTCACAGCAAAATATTGTTCATTTGATAGAAATTCAGAAATGTATTGGGAACCAAATTGGAAAGAATTGTAATATCAGTAAGTAATTTTTTTAAAAATTGCTCCATGCAACATTATATAACATAATACAAATAAGGTAGCTTAACAGGGATAACTAAACAGAACAATAAAATAGAAATAAAATATCACTTTGTTCCAAATAATGCGCCTATTTCCTACAGTTTGGACCTACCATTCAGTCTTCAACCACTCAGAGACCACATCCAATCTCACTTGTGGTAGTGCAGAGTCCGATCCTGGTTCTCACCCAGAGAAGTGGGAACCCATGCAGTCAGAAGCAAGGCTCACTGGGTTCAGTGGAGTTTATTCCCTGGCATTGAGTTTATTTGACCAGGAATTGTGGTCATCCTGATGCTCATAAACTGGGTCTTCAGCTATGCACTGTTTCCCCCCGCCTGGTGGGGTTGACTACAGGGGCTGTTATGAAAACTGGTCAACCTGGATATGGCCAGGTCTGGCCATAACAGCCTTTCTATTTAGGGACTAAATAACCGATACTTCTGTCTCAGTGCTTGACACAGAGACCACTCTGCAATGTTCCTTATGGGGAAGCCAGCATAGCTTTCCATCCCTGCAGCAAAAGATGATTTAATAGATACCTGTATATGTGTGCATGCAAGGAACAAATGGAACAGAAGCAGGTTGGTACAGTGAGTCAGAGAAATGATGGTGTTGGGAGGAATTCGATACAGCACTATGGCAGTCTTTTCCTCAGCGCAAGCGTTTCAGTTTGCCAGCTAACATGTTGCCCCTTTTCTTCCCTGTGTTGTACTGACACCCCCACCAGCCACTTTGGAGGGGTATGGGGCAGAGGGAGAGAGGGGGAAGCCCTGATGTCCAATAGAAGTCCTTGCATAGCCTTCCACTAGCAGGACTTGCAGAAATCCTTTAAGTCTCCACTCACTTTTCCTTCCAAAGGGAAGCAGCCCCAGCTTCAGTCTTTAAATGTACTGTACTGATAATTCTCACTAGGGCTAACAGTCTAGAAAACGTGTTTAGGTTTGTAGCTAGAGATGGAGGAGCAATTCAATTCAGCTTGCATTTCATCATCATCATTTTTAATTTGTATACCGCCTTTCTATCTTACAATACTCAAGGTGGTTTACAAGCTGAAGAAACAAAAGATGTACATCTTATAACAATTTAATGCAATACAAAAATGTGATAATAAAACATAACTTTAAAATAGGCAACCTACATCAAAAAAGTAACATTCAACAACCATTAGAACAGTATAAGATAACAATGTCGACATATAAAAGTTGAACAGAAATCCACTCAACAGTTACAATAAATAATATCTAAACTGTAAATAAAACAACGGCAAACCACAGTACATAAAATAATTCAATACACATTGAGAAGCAGAGACTAGAGGATAGAGCAAGGCAGGTGGAAGGAGGCCTTGCCTGACAAAGTCTCTATCGGGGCAAATCAACTTCTTCCACACTTTCCAAAACAATGTTTAAACCAAAACTTAGCCAATAAGTAACAATGTTCTGTATAATGGTTTTTCAGAGATCTGAAAGATAGTTTGTAAGAGGGGTTTTGGCTGTACTGTGTACTCTCAGGTCAGGCCCTCCCTTTTCAAAAGCAGGTTTTACCAGAAGCCTGTGTGTGTGTGTGTGTGTGTGTGTGTGTGTGTGAGAGAGAGAGAGAGAGAGAGAGAGAGAGAAATGAATTAATGTATACCTTGGGAAACCTTGCTTTGTCTTCAACCACTTTCAGCTGTTCAGAAAACATTTTCTTTCATTTCAAATTTCATATGGATACTTTACATCAGCCCTTGACAAATTTTGGAGAGGCATCGAGATAATAAGAGCTGTAAGTCATAGTGAGCTTTGAGTTTCTTTTGACCTGGTTTGTAAATTGAGAACCTGGAGTGTTTATCGCTGAATTTTCTACGAGGAATAAAAACCTATAAAGTTTTGATTTCCCAGAGACTGCAGAAGTGGCTTGCATGCTACAGGGAGCTTACAGAATGTGAAGAAGTCGCCCTTTTCCTTACTAGTGAAGGTGAAACCAAGAAACAGCTAGGCACCAGTATTTCCTGAAAAACATGCCACCTGGGTTCTGGATTAAGTGTGTGGTCCAGGATGGACCCTGTACCTTTTGGAGACCTGATTTTTGCGGAGAAAGGTCTCCTTAACGAAGAATGTGCTATTGTCTTGGGCAGACATCTCCTTCCTGACATGTTGATGCAGGAACAAGCAAGAGCTATGCTCCATGTTCCGACTATTGTTTGTTCAAAGAGCTTTCAGGTTAGCCTTGAGGACTTGGCTGATAAGTTGTTTCCTTAGAAACCACCCTTTTGTCCTGAGGATAGCAACAAGGGTGAAGGGGAGACAGAAACTAGTCTGAGGAAACATAACTATCGGCAAGGAACTTGCTATGTTTCCACCTGTGCTTACATGGTGGCTTTTCAAATAAAAAATCTTGGTCCACACCAATAACTATACACTGTACGCTCATGTATAATCATGGTGCAATATATGCTTGCATTACTTTGTTACAGATTACAAGTGTGCATGGATGCATGTTTCCCTGTGTAGGGAAAACATGTGCAGCTCAAAGCCGTAATGGCACAAACACACTGTCATAATGCTTCAGTGATTTTAAATAAGGCTTATCCCAAATTCTCTCCCCCACCCCCCTCACATTGTTACAGGTAGTCAATTGCCACATTTGGGTAGCTTGAGCTTAGACTTTGTTTTTAAAAATAAAACCTCTCATTTGTAATATGACTTTCACTTGGAAATGTGCATTAGTAACAAGTATAAGGAGCACACCCATTATATGCTGGTGCAAGAGGATACTAGTGGAAAGGTGTATTTTCAAGACTTAAAAAAAAAAAGATGGAATTTTGCCCTAGTGTGCTTCCAGAAGTTAATTTAATTGTTACTTACCTAGATAGCTATCTTTGATTAACTTGCGTGTGTTCACAAACAAAGGAAAATTCTTCTTGGCCTTTCATGCCGTCTCTGTAGGAGTGGGGCTATTAGGCTATAAGAAGGAAGAAAAGCTCCTTGTGGTCTTTCCATGTACAGTCTACCAGTGAAGGACCTAGTGATGAAAAATCATTTGAAAAATAGAGGGTGTGGCCTCTGCACTATCAGTTGATACTCAGTCTAGCAGGGGAGGGCATCCATTTTTTAGCCTTTACAATGTGATAGTTCAGTGAACCTGACCAAATTGTTGGTGAAGTGCACTCCCCCTCCTCACATGTAGATGAGAGGTCTTTTGCTGAGTTCTCTTGCAGTTTAAAATAATCTCTGCTTAGCATCACATCTTCACTTCGCCTTGTTTACAAATGAGTTGGGAATCCTTTTTACAAATAATGGTTAGTTGCTAAACAAGTAAATTTCACAACCCAGGGTTTGAAGTTTGCTTGTTTAGTAACTAACCATAGCTTGTTGTAAGCCAGAATTCCTGGTTTGCACACTATGCTAAGCCCAGAGGCTTTGAAACAAAAAGTAAATTTGACAGAAGGCTTTTCCCGACTGCAAGTGGGAGTGAAGTAGCCATTGCACATGCTTGCTGACATCCATATAGTGCTAAAACATGCTTTAGAATTGCCTACAAATCAGACCAGTGACTCCTGGTCACCTCACAACTCCCTGTGCATACGCTATGTATTTATAACCACCATTTTACAGAATTATATTTAGCATAATGAATACTGATCTGAATCTGGGGGTTAGTAAGCAGTGTGCCGGAGAGAGAGATGCTGATGTCTGTTCTTGGAAGCAATGCTATGTGTATGAGAGGGACAGAATCTATTTGGCAAGAATGCTGTGGACCTCTCCATTGTACGCTTAAAGTTGTATACATGTGTAAATAAACCATATAGCATCTCTGTTGTGTCTTATTGGCCCAGAGGAAACACAGACGCTGGTTTAAAATGTGTTTGGTACTCCTGGAATCTCACACAACTGGAGTGTTTTTGGCTAAGCTGGAAGATGAAGTTTGCAGGTGGGATCAAAATTCTTGTTTCAAGCTCTGGTTATCAGAAGATCCCTTCTGTCAAATATGCAAATATCAGCTTGATTGACTTTGATTTAAAATAATGTGCTTTGGATTACAATAATGTGCTTTTGTAACATATAACGCTAGACACCCTAGGATATTTGTTTATAGCATGTATTGATTTTCTATTCTTGGCCTATGTTTTACTCAAACTCCCTCTGCCTTTCCTGGTTAAAATCTAAAATTGGTCATATTTTTCGTTTTGTCATTTGCTTTCCAAATAATAAGGGTTGCAATTAGTCAGCTGGAAACCTTTTAAAGTATTGAAGTAGAGAAGGTGAAATGGAATGTGTTGAATAAGGAGGGCTGGGCGTCCTTGGGAAAAGCCATGTGCTGTACTGTGATCAGCTTCCTTTGCTAGTGGATGTGGGGAGAGATTATCCACAAGTGGTCTTGAATAATGTCGTGGCCTTGCAGTGAGAGGAGTGCAAGTGCTTTGTCGAGCCATTACCTAGCAACGTGAGATCAGAACAAACTTCTTGACTGGCAAACTATAGAGTTACACACACGTGAATTCCCAAGGCTTGCTGTAATGAAATTTTGAGCAGAAGTGGCAACAATATGTGTCTTAACTCTTTCCTTGACAGCCGTTCCTCACACTCTTAAGTAGCTGCCCAATTGCTTTCCCTTCCTGCTTGTAGCATTCCAGATGCATAATAATTCGTGTAAACGTGAACTTGGAATCCCACCAAAGAAAACACATATTGGAGAATGGGGTTGATTTCTGGACAGAAAACAGCTAGCAAGGAAAGGGGCTTTTCAGGGGTTCATCCTTTTCAGGGGCTCATCCACAGGGGAGCAGGCATCTTGCTCCAGATCCACTGTTCCCCCATTTGAATTTGATCTTAGAACACACGCCCACATTTGTGTTTGTATTTTAGTTTACAAAACCGCTGCTTCCTGCCCATAGTTGTGGGCATTTCCGTGTGGTGGGTCAATTCACGTAGTGCGATTTTGACTCCACCTTCTAATTTGCTATTTCCACTCTCTTTGTTTGAGCACAAACTGAGCTTGTAGGAAGGAAGAAGTCGATGAAACAACGCCACTCCCACTGGAGCAAAACGGGGGCTTGCTGAGCCGCCTGCCTGGCTGATAAGGCCCTTGGTGGGTGGAGAGGAGTACGGGGCCAGGCCATGCTGCAGCTGCCTGCTTGGGGGGCACCTAGTTCATGCCCCCTCAAACATTGTGTGCATGGGGACACGGCCCTCCTGGCACCCCCCATGCTACGCCCCTGATTCAGAGTCCTGAAGAGTGTGGACTGGACAAGCACTTGAGAGGGAACGCTTCTTCCCTGGTCCGCAGCTGGCCTATTGTAAGAACCACACAGTCTGCAATGTTGGCAGTGCATTGCCAGTGTGGTCTCTCCCCTCCTGCCACTCCCACAGGACTGAGAAGGATTGTACATCACAATTCGCCTTTGGCGGTCAGGTTTTTCCCCTTCCTCATGTCAGGGGTACATGAATTGATTTCATTTGTTCATTTTGGTCATAACTGTGGCCAGGGAGAGCATAGGGCAGGATCAATAGATAGCGAGGCAATCCCCATAAGGGGTGTTGGGTTGGCACCTGAATGTTTAGGTTCTAGCTTGGGGGACTGGGGCAGGCTGTTGCATGCTCATGTTGAACAGCCTGCACGGCACTGGTATCAAGAGTCTGGCAGCTGCTTCCTGGGAGTATGTCCAGCAGGCAGGCTGGGCCTGGCATCAGCCAGCAAGACATTCTGTCCAATAGATCCTTGCTCTGTGCGGTACCAAACTCTGATATAGGTAAAGGTAAAGGGACCCATGACCATTAGGTCCAGTCATGACTGACTCTGGGGTTGCGGTGCTCATCTCGCTTTATTGGCCGAGGAAGCCAGCGTACAGCTTCCGGGTCATGTGGCCAGCATGACTAAGTCACTTTTGGCGAACTAGAGCAGCGCACGGAAACACCATTTACCTTCCTGCCAGAGTGGTACCTATTTATCTACTTGCACTTTGACGTGCTTTTGAACTGCTAGGTTGGCAGGAGCTGGGACCGAGCAACGGGAGCTCACCCCGTCGCGAGGATTCGAACCGCCGACCGTCTGATCAGCAAGTCCTAGGCTCTGTGGTTTAACCCACAGCGCCACCCGCGTCCAACTCTGATATATCTGTAACCAATAAAGTTGCAGTCAGTTTTGACCCACACGCTGGTCTCATGTACGTTTGTTGCGCCTGCTTGCTGACTCTGAGCCTGTGTGCTTCTGGGATACAATGAGGGTTTTTGTAGTCAGTTGTTTAATCTTTGCTTTGCAATCGCAATTGCAGTTCTTGGAGTACTGAAGCTCAAAGAGAGCCAATTAAAGAAGTGAAGGCACACTGTTAGTTAAGATACAGTTTGTAACTTATGTTTTCTCTCCTTTCTTCTTTTAGTGCCTGAAACAGTATATGCAGCTGGCTATTCGTGAGGGGTGTGGTTCTCCCATCACTTGTCCAGACATGATGTGCCTCAACCATGGGACTGTGCAAGAAACTGAGGTATCTCCATTTGTCACTTCTTTTTCTTTCTAATATTCTTTGTTCATTTACATAATGAATACATTAGAATGTTTCCTCCCCTTAATTACTCTAATGACTACTTGGCAGGAGGCCCACTTGACAGGAGAAACTAGAAACAAGCAGATGGTTTTCTTCTTGTTTTTCCTTTCCTGGGGAAATGTTTACTTGGCATCCAGGCAGTCTCAAAATTGTCTGCTTAAAAGCCAGAACATCCCCAATCTGAATGTCACCAGCCCTCCTTTAGAAAATGAATGTTGGAATATGTATGGCATTCCAGGTTGTAAAACACAAATCGTAGAGAGTTTTACACATGTCGCTTGCTGCTTAAATTGTGAACTGGGGGCAAGTGTGAATAGAAATTAGAAGGTAATCGTTTTCAGGAGAAGTGATGGTACTTATGTATACATATAACGGTTGTGTGTGTGTTTGTGTGTGTGTTGGTTGGGACACAAGCTACTTATTTTATATTGACAAGATTTCTGAAGAAAGGCTGGACAAACAGCAGGTGAAATTAGAGGTGAAAGCATGAGCATTGGTGTACCTTGACTACCAAACTTATTATAGCCAAAGCTTTTGTAGACTAGACTCCATGATCCCTGTTCACGTAATGTCTTCAAGCATTTTGCAGTCTGCTCCTTTACCTGCCCTGCCCTTCCTCTCTGTCTACCCCTTTCTCCATCTGTGCCTCCCACCACGACATCCCAGCGCTTCCTCCTTAATGCTAGAAGGAACATTTGCCACAACAGCAACTTGTAAGGTGAACTACAACTAACATGCACAGCTGCAACACTGCCAGAGTCTGTTAAACAAATGTTCATGGTGAAACTATCATGTGACCACTTTACCACAGGTGCAACCATGAACTCTTTCCAGAGGTGGTCACCTCACATTTTTCACCACATCTATGAAAGCACTTAATTCACCAGAATGTATGCCACACAAGAGAGAGACCTGCGATTTCCCGCAAGATTCATATTATTTTTAAGGCTACATTTGAAAATGGTGTGAGTCAGGTATTCAACTTGGATTTCATAATTGGCAAATACATGTGGGTAAGGCCACTTGGTCTTTTGCTCAGATAACATGAGCCTGGATTATTCATAAGCTTTCACTTTAATGTTTTGTCTTGAGTGTGTGACTTCAAAGTTTGCACGGAAAACACAAAGCAACACTGGAATATGATAGTAGTGTTCATAAAGCTTCTGGAATCTAAAGATCCATTTCAATTAGCTAAGCAAGAGGGCACATGAGGGTATGCATTAATGGGCCATTAATGTTTTCCTCTGTACTCTGAGGGGCAAAGAATTGAATGAATAAACAACGAAGAATGTATTTAATGGTCCATGAATGATGGAATGCACTAAATTCTGTTCAGGGTGATTATTCATTATATATTTATGATTTTCACTGAGCATGTAAGGAATAATATCTCCTGAACAGAATAGGAGAAAGGACAAGAAGTGATCTTAATTGCATTAAAGTTTTAACAACCTGATGCCTCTCATGATTAACATATAGGGCAGCTTCACAGCCCTTCCTACTGCTGCCTATTGCTTTGCCAACAGAGTTCTGATCACATTGCCATGCTAATCTGTCCTTGACTACATTAAAAAACAACAACCCAGAACCATGACCTTAATAGTCTGGGTCAGGCTTTCACCTCCTACCAGGAGCTAGCCAATGACTTTTGGCATATATTGTTCCAGACTGAGTCCTGATATTAACTTAGAAGTGAGATAGGTATGTCCTTTTAAGCTGTTTCTGTTGTTGGACTATTTGCTGGGCTATGGTGAATACAAACTCATAAGTGTACTGAAAATCATTGGAATTTCTGGGCTCATCACCTGTTTTCCCATCATGGATCTGTTACCAGTGGTAAACACCCACTATCTGTGCCAGAATACATTGACAATAAAGAATGGGAGTCCCAAACAAGTCTCACTTAAAAGGGCCAAAGCTTCTATTACATACAAGGACATAGTGATGTTACTAATAGCCCACCTACAGATAGCAGGTAAGTTAACGCAACCCACATTTTGGGTAACCTAGAGAGGAAGAACAAAAAAAATTCCTTCCAGTAGCACCTTAAAGACCAACTAAGTCAGTTCTTGGTATGAGCTTTCGTGTGCATGCACACTTCTTCAGATACAACAGAGGAAGAGTAACTCAAAGCAAGCAATGACTGAAAGGGGGAATTCAAACTACCTATAACCAGCAACCTGGGTGTGTGGCTATTTACTGTTCCTGATTGGCTACGGCCAATGTGCTCAATTCCTTAAGGTCTCTTAATGGTGAGTTTTGGTGAACACACCCTTACTTACCCCTTAAACCAAGGGTGAGAAACTTGTAGCTTACTCTGATGCTGATGTTGTAACCAGTTCTAATCTAAGAAGATCATGACATTGTATGACAGAGGCTTGATGTGAGGCTGAGAATCTGACAAAAAAACTCTTTGCTGTTGTTTGCCAAGATGATTTTCTGACATTTGCTCTGTCTGAAGATATACCGTTATGAGGCATATTGATTCCTTGCCTGGGAAGAATCTGTAATTGAAATGAAGCTAACCTTATTCATGGCAAACAAGGTTGTCTAGGCAACTTCAGGAGGAGAATGACGAGATGTAGAAAATGTTCTGTACACTGTGCATGTATGGAAGAGATACTTGAAGAATCAAATTAATTTATCTGCTGTTTGTAAAAAGGATCTCATATTCATGTGTGTGTGTGTGTGTGCGCACGCTCATAGGATCACCCTGTGCACTGAGGATTTGCTTAGTTTGGTGTATATATATATAAACATAACTGCAGGTCAATAATGGAAGCAAGTTCCCATCCTGTAAAAAAACAAAAAGACAACGTGGGCACAAACAAGCCACTGCCTCTTAGCAGAGTAAAAATGTAATTAAATCTGTTTATTTCCCCCCATCTTTCTATCCTGACTTAACACTGAGTCCTAAAGTCAGTCCAAGAAGGTGGCCTCATTCAGCATGTTTCAAAAAGATGTTCAGCCTCGGCCACAATTTGCCATTGGAGTGAGTTGTATAGTGATTCGTAGATGGCATCAAAGAGCCACAAATGGAATCTTTTAAAATAAATTGTAATGGGACACATAGGAGGAGGTAGTCTGTAAGTGTTTGTGTTTCAGGGTGCTGCATTTCACAAATTAAATTTGAAACTATAAAGTTGTGGTACATGCTTTTTTGTCAATACAACAGTCTCTCGCTTGGTAGTCCTCCTAAATTCCATTAAATGTTTGGGTTTTTTTTTTTTTGAACATTGGCCAAATATGTTTACTTTTGAATATATAATCATTTCATTTCTCTCCGCATACATTGCTGTTTTTAATAAAAACCCATAAAGACTTGTTCTAAGTGGCAAGGGAGTTCTTTAATGGAACAAATGAATATTTTATGATGGATATAATGCACAGGCTTTTGTTAGAATAGGGGCGGTAATAATGTGACATGCTATGGAAGCCAAAAGTAGTGGGGATATTGGAGGGAATATAAATTAAATCTGTGCTCTTGATTTATAGAAATGTGTTCCCTGAAACCATCTTCCATTATGTGGTATGCAACATTACTGGCACTTAAATATCTACAGCGTAGACTAGGTGAATTATCCGTACACCATATATATACACGACAAGCTAAAAAGACTTGAGAAATTATTGTTTTAAACTTGCTGCAATAAAAAATGCATGGTACTATTTTTGTCCCAGAACATTTACTAGCTAACATTTACTAGCTTTTGTAAGACAGTTCTGTTTGTCATACAATGTACACTATTCGAGTACACTCCGAAAGCAGGTATTGATAAGCTAACTTATCTTTGTTAGTAGCTGAATAGGTTAATGGAGCAGGAAGATTTTCTGAGCTGCATTAAGAGTAACATGTGAGAGGGCTTTCTTTGTGGCTGTGTCCCAGGTGTGGAACTGCCAGCTTCTGTATCTGTTGATAATGTTCCTCTTGGCTTGTGTTCCTCTGCAGCAGAGCTGCTGTGCTGGCTTCCCTTCACATGGGTCACTGTTGCTTATCAAGAGGGAGAGGGGCAAGGTGTCTGAGAACTCAGCGCAGTGCAAACGCATCAGCAGAGCCAATTCAGGGCTACCGCAAGTGCATTTGCACTGCACCAAATTTTGCAATGCGGTTCTCCAGCCAAGCAGTGCATGCAAAAATGCATGTACTGGGGCAGAGTGTGCATAAAAATCCATAGATCAGCAAAATAACATAAAATGCATTATATTACAAAAAGTTGCTTTGCAAAACTGTATATATTAGGCAAAATGGCACACAAATGTTTATGTTAGAAGTGATCAGCACTAAAATGCTGGTGAATTTTCATTATTTTATTTTTAAAAAATGCAAACGGATGTGGAAAAAGACTAGAAAAAAGGAAAAACTGAAATTGACAGATTCATCCATCCCTACTGCTAACTACACAAGGGATTTCCTTTTGCATTTTTGAGTTAAGTTTATTTTAATAGTTTGGCTTTTCATATGCTCTATTTTTCAGCTGCAATGATATGCACTAGTAATTGAACTAGCAGAAAGCCACCCACACCTTTCATTGCTTTTCCTCCCCCAGTTCGTTTATGACAGCTATCATGTTGTATCTGACAAATTAATGAAAGATAGAATGACCTGAGAAAGAGTGACTGTTCCACCACCATCTTGACTGATGGCTGGTAAACTGAGTCAAGTGTTTGAAGACAACATAACTGGATCCGACGATCTAGTAGTTTTTGGTGACTGCTCTTGGTTTATTTCCATCTCCAAGACCTGGCGGCGGCATCATTGACATAGGGAACTGGGTGGTTGTGTTTCTGGCGCACAGGGTTATGAGCAGCAAACAGGATTGGATCAGAGTTGTTTATCCTGCTATTGCCTTACAGCAATCTGTAACCCTCCATTGCAGTGATTTATGATGCGCCAAGATTCTCTGCTTAATTCAGTGTATCTCGCAGTTATGAGCTAATCAATTTCCTAAAAAGAATCATTTGGGTTCATCTTAGGACAAGAGGAGAAAAAATAGGTCTCTTTTGTGCATGCTGTTCTTCTATGGCTGTTCAGCCATAAACCTAGTACCTTAGATATGGGTGAGATCCTACAGACGCTCCACAACTATTTATTGAATTTATATCCTTCGCTTCCTCTTGAAGGAGCCTGGGGTGGCAAACACATCTCTTTTTTTAAAAAAGAAAAGTGTTCTAAAAACAGTTGCAGTTAAACACATTATAAAAACATGCTCTCAGTTCAAGGATCTCAGGGTTGCCAGGAACAATGCCCATTTATCAGATGCCTGGGTAAACAGGTATGTTTTCATTAATGATGGAGAAAGGCACATTTCACCAGAGAGGGCATTCCACAAATGGTGAGCCACCACTAAACAGGCCCTGGCATGAGACAACACCAACCAGCTAGCCCTTGAAGGTGGCACCACCAACGTGGTCTCACATGCCATTTGTAGGGTCTGAGATAGTTTATATTGGGGAAGGTGCTCTTTTAGGTCAATATGTAGAACATGGCTATTAATAAAGAATGCCTGCATATGTTTCCTTCCTTTTTTTTTTTTACATCCTCTTTAAATATTTGAAAAGTGTGAATTTCCCTGTAGCCTAATCTGTTCTTGCAATTTTTCTTTATTTAAAAAATCATCGTTGTAAACCTTTCCTGAATTTCTTATTGGCATCTTTTTGTGAATTGTCTTCTGAAACATCTTTCAGCATTTGAAATATGAGCTGGACTGGCTATCTGGAATTAAATACAATGGTACAAGTACTTTCCAAATAATTTTAAAATATCAACACAAACTTATTAAGTAATATAAACATCAACTTTTTTTGCTACAGAATCATATCGTTGGTTCATGTTCAGTTTATTATCCCATGATCTAGTGAGTCATACTGTCTTCATATTATTTATTTTTGTTTTGTTTTGTTTCCTGTTCTCCCTGTAGTCTATTTTTATTGGTATTGGTCCAATATTATCAAAGTTGCTTGTGAATTCAAAGTTTGTGCAATTGAATGAGAAACACAGCAAACCTGAAATTGTCATGGATGTACTGAGTGGTGTGAATCTATATAGTAGTGGCAAGAGACTGTAAACTTGGCAGTAAAATTCAAAGAAAGTGCTTTTTATTTTGAGAAACTTAATTCTAATTTACTCTGTGTCAAATCTGGGTATTTGAATAAAGGTTTTATCACAATGGGTTGAAAAGTGGATTCAGTGATGATATGACAACAATTCAAAAAAACAAACAATTCATGGAAGGTAGGCTTTTTGTGTGTGATTTTTGAGCATTTCATTGCATTGCCACTGATGCCAAACTTAGTGTGGATGCCTGATCAGCCTAGCCCAAAGCAGCTCCAACAAGTTAACACCACTAAATATTCATTTCAAACTATGCTGGCAGTTGTATGGTGAATTGTACCCGAAATTTCTAAGCTTACTCCTATTTGTTTTAGCAGAATAGAATATTGTTTGCAGTTGAGTTCTTGTAAATACTATCCAGCTTTGGTTTTGGCAGTTTACTTTTTAACATTTGTGTCCCTCTTAAATTGCCAAATGATCTTGAATTCAAAATTTAAGCCTTGTTGTGATTGCTTTCTCTCTTTCCCCCTCTCTGAACTTACGGACCACAGGAGAAATAATGGAAGCAAATGTCATCAGACATTCTAGTTTGACTCATTTTTTGGATTAGTTAATCCCCCATCTTTCATCTTAACATCTTGTCTTCTTCTTTCTTTCAGATCTCCAGGTTGGTACCTGCTGATCAATTTCAGTTATACCAGCGATTGAAATTTGAAAGAGGTGTGGCTTTTACATTGATTTAGGGGGGGTTAATACCAGATATACATGTATAATTAAACTCACAAAACAGTTTGAATATAGGTTGAAGGACTTATTAGACTAAAAAAATGCCTTTTTTAAAAAAGGAAGTGCAGGAATATGAACACAGCCAATGCTTCCGCATTGAAAAAGAAAGCAATAAAATACCTGGTGAATGTTATCAATTATGATGCCCTCATACTTTTATCACAGATGTGGCTCACAGCCCATTGGCTGCATCTTAGCTCCCCTCAAGTTTTTTTGTGTGACTGGCCAAGAACTCCCCTCCTCCAATTTGCCTATGTTAAAAAAAGTGGATCCTCCACTATGATGGTGCCCCCTCATGGTTTTTCTATATAAAAACACATACACCCATTTGATATATATATATATTTAAAAAAACCTTGCTGCTCCTATAGGCCTGCTGCTATGATACTAAAATATTTTTTGTGTCTCCCTTTGCTCTCACCCCCCCCCCCGCTTTTAAAAAAATCTTTAAGAATATTTTCATTTTTAAAATTGGCTGTGATGCTGAAAGGTTTTATATGCCCCCACCAAAGCCTTCAGAAATTGACATTTTGTGGTTTATGAAGAGGTTTGTCAGATAGTATTGACCACAGCACAGTGAATTGGTTTCTGAAGCCAGTGACAATGGAGGCTGAATATGAATCAACAAATGGCAAACGAAGTACATAATTAAAAATGTTGTGTTTTTGGATTTCTAATAAACATTTTTTAGAAGTGCATTTGGATCCCCTGAGAACCTGGTGTCCTTCTGCTGACTGTCAGTCCGTGTGCCAAATTGAACCAAGTGAATCTGGACTACCCGTGCCTGTAAAATGTCAGGCTTGCTACTTGACGTTCTGTTCATCATGCAAAGAGCCTTGGCATGTGGAGAAACTATGCCTGGAAAACCATCTTATTGTGGCACCAAGCGAGCAAGGGTAAGAGAAGGATTTGCTGAGGTGCTGCAAATCTTCCATATCACAATTGCAATAATTTAAGCTTTCCTTTAGTTCAAATTGGTAGATGTAGAATTAATTCATTGCCAGTTGTCAGGGGTAGGGAAGCATTTTCAATAGATTGCCAGAACATACCTGCACAGTGCTTTGAAATCACTCTTGCGCCACTTTAAACAGTCATGGTTTCTGCCAAAGAACCCTGGGAACTGTAGTTTACCCTTCACAGAGCTACTGTTCCTAGTACCCTTAACAAACTACAGTTCCCAAGATTCTTTGGGGGAATCCATGACTCTTAAAGTGATAAGAGTGCTTTAAATGTTTTGTGTGGCTCTGACCCAGGTGCAGTGTCTTAGTTACAGTGCTAGCTGTCCCCAAAGTGTACTGATGTCTGATGCCATGGTGATATTGCACATGTATGTGTGGATTAAGGATTAAGGATTAAGGATGCTCTATGTACTACTTGCCCAGACGCCACAACCTGAACGACAGTGAAATAATCATGGAACTATTACTATCCTTTGTTTTTATTATTATTATTATTATTATTAAAGATTTTCTTGATTTACAAAAGTGTGTGCAATGTCTCTCTCTCTCGTATTCTCCCCCTCCCATAACATTTTTACAAATCAGTTTCATTTGTTGAGACATTAGGAAGAAAAGGGGGAAAGAGGGGGAGGGGGGAAAGATGGGTGGGGGTGGGGTCGGGTGGCGATGTTTCTATTTTACTATATGTAGGGTTTGGTGTCAGCGTTGCTTGTGCAGGTTCTCTGCTGTTCACTTATGTTCCTTTGGTGGTGAGAGAGGTTGGGGTTGGCCTAGGGTGATCTTTGTTTTCATGTGTGAGTGGGGTGGGTGGGTGTTTGGGATCAGGTTAGCCATATTGATTTATATGCTGTTGGTGGATTTTTGTTGTTGTCTTGTTGGGCTGTGTGTGTGATAAAGGGGAGCCATATTTGTCCCCATGTCAGTTTCAGTTTATTGGTTAATTTTTCTAGTAAGGCTGTTTCCCATACTATTTGGTACCATTGGTCCATGCTTACCTCTGACAGGTTACTGCCAGATTACTGTCATTTGTTGAACTACCATCTTTCACAGGGTTTTCCCCCTCTACTTTTCTAGAGTACTTATCAAAACCACCACGGAAGCTCCAATTAAGCAGTGCCCGGTTTGTCGGATCCATATTGAGAGGAATGAAGGCTGTGCTCAAATGATGTGTAAGAACTGCAAGCACACATTCTGCTGGTACTGTCTGCAAAATCTGGATGTAAGTGACCTGTGCCAAGGGCTTTGGGGTGGGCTTGTCCAGGTTTTTGCCCTCTAGTTGCTTTAAAATGGCTTGTAACTAGAGGAGGGAAACACCTTATTGGCAACAAAAATTTTTAGAAGAGCATTGCTATATCAGATCAAAGATTCACCCAATCCTGATTCTCAGGTTGCCCACTTAGATGTCTATGCGAATTCTAGAGATGGGGCTCAAAGGCCATAGCCTTCCCCTTCTCTTGCTCCCCCAGCAATTTGGTTTTACCCTGTCCTCCATCTTTACTTGAGTAAATCTCTCTCTAACTGAGGTTAGATTCACTTGTTATGCTACTGTGGTAATTGCAGCTACCACCAGAAATTCTACCTGTTTAAGTTATTGGGTAATGAGCTGTCATTGCCCATTATCTTACTGAGCCGCAGGCTGCCCTCTGTCACATAGTAGCTGTCGCTTAAACAGAACGTGTGCACTCAACAGGGAGTGTCCCTTAATGGCATCAAAGGGGTACTGTGCTAATACGTTTGCCTTGCCTATAGTAGCAATAAATAGACACTGCATGATATGTTTTAGAAGAAACTGTCAATTGAAAAAGTTGCTAATTTAGTGAGGAGTCCCCATTCATCACTTAATCTGTCTCTGATTGTTCCTGTTTGGCTACTGCCCCCCCCCACTATAAAAGTTGGGTTCAAATGTTGCAATTCTCTTCCCAAACACCTCAGCCTGAAAATACCTGATTTTGCAATCATTCACCAATAACTTCATTTCTCTCTCTCTCTCTCTGGAGAGTAATGTTTCTGGCCTTCACATAAATTTCATTTTTCGTGATCCCAAATCTGGTTTTCCCCTCCCTCTTTTTTTGGCATGCCTTAAAGTTATAGATGCAACTCTCTTGTACTGCAACATTTGATCACATTAAGTGGGTTTGCAAATGCTGATGACTCCTTTGTGTTCAGTTTCCACATTTGTGGGTGTGTTTTTCCATGTCCGCTCACATGTTCCCCTTTCTGTAAAGCATACATTTTATAGAAGAGCAAGAGGTGTCAAGTTTTCTGTGGCAATCGCGCTTGAGAGATTCCCATTTGCAGCAGTCTACTGCTGGAAGAAAAGTCTTGGCAGGCCAGAAATACCCACCAGACTTTGCACTTCTGCATTGTCACCTGGGCACCTCTTTCAAGGCAGGCCCAATGTATTCATGCCAACTACTAAACACACTCTTTTCTTTCCGCTTTCAGAACGATATCTTCCTAAGGCATTATGACAAAGGCCCTTGCCGAAACAAACTGGGTCATTCCCGTGCCTCAGTTATGTGGAACAGAACGCAGGTAATGCGGGTGACCCAAGCTTGAGTCTATATCAGGATGATTGTCAGAGAAGCTGAAGGAAGTCCAAATAGAGTTAAATTTGTGGAAATTCTGATATGATTGTTTATTTGTGTTGGAAAATTAATAAAAATTATTATAAAAAATTAAAAAAGAGTCTATATCAGGATTTGATATGTTTTCCATCTACTCGCACACAGCTTTCCCGTTCCTTATCACATTTCTCCTCCTGCTTTTTTCAGGTTGTTGGGATCCTTGTGGGCCTGGGCATTATAGCCCTGGTAACATCTCCCTTGCTGCTCCTAGCCTCACCGTGCATCATCTGTTGTGTCTGCAAATCGTGCCGTGGCAAGAAAAAGAAACATGACCCGCCAACAACCTAAAGCTTTTCACCCTATTGGCTGTGAAGACCTGCATCTTGTATGTGATGGAGAAGACATGAAGGCTAACCTCTGGTGCCAATGCTTTCCCAACCAATTCTCCTTCTCTTTGCCAACTTCTGCAAAAAGTGCCTACAGTTTCATGGGACACAGTGTTGTTTGCAAGTTGCCGTTCTGCAGTGGGATAGCTGTCTGTTGTGGTGTTTTCAGTTTAGCTCTGGCTATTTTCTTTTTTTAAGGAAAAGAGGCAGGGGTTCTAAACATAGTTTCAAAGGTTCTTCAAAATGACCCACCTCTGCTTGGTTCTACAGTATTTTCCAGAGTCTGGATATGTGCCCATTTTTGAGCAACTTTAATTTTGCAGCTCATGGAGCAGCCCTGCAGTTAAGTGAGGGAACACAGGTGAACAATGCAACCCCCTTGTAAGAGATCTTTGGATATTATTGAGTTTTCACTTTCCAGGGGCAGATTTCAGTGTTACTAAAAAGATATCCTGTAAAAAACTCATATACCTGAAAAGGGGAAGGTAGTGGAAATGAAGTACAACTGAAATGGGATATTGTTAATATACATTTGCTAAACGCCTAATCAAAACTGGACCAACAACGAGTTGTATCAGCCTTGGTACAGCATCAGAAAGAATGATCTGAAGCAGCTGTTGCAGGTACATAGCACTGGCACCATATGCCAAGTAAATCGCTCTACCTGAGCCACTGATTAGGACTGGGTGTGAATTATTGTCAGGTGTTTTGCAAAACATGTGTTGCACTGGTGCAAGAAGTGGCAAGTGTAGGGGACATTTGTGGTAATCAACAAGATCCAGTTGGCCTGGTATAATAACAATACCCCCCCACTCTGCCCCGAGCATTGTATTGCAGTGGCACTAGAGTGCTGTGTATCCTTTGGCTTCACTTCTGGCAACTTGTGGTGCACTTGCCAAAAAGGTTGGCCATCATTGATGCAAACTAGAATTTCAGGTGAAAATTAGAGGGTTACTTGTACACTTAAACACACGCACAAACATACACAGCACCAGCAATTTGTTCAGGTGTATTACACTACACTGGGCAAATACTGTCCAATTACATTATTTCACTGAGTAAGTGAGGAGCTGTAAAAACAGTATAGCGACCTTGAGCAAGTCCTATATAAAAACTTAGCTAATGGCTGCAGACTTTATGATGAACAGGCCTACTTCCCCCAATAATGAATTCTAGTCTTCTATAAGACAAGCCCATAGCTAGATTGTGACTAAAGAAGCTGCATAATCTGGAAAACAATGGATGAGGTCGAAATAGTGGGATAACCACTTTATCTAGTGCTGGATTACAAGGCAGCATAAGAGGAATTGTGGTGAAAAATGGTGTTGCATAACAAACATATAGCAACTCTTTCTTGAAATATTATGCTTATATACACCACAATCTTTAGCTTTGGGCTGACTATCTGATTGTGGCCTCATGTTGTTCTGTATTGAGTACTTTAGAGGTAGAGTACAAATGTAAATAAATATGATTCTTCAAGGAAAGGTGTGTATGTTTCATGGTATATACTGTGTGCGCACATTACATTCACACACAAAACAAATATGCATTTGAGCATTTACTATAGTATAGCCTTTCCCAGCTTGGGTTGTTGGACTCCAACTCCCAGTCAGCAAATCCAGTGGTCAGGGATAATGAGATTTGTAGTCCAGTAACATCTGGAGACAGAAGGTTGGGAACGGCTGCTATAGTACATAGTATTTCAGCTAAGCAAATTCACTCCACAACAATCTGAAGTTGTTGGACCATCTAGTTTTGAAAGCTTAGAATGCTGCTAAAGGATCCCTCTATCTTATGCAGTCCTCTTTATTCAGCAATATCTGGTTCAAAGTACAATGGACAGACATGTAGTCAAGTTTATTTTTCTCTTGCCATTTTTAAAAGAAACAAGTTGAACTTGGGTCCCATTAAAAAAAGTTAATGACTTCTGTTCCGCTGATTTTTGTGGAGCCTAAGTTCAGCTAACTTCATATGGCTACAACTGTATGACCTTAAGCAGAGAAATAGAGAGGAGGAGGGGCAGATAGATACTGAAGTAGAAAAGGTAAACAGATTTAATTTAAGGAAGCATAGTTTTCATGAAAAACTATTGGAAATCAAGCCTGGAAATTTTGTCTTTTCATATATAAAAAACAACAAAAACCTCTTACCTAAGAGTTTCTAGACAACTTGGAGAAACAGCCAGGACACCTGAATTAGGTGCTACAAAATGGACAGCAATGATGGGTGTTTCCTTTTCATATCTGAAAATTGTAGTCCAAAGTGAAAATTTGTAGTCCAAAGTGGCTAGTAAAATAGCCTCATTAGAGTCAATAATAGGGGCTGGGGTGTCCTAAACTGCCAGCTGAGCCTGTTTAGCTTTGCAATGCAACTGTGTCCTAATACTGTATGCTGGCTGCGACTGGTGGGAGTTGTCCAAACTCCCTGAAGGACACCAGATAAGTGAAGGCTACTTTAACACCAGCCAGGGCTGTCACCCAATTAAAAACCAAAAAACCCCTTAGTTGTATTATTTTCAGTTGACCCAAATCTGCATACATTAGTACTGAAGGGAAAAAAGGTCTTATTTGGGGGTCTGGGTGGAGGAGAAGGAACAATGACAAGCATTATTTAGCTATTCTGCAACCAGGATTTTAAACTGTTGCTCATATTCACATAAAGTAAGATTGTGGGTGATGTGGATTTTCATCCCTTTTGGGAAGATAATGTGTGTGTGTTAGGAAGAAAATGAATGCCGACTTGCCTTCTGTTTCCCTTTCTGGCTGGTTCAATTCTTAACATACTTTTTACTCCCTGCTGCTCCCTTTGAATGCTGGGTGTGAGCTCCTCAGGGCGAATGGCAGGATAAATATGTTTATTAAAAAGTCTACCACCCTAATTGCTCGGGGGCAATCAAACAGATTAGTCAGCTAAACGTTGTAGCTTTGTTTGACCTAACAACCCTCCTTACTTTCACTAGCAAATGGAAGGGAATGATGTATATCTATGAAGGTCCTTTTTATCTTAGTCTCCCTTTTATGATGGGAAGCCATGCGCGATGATAACGTTGAATTCCGTCCATGTCCTTGCCAATAAGAATTTCATATTGTATGTTGATTGTATGAAAGCCATTCCCCCCCCCCCTTCTGCCAAGGTTGTGTTATTTAAGGTTTGCTGTTTTGTAGTACAAACATTTGCCTGTATCAGACTAGAAACCAAATCCTTAATGGACAGTCAATGAGTAGAAACACATGAACTTATCCACAGTTTCTCTGTTATCAGATGATCATCGCAGTTCTGAAAATCAGATGTACATGCCCTGTCATGCTTTACCACTGTCTGCTACGAGAGAGGAAAGAACCAAATTGCACCACTTGGATGTGGTAATAGTAGGCTTGTGCATTTGTGGTCTTCTTAGTTAGCTCCACTGACTTGCCAGATCACCAAATTTGCTACTCTTGATTGGCTACAGAAGAGGGATTTGGAATTGTACAGCGGTACCTTGGTTCTCAAACTTAATCCGTTCCAGAAGTCTGTTTCAAAACCAAAGTGTTCCAAAACCATGGTGCACTTTCCCATAGAAAGTAATGCAAAATGTATGAATCCATTCCAGACTTTTAAAAACAGCTCCTAAAACAGCAATTTAACATGAATTTTACTATCTAACGAGACCATTGATCCATAAAATGAAAGCAATAATCAATATACTATACTATAAAATAAATAAGACAGTATTGTAGATTATAAAAAATAAAATTGTTTTTTTCCTTACCTGCACTGATGAAGGTCATTGTTTGGATGGGGGGCTTTTATCTATTTCCACAGTCAGTCAGTCAATCAATCAATCAATCAGTAGCTGAACTGCATTCCACGCAGTCACAAAAACAAATTAACTGAAAAAGCCTCAGAAACAAAAACGCAAAACAAATAGCAAAAACAAAAGCACTAAACTTAATCCATTCTGGAAGTCTGCTTGACTTTTGAAATGTTCGAAAACCAAGGCGCGCAGCTTCTAATTGGTGCAGGTGCCCCAGAAACAATAGGCAACAACCACATCGGACGTTCAGCTTCTGAAAAACATTTGAAAACCAGAACACTTCCAGGTTTTCTATGTTTGAGAACCAAAGCGTTTGAGTACCAAGATGTTTGAGAACCAAGGTACCACTGTAATTGCTTTCGTTATTTTCCATAGCAATTTTAATTTATAGTAAGACCATGAAGCATCACTTGGAAGAGGATAGGAAATCATCCATTGTATCACTGGAAATGTATTAGAGAAGAACTGTTTTTATTTTGGAGAACTGGAGGAAAACAGAGGCCTCTGAGCCCTATTTACATGCGCCTACGCATTTGATAAGGGGACGCGGGTAGCGCTGTGGGTGCCTCAGTGCCTAGGGCTTGCCGATCGCATGGTCGACGTTTCGAATCCCCACGGCGGGGTGAGCTCCCGTCTTTCGGTCCCAGCTCCTGTCCACCTAGCAGTTCGAAAGTACCCCTAAGTGCAAGTAGATAAATAGGTACTGCTTTATAGCGGGAAGGTAAACGGCGTTTCCGTGTGCTGCGCTGGTGCTTGCTTGCCAGAGCAGCTTCATCACGCTGGCCACGTGACCCGGAAGTGTCAATGGACAGCGCTGGACCCCGGCCTCTTAAGTGAGATGGGCGCACAACCCTAGAGTCGGACACGACTGGCCCGTACGGGCAGGGGTACCTTTACCTTTACCTTTTACGCATTTGATAAGAATTGCACGAGGAGTGGAATGAGACTGGGCTCAGTGGCTTCACCACCTTTCTTACAACTCTGTCGACTAGGCTCTACTACTCTCCATGAATTGGGGCTGAAGGTCTGTGGTCTGCTGCACACATGTCATTTAGAGCTGATTGCATGATTAAGAATGTGCAAATGGGGCTTTAGTACATCTTACGTAAGACTTCAAAATGATGTTAATGTAGGGCTTCAAGGTATTGGATTGTCTACTGGTACTTTTTAGTTCTTGGTTTTAATTCATTTTCCATGAATACATTTTCTTCACCACTTTCCTAATACGGTGAAGGGTCAAGGCTGTGATCTTTGTAAGATTTAGTAGAAACTCTTTTCTGTATGTGTTCCAAAGAAAGCAGATGTGTATGAAGAAATTTTAAGTGCTCTTGTAAGTTTTATTTAATGAACCAACATTTGGAAATGTACTTTGCTCTGTGTGTATATATTCATGCAATATATATTTTCAGCCTCTGAGATTTCCTTCTCTTCCCCCGGCTTTCCCTCCTAACATTATAATATGCAACATGTGCAAAATTAAAAATTCAGCAAAAGCAGTTTGTCTCTGTTTGTCTTCAGCAAGTTGCTTTTAAAACAGATTGTGGACGTTTAGTAAAGCTTTGTTACCAACAGAGGACAATTCAAAGCCATATGTCACATTTTTAAGGATCATTGGGGGGCAGGGGGGCGGCGGAAACGGCAGCGGAAAGTCTGCATTCAGTTTGGATTCTTAGTGGACTTAAATAAAATGATGCTGTTATCATTTTTTTGTACAAAGCTTCATAACATCATTTATAAACTCTCGTGGAGCCATTCATGACTCTCCACAGCAACAGCAGACTAATAATAAAGGGACCCCTGACCATTAGGTCCAGTCATGACCGACTATGGGGTTGTGCACTCATCTCGCTCTATAGGCCGAGGGAGCCGGCGTTTGTCCGCACACAGCTTCCGGGTCTACCCGGACTACTGTTAAGGACTACCCCACGTAAAGTGCACTGCAGCAATCCAAATGGGACATTGCCAGAACATGGGTCACTGTAGCCAAGTTTTGCTCTCTCTCTTTCTCTCTCTCTCTTTCCAGGAACAGCCATAGCTGGCAAACCAGCCATAGCTGGAAAATAGCACTGAGGCCACCTGTACCTCTAGTGACAATAGTGCTGAATTAAGGAGTGCACTTTCAAGTGGGTAGCAATAAGTTCTTTCAGGTGGGTAGCAATAAGCAGCAAACCCAATGATTGGATCTGAGAACCACCCATCACCATAACTCCAATCCTGTTTGCAAATATATGCAGATATTACCAAAGCAGCCCAAGTCCTTTCTGTTTGTTTAATAATAATAATACCCTAAATGTGATAGAATGGGGCATATGACAAGCTATTCCTTCACTATGTTGATGACAAAACGAAGCAGGTATTTGGTACACTGCCTGAGATCTCTTGGAGACAGTAAGGAGACAGTGATGCTCTGGGTGTTTGTATATTCATGAAAAGGTCAGAGTAAAATGTCCTCAGGTCATCATATATGTAGCACATTTCAAACCCTATTAGTAGCACAACGTTCATTTATATTCTAAGGTAGCTAAAAGCTTGTCATTAATTTGAATGGTTGCCACTTATATTTCATACCATGTTTTTAAACAAAGGTGGCAATAAGCTTGTTGCTTGCTCACAGGAGAGGTTCTGCTGTTCCTAATGGCCGAGTCAGAGTCTGGACCAACAGTAAGGGCAGAAAGCTGAGGATAAAACAAAATGATAATAATAATAATAATAATAATAATAATAATAATAATAATAATAATAATTTTTTATTTATACCCCGCCCTCCCCAGCCAAGGCCGGGCTCAAAGCGGCTTACAAGCAATAATAAAAACAAGATGAATGATTACAAACTTAAAAACAAAAATAAAACACAACACTTAAAATAATGGAACATTAAAATATTAAAATGTAGCCTCATCGCAGGAGGAGAAGGAAAAGAAGGGGAAAAAAGAGAGAGAGAGAGGGGGGGGGAGGGAGGGAGGGAATCAAACTGGCTCCAAGCCAAAGGCCAGGCGGAACAACTCTGTCTTACAGGCCCTGTGGAAAGAAATCAGATCCTGCAGGGCCCTGGTCTCATGAGGCAGAGCGTTCCACCAGGCCGGAGCCAGAGTTGAAAAGGCCCTGGCTCTGGTCGAAGCCAATCTAACTTCTTTAGGGCCTGGGACCACTAGGGTGTTGTTATTTATGGACCTTGAGGCTCTCCGTGGGGCATACCAGGAGAGGCGGTCCTGGAGGTACTAGGGTCCTAGGCTGTGAAGGGCTTTAAAGGTCAAAAGCAGCACCTTAAATCTGACCCTGTACTCCACCGGGAGCCAGTGCAGCTTGAAAAGCACTGGGTGAATATGCTCCCATGGCAAAGACCCCGTGAGGAGCCTCGCTGCAGCATTCTGTACCCGCTGGAGTTTCTGGGACAGCTTCAAGGGCAGCCCCGCGTAGAGCGAATTACAGTAGTCAAGCCTGGAGATGACCGTCGCATGGATCACTGTGGCCAAGTCAGGGCGGGAAAGGTAAGGGACCAACTGCTTGATGCGGCGAAGGTGGAAAAATGTCGCCTTGGCTGTTGCTGTAACCTGCGCCTCCATGGAAAGGGAGGCGTCAAGGATTACACCCAAACTCTTAACGGAAGGCAATGGCACTAATTGGGCCCCCGCAAGAGAAGGGAGTTGGTCCCTCATCCCCATGCCATCCCGACCTAGCCATAGGACCTCTGTCTTCGAAGGATTTAGTTTCAATCGGCTCCCACGAAACCATCCAGCCACAGCTTCCAAGCATCTGGTCAATGTGTTTGGGGCCGAGTCGGTGTGGCCATCCATCAGCAGATAGAGCTGAGTGTCATCAGCATATTGGTGACAGCCCAGCCCAAAGCTCCGGATAATCTGGGCAAGGGGGCGCATAAAGATGTTAAAAAGCATCGGGGAGAGAATTGCGCCCTGCGGCACTCCACACACCAAGGAGTGGCGCGACGACATTTCCCTCCCTAGTGCCACCCTCTGTCCCCGACCAGAGATAAAAGAGCACAACCAGTTACGGGCTATGCCCTGTATCCCCACGTCTGCGAGGCGGTGGTCCAGAAGATCATGATCGACCATGTCAAAGGCTGCTGACAAATCTAAAAGGATCAGCAGTCCTGACCCGCCTCGATCCAGTTGTCTACGGAGATCGTCTGTTAAGGCAACCAGAGCCGTCTCCGTCCCAAAACCAGGACGGAAACCGGACTGAAATGGATCTAATGCCGATGTTTCCTCCAGAAACCTACCAAGCTGCTCAGCAACCGCTCTCTCAATTACCTTACCCAGGTATGGAAGATTTGAAACTGGGCGGTAATTGGATAGGTCTAAGGGATCTAATGAAGTTTTTTTTAAGAGTGGACACACCACTGCCTCCTTCAGTTCCCCTGGGAATGTCCCCGTGTCAAGAGACAAATTGATAATTTCAACCAGAGGGGTCCGCGCAACATCTGGACACTCCCTAATCAGCCAAGACGGGCACGGATCAAGGAGGCAGGTGGTGGGCCTACTAACTTGGAGGAATCTATCCACATCAGTAGGGAGTATCCGATCGAAATGGTCCAACACTGGACCTGAAGTCATTCGAGGGGCCTCCAGTTCAGTCAGTTCAGATACAGTGTTTATTGTGTGCCTGAATTCTCAGCTGCTAGCCCTGTCCTAATGTACAGCCTGATCTTTTTATTCCATTGATGACATCCAAATTCCCAAGTACTTTGGATACAATAATAGTCTCTTTATTGATTCTGAGTCATGAAGAGGCCAAACTATAAGAAGTCCTGTGCAGAGGGACTCCCAAACCATGGTTTGTAGGGCAACTTTGCTTTTCACCTAGCATTTGTCTCTATTTAAACTCAAATTAAATACCAAAATAAGGTATGGTGTGGTTAAGAAAATGAGTTATGAACTAGAAGTCTCAGGCATCAGATTAATGGAAGTATTTTTTGGAAACCCAGTGATGGTTTTGATTACCTTTAATGTTTCATGCATGGTCCTTTGCAAAATTACAGAGACCAGAAGAGCCATGTGTACGCTATGATGGAAGTCATTCCTTCTCATGGAATTCTGGGAAATGTAGTTAGGTGGGGTGGATGGTAGATCTGTCCCAGAAAATTCTCAGCATTGTCATCAAACCATGGTCCCAGGATTCTTTGTGAGAAGCCTGACAGTTAAAGAATGATTTGTATTATAATAAAGCCAATATAGACTTGGAGTCTAGATATACCCAAGGCAAAGTATGTGCCAGTGTGATTGGTTTTGTTTGGGTCCTGTTTACAGCTGGGCTGCTGCCTGTCAGTGTAGACACTATAAGGCTAGGTGACCTGACTGTATAATGCAGCTCCTTCATTGTACCATCTAGTGGCAAGGTATTGTCACTGCTGCTTGGTTTGCTTGTGATTCAGATTAATCCTCCCATACATTGATAATACTACCTGAATGGCAGTTATGCCACGTACCAATCAGCCCAAGCTGTATGTGGAAGGGCACATCCTGCATGCCATTAACAGCACATGGGCAGGCAGCAAAGCTGCTCTTGCCTACAATGGCAGAGTCAGACCAATCCCACATTTTCATGTTCACCCCCTTTCCCCATATACCATCATTCCTTCTTTTTGCTTTCAGTCTTGGATGGGATGTGCAAAATACCTCGAATGAGACATGGCGCATACAGGGGTTCTCATTTCACAGTGATGCAATCTTCACTTATCTCGGCAAACAGCAGATTTGTAACTTTATATGCCATCTGGAAAAGGTCCTGGAAGCCACTGTGCTCCCCAAGCCACAAAATGCAATGGAAAGTAAACTCATTAATTGGTTCCCTCTGCTTTTGGGTGCCCAAATCATGTTTTCGCTGTGCATGACTCAGAAAGGATGACTACCCTTGTTTTATCTAGCCCATGAGAAAATCTTGTGATTTTGTTCATTGCGTGACTGAACAACGTTGCTGGTATAGGCCGGTTTCTGAAAATTAAAGCATTTGATGGCATGCAAGCAGCATCTTAAAAATACAGCAAAATATCTGAAAGCTCTTGTCTGGGGTGTTTTGTCTGCAATGGCAGTTTCACACATGCAAACCTTTCCTTGGTAACAGAATGATCATGGATATGGAAACTTGCCCTGAGAGAAGATTTAAAGGGTGGAAGCAATGGGAACATGGCTCCCTCTTTAAAGAGGAGCAAAGCCTTACCTTGCTTAACCTGCTCCTGAAAGTACAGCCACATTAGGCAGGGTGAGGCAGTGATCTCTGGGTGACAAATGAGAGGGCAGAAAATTTCCCACTGATTTCATTAATAGTATATATTTACCACCAGGAGGAAAGGCCATGTGGATTTTCTGCCTCTAGCAACAAGCTGCCTCTGTTTACCACAGAAACAAAAATGGAATATCTCTGAAGGTCAAATGAGATGCAAGTGCATCTAATCTTTGCATTTGGTGTGCAGTTTTAAAACACACAGAAATATTGATGGGGGCGGGGGGGGGGCAACTCTAATAATTACAGTACTGGGATGACAACCCATGTGGACAGAGTGCTTAGCCTTTTGCTTCCCTGCTGCTACCCTTAAGCAAATCCCTCATTTGAAGCTGGAGGGTAGAATCTAAATGGTGAAGAGGTTCTGGAAACTGCAGTCTTTACCCATTCCAAAGCAGAGCGAGATTGTTTCTTTCTTTTCCCAATTTGGCCCATTTGGGGGGAAATGTTCTTTTAGTTTCAAGAGAGTACAGTGCCAGACATCCTTCTGTGCAGCACATGAAGTCCGCTCTGCAGTTCATGGTGCTTTCATTTCCGGTATCCACTATTAGGGTGAACTGGCAGGATTCTTGTACGGGGTTTGGATGACAGGGATCAAAGTAAGTGCTGAGAAAGTGTACCTGATCAGAAAGATTAGAGATGATGTAAAAGGTAAAGGGACCCCTGACCATTAGGTCCAGTCGTGACCGACTCTGGGGTCGCGGCGCTCATCTCGCTTTACTGGCCGAGGGAGCCGGCATACAGCTTCCAGGACATGTGGCCAGCATGACTAAGCCACTTCTGGCGAACCAGAGCAGCACACGGAAATGCTGTTTACCTTCCTGCCAGAGCGGTACCTATTTATCTACTTGCACTTTGACGTGCTTTCGAACTGCTAGGTTGGCAGGAGCAGGGACCGAGCAATGGGAGCTCACCCCATTGTGGGGATTCAAACCACTGACCTTCTGATTGGCAAGTCCTAGGCTCTGTGGTTTAACCCACAGCGCCATGCAGCTAAGTGCAATGCTGTTTTCTACCAACTGTATTATCAGAGTCAATGGTTTTTATTTCAAATATCTACAGCTAAATTCCTGCTTCTGTTGGAAGTCAATTGATGCCTTCCAGTTTAATTCAAACACAAAGGGCCCCTATTATTAGATTTGAACACCTGAACATTAGATGTGTAGACCTAAACATGACTACAAGATTAGATAACTGTCACCCTAGTGTCTGCAGGATACTGAAACAAAGTGTGTTTGCATCACCTAGTGGCAGCACTGTGGAAAGTCAGACAACTGCATGTTTTTTTGTTTTTTTCTATTTCAATGTACGTATACAGAGGAGTAAGAATCTGGTAGAAGCAGGTTCTCCATAGGTCATCAATATGCTATATTCATATTAGGTCCATGTACTGTTTTAGTTTGCCATGTTCAGTAGGATTCCCATCATTTAATGTCTGTAAAAGTAACGGTGTGCTTATATCTCATACACAATTTGGAACGATCTTTTATTACAAAACCAACTTCAGAGCGGATTGCTTGAGCCAAAACATTGTATACCTCCCTTCAGTTTTAACAAACCTACACTATAGTAAAACAATTCTACAAAGTTTAAGCAATAACAGTGACACCGCAGGCTTGCTTGTATATCATGAACAGAAGCAAGATCAATGCAACCAAGTAACATGCTGGAAGGCCTAGACAAAGGGAAATGTATTTACCCTGGTGGCGAAGAAGTCAGGCACCAGTACCGCCTCCACAATAAAGGGCATTCCACATGAGGAGTTGCCACAACTGCGAAGACCCTGCCCTCAGTCACCATTAGCCTAATTTCAGAAAGCAAGGTGACTCAGGCGAGGAAGGGTGTCTAAGGAGGGACAAATCTATCAGTTTTGGTTTCCCAAGTTTTTCATCTTCCAATCTTTAATTCAATTCTCCACATTTCCGCAGCAACTTGCAGATTTGCTTTTTTTAAAAAAAATCCTCATGCAAATGTATTAGCATTTCAGTGCAAAGTTCTCCTAATAAACACATTTCTATGCAGTTTTGACCAGTATACAGGTTTTGCAAGCAAATTCCCCTAATATAATGTATTTTCTATGATATTTCCACTTATGTGTGTTTTTCTGCACATCCACTCCCCCCAATATATGCATTTAAAAAAAAAATATTGTTTGGTTGGAGAACTGCATCGTAAAATTCGAAGAAGTGCAAATTTTGAAGGATAGCTGTGCGTCGCTTTGGATAAATTAGGTAGTTTCTCATTAAAATGCATACATATTAGATTTTTATCCTCCCATGACTACGTAAGACTATGGTGGCTGTATGCCATGCCCAAAATCAGACGTGATATACCTCTGAATCTGTAGCAGTCAGTAGGGCAGGTAAGGCAGGGTGATGTTGTACACCTGGCTTTGGGATGGTGAGCATCACTGCTCTTATCGAGAGAGAGAGAGAGAGAGAGAGAGAGAGAGAGAGAGAGAATCTGCTGCTCTTGCCACTGCTGTGCCTACCACATCCTGAGCTCCCTGTGTCTCTCCCCACCCCTTCTTCGCAAGCAGCAGCAATGACCACCATCCAGAAGCCATATGTGCGGCGCAGCAAGTCCTTCGCTGGCCCACTGACCGCGACTGCTCTAAATATCAAAGTGTTGGGGACAACAGGCTATTGTTCTCATATCCCACTTCCAGGCTTCCCAAGAGGCATCTGGTTAGCCACTATGGGAATCTGAATGCTGGACTAGATAGCATGCCCTCCAACATTCCTCAGATGAAAATAGGGACATTTCTCACTCCCCCACAACTGACTCTCCTCAACCCCCCACCCATTTTTGTCTTTCCCCCAAGAGCATTTCCTATCAGAAGAAGGGCAAGTGCTGCCACCATGCCACCAATGGGACACAGCACACACACCCTCCACCGCCCTGAGAAATCCCCAGTTTTATTTTATTTTATTCTTTGGTAGATTTACAAAAAGAAAAACATACATCAGTAAATACATTTTAGAAAGGAGCAAGATTAGACATGGATGCACATTCTTCCTTTTTTTAAAAAACCAAGACTCCTCAATGGTGGCAGACTCTCCCCCTCCTCAGCTGCTCTCCAGCAACCGCTATGGGTTGCCCAAGGGAGGAGGCAGGGCCAGTGCTGTAACGTGGGGGGTACGGGGGGGGCGGCTGCACCGGGCGCAACATCTGGGGGTTAGGGGGCGCAAATCCACGGGTTAGGGGGTACAAATTACTTGCCTTGCCCCGGGTGCTGACAACCCTCACTACGCCACTGGGCAGGGCTGTCTTTAGCATACGCTGTGCCGGGGTGCAAAGATCCGTCCAGCACCCCCCAATTTTTTTTTGGGGGGGCAGGTCAAAGTTGTTGAGGTTTTAAGGAGGGGAACAGCGAAAACCGGTAACATAAAAAAAAAAAGCGGCAGCGATAAATCCGTCTTTTCGTTTTTGTGATCATGCGAAAATGAAATACACCAATAGGAGGTGCCGCCGGATGCGTTGATTCTGCAGCTCTTCTGCAAAAGACAACAGAAACGACCCATTGACCGCAATCACCCAGAGAGCTTAGGCGGCTTTAGCAGCAGGTGCCCCCCAGAATTCGGTGCCCGGGTGCAACGCACCCCTTGCATCCCGGGTAAAGATGGCCCTAGGAGGAGGCCCCCAGCAGTGGCCATGGAGAGGCCATGGGATGCTCCTTTGCAGCCACCACTGCCATCCCTGCCACTCAAGATAAGCGCAGGCTCATGCAGGAGGTGGGAGTCTCTTCATAATCAGGTCCCAATCTTTTTAGGGCTTTGAAGATTAGTGGTGCGGAAGCTGGTCTTGCTACTGATTTGAAAAACTCATGTCCAGCCTGGAATTTCACCCATCCAATGGAATTTGAAGAAACAAACATTCAAGTGCTATTTTTATTGCAACAAAACACACACACACATACACACACCCCGCTATTCATCCCAGCCATCTTATAGAGTTAACAACTGTTCTTTCCCTTTCCCTTGGGGGAAAATGCTTCTTGGTGATGGTCACTGCTTCCATTTTGGTTCTCCCCACCATAATTCGTGGTTACATCTATCCTTAATTTATCTTGAGTGGATACTGCAAAGCGAGATGCAGCACCATACGTCATTTTGCCATTGTGTTGCCAGGAGAGCTCTAAAACAAGGTTAAAGAACAAATGTGCACTTGTAGGATTTTTTTTCCCTTAAAGAAAAGGTTATTACTTACAAAATCAATGCTTGTCCCTTTAGAGAACTGGGCACTAGAGACTATTTTTTCACATATGCTAGAGACATGCATGTTTGGAGGGGGAATTTATAAGACACTTCAGCGTAACTGGGAACCATGTATCAGGGAGGTTCTTCGAGCAGATAGCCTCATAATAAGGCTGTAAAGCAATATTGAGAGTCTCCAAAGGTGTATCCATCTTCTCTGTGATAGGCTTCTGGATGCTTTTGGATGTCGGGAGTATGCAAAGCTTGGATAGATTCTCAAAGTCAAAAAGTCCCTGTGCATTTCCCCAACGACCCTCAGGAGGTTAAAGCCAGTGAGCAAGCTAGAGAGCACAGTCTAATATTCTTCCCTGATGGTTAATAGCTTTTGTATTGTTGTGTTCAAGCCTTCTTTTGCATTTAAAACTTCTGGTTAGATTTTGCCACTAATGGCCAGATCGTCCTTGTCACCTCCAGGAGACAGCCCATCAAGGTAATACACAAATAGACAAGGCTATTCTGGCTTGATGAATTCCTGCCTTGGCCTAGTTTTCCTCCCCCAGCAACAGAAATAGCACAGTATGGCAAGCACTCCATCCCTTACGTTCTGCCAGTAATGTCTAAGTAGATAAAACTTAGCACATCCGTAATCAGTTGGGAAAGAAAATGTGCAGGGAAACTTGAATCCCTCCAGGTATTTCAGGTGTAGGAAACTGTTTCCTGGCTGAGGGCCACATTTGCTTGTAAGAAACCTTCTGGTGGCCACATACCAGCAGTGGGTGTGGCCAAAGTGGGCATGAAGACACGCACTAGTCTCCATCCAGGTCAGCAGAATGCATTATAATTAGTTTCTGGGCTCAATTCAAAATGCTGGTTTTGACCTATAAAGCCTTAAAAGGCTCAGGACTGCAATACCTCAAGGACCGCATCACCCTATTTGAAACAGTCCGGACCCTGCAATCACCACCTGAGGCCCTTCTTCGTGTGCCTCTTCCAGAGGGTGGCAGCACTAGAATGGATCTTTTCTGCAGTGGCTCCCTGCTTGTGGAATTCTCTCCCCAGGGAGACTTGCCTGTCACCTTCATTATACATCTTTAGGCGCCTGGTGAAAATGTTCTTATTCGCCAGGCCTTTGGCTGATTAACACATAAACTATTGTTTTTGTTTGCTGCTATGGTATGTATTTTTGTGTTTTTATATTGCAAACCACCTTGTGATCCTCGGTTGAATGGTGGTATAGCGTTATTATTATTATTATTATTATTTGCCTGTTGTCTTTGTCCATGGAGTTTTCTTGGCAGGGATACTGGAGTGGCTTGCTGGTTCCTGCTCCAGGTGGATCACATTTGGTGAAAACTCTCCACTATGACCTGTCCATCTTGGGTGGCCCTGCATGGCATAGCTCATAGCTTCTCTGAATTATTCAAGCCCCTTCGCCACAGCAAGGCAGTGATCCATGAAAGGATCACTTCCATGCATTTAGTGATGTATGGAAGTGGAAGCTGGACCATAAAGAAGGCTGATCGCCGAAGAATTGATGCTTTTGAATTATGGTGCTGGAGGAGACTCTTGAGAGTCCCATGGACTGCAAGAAGATCAAACCTATCCATTCTGAAGGAAATCAGCCCTGAGTGCTCACTGGAAGGACAGATCCCAAAGCTGAGGCTCCAATACTTTTGCCACCTCATGAGAAGAGAGGACTCCCTGGAAAAGACCCGGATGATGGGAAAGATTGAGGGCACAAGGAGAAGGGGATGACAGAGGACGAGATGGCTGGACAGTGTCCTTGAAGCTACCAGCATGAGTTTGACCAAACTGCAGGAGGCAGTGGAAGACAGGAGTGCCTGGCGTGCTCTGGTCCATGGGGTCACGAAGAGTCGGACATGACTAAACAACTAAACAACAACAATTATTATTATTATTAATGTTTACTAAGGAGTAAGTCCCATTGTTTCCAGCATGTGTGCGTAGGATTGTAGCCCAAGTTTTTAATGTACAGTGACAGCCTGCATTGCATGGGATGTGCATCAATCTCCTTTATTGCCAACTGTTAGCATGAATCATAATGAAAAGGTTAAATAAATGTACACCAGAACTTCATGCTCTATATGCATGCAAACACAAAGGCATTAATTTATTTGGAAAGTTGACTTCTTTCCCCACCCCACCCCCAGTAACAGCAAGGACCCCGTATTATGCTGAAATATTTTTTAAAAGAGAGTAAAAAAATATCCTTCAGACAATTTAATGAGATATCCATCTGGAATAAATAACCCGTATTTGGCTGCTTACTTATACAGTTGAACAGTGTTGAAAGTCTAAGAAAGTTTTAGAAGTTAATGGCAAAAACCCAGGAATTCCAACTGGCAGAAAGCCTGGTGACTTTGCGTCCAAGGACTTAACAGCTGTAGCAACATTAATACACATCATAGTAATGAAGGTGACTTATTTGGGAAAGAGAGAACTGAGCTCAGAATGGGAAAGCCTGATGAGCCTATACAGTAATGATCAGAGAGTTATGGTGCTGAAGTTTGAAGAGTTGACTTTGGGAAAGATCTGTACACTCATAAGTTCTCTGAATCCCTTATCACACAACTGAGGAGGAAAATAGCAAAACTGGGCTTTTGCAGGGTCATTCCTCCCAAGTTTTTTTTTTTTTAATGGGAACACTCCCTTCCTTAGGCTGCTCATGCTTTTGCAGCTTTGATCACCTTGCCAAACACAGCCATCCAGGCATCAATGGTGACCCACCAGGGACCAGATTCCTTCATCGGTCCCAGCTGCAACAAAACATGTCTCTCCTGTATCGGGTTTCTCCAGCCATAGCAGGAGTTGCAACCTTCCAAAAGTTTGACTTCAGCCCTAAAGGCGCACTCCTCCATCGCCTCCTGAGACAGAAAGGCGCCAACAACATACAGAGATGGGAGAGAAAGATGTATGATGGGAAGAAACAATGTGTGTGGTACAGTCGCAACATTTATTAAGAGTTTCCCAACATTCACCAAGAGTTGAGAAGTGTTTATTTCACCTCTAATTCTCCTACCATAAGCTAATGCATTTGGATTTTTGCTCTTTTCGACATAAACTAGATTCCTTTATTCCATTTAGGTTGCAATGGACTAATATATTAAAGGAAGCTACCTTGTTTAGGTGGACATTGGCTGCAATCCTATACATATTTATATGTTGTCTATTGTTTCAGCATTCATCTTGATTTATTTGCATGGAGTTTATATGCCCTCCCACCAATTGACCCTTGTTCCACCCTTTCTAGTGTATTTTCCCTTTCCCTACAGCAAAAGTCCAATTAGTTCTTTTAAAGTAGGTTTGTTGCATCACAGCATTTCAATCCACTTTAATTTCACCAACCTAAATTTGCTGTCTGTGACTGACTCTCTCCTGCTAAATACGGACAGTCTGATTGTGGCCCAAGACATACACACACAGGGCATCTGGGGTGCCTTTCTCTCTGGGGTCTGTTGTGGGGCAGTGGAGTTGGTCAACGTCTTCAACTCTGTCAGCCCCTCTGCTCAACTGGTATATTTGTAAATAAACTCAAATGCCACAGAAATGCCACGAAGTCTACGGGCACCCGTTCCTTCCAAAGAATATCAAAGCCAGGTGAGTAGTGCATCCTTGGAACTTATCACAGCTAACTTGAGCATGGACCATCAGGATGAAAGACTATACCAGAACACTTAAGCCAGGAATAGTGGCTCTGTGGGAATCCAGATGTTATTGTGCCTACCAACATGGACCATTGCCCACGCTGTCTGGGGCTGATGGGAGCTGAAGTCTGATAGCATCTGGAAGGATACAAGTTCCTGTTCCCTTATGTAAATTCATATTATTCCAGCAGACCGCCCCCTTGTTATCTCTTTTCCCATCTACAGCTATTCTGTAACATGCCATTGACATGATTGGCATTTCAAATTCCAAGTCACTGTTGTCATAGTAGTGCACAGAAATTAAAAATGCCCTGCTAATTAGGTAGAGGTAGTTGGCAAAATGTCACCCCATCATCCATTCTGCATCTCCTTATGGATCTTCTCCAGTGGCCTCTGCAGAGGGAAGAACATGTCTCTTCCACCTTGCACAGGAAGGAGCTCATTACTCCTTATTAATTAGGCTTTCAGTCCCTAATCTGTTTGTGTGTGTCTCCAACAACTGTTTACGGATAAGTGTTGTAGGATCTAATTGATGGGAGATAATTAGCTCCTCCCTAATTAGAGTGAAGTATGTTCCCTTCACTCTGTGGATTATCACTTACGGATGAAGGGCCACAGAGGGGAAAGCCAAGGATGTACAATATGTCTGATCTTAATTTGTTCAACCTGTTTTCAAAGGCATATTAAATTGCTAGTGAAGTAGCAAGCTCGGACATGCCTTGTCCACCCTCATCATGCCCTTTGAGCCAGAACAAACACATTCCCCACAAAGACTTGCATATATATCTGCACTATATATTTAAAGCAGTTTCATACCACTTTCAACAGTCATGGCTACCCCCAAGATCCTGGGAACTACAGTTTACTAAGGGTGATGAGAGTTGTTAGGAGACACTCCCGTTCCCCTCATAGAGTTACAATTCTCAGAGTTCCCTGGAAAGAGGGATCAACTGTTAAATCCCCTCTGGAAATTGTAGCACTGAGAGGGAAACAGAGGTTACCTATCAACTCTCAGCATCAATCTTAAACTACAGTTCGCAGGATACTTTGGGGGAAGCTGTGACTGTTTAAAGTGGCATGATACAGCTTTAAATGCATCATGCAGATGGGAAAATAATTCTAGAAATTCTATAGCAACTTTGCACTGAACATTGCCGTGAAGCTAGCTGCTCAAATCCTTTCAAAATGCGTAACACAAGAATTTAGGCTTGCTGGGTCAGAAAAACAAGAGGAAGCAGAATGGAGATCTTTGTTTTACAGAGAGTATGCATGACTTACATTAGTCCTGAATTGGACTATCCAGATTCCCATCTCACTATCACCCCTGCCCGACTCAGGAGCCCCAGATCTCCTATATTGATGTCTGTGCTGCTTCTTTTATTTCGCCACACAGGCAGCTGTACAATAACTTAATATGGGTCTGAGTAAGATACTTGTCACAGAGAAGTTAATGTATTTATATCCTATGAAGCTGCTGGGACCCTTCAGATGTTGTTGGACTCCAGCTCCCATCAGCCCCAGCCATTACAGTTAATGCTGAGGCATGATGGGAGTTGTAGTCTACTCAAAAGACCACTGGTTCCCCATCTCCGATTTAATCCATGAGATTATCCAAGGAGAGCAGTTTGTTATACCCTGCATTCCAGAGGCCCAGCTGGCCTCACCTAGAAGTTGGACATTTAGTGTCATCAGTCCAGTGTTGTGGAACACTCTCCCAGCAGAGATTTGGCAGGCATCCTTGCTTTTGACTTTCTGATGTCTCTTGGAGACATTCACGCCAACATATCTATGTAGTTGTTTAATATTTTCTTGAGTATTCAGCCATTTTAATAATTGTTCTGTAATACTGCTTTTAATGGGTTTCCAAGTGCTTTTATAGTGCTGTGCACCACCCTGATATTTCACGAGAAGATCATCATATAGAAATACTTTAACGAGTCAAATAAACAGGACTTTTAACAGAATTTACTTCAAGGTAAGTGTCCATAGGGTTGCAGCCTATACAAAATAAGAATGGTAATTTCTTTGCCTTGAAAAGCAAGTGGAATCACAAGTGAACTAATAACACAAGTGGCTAATAATAATAATATATTAAATGTATATATTGGTCTTCATCTGAATATATCAGGACAGTTTATAAGATAAAAAATACAGAGGGGAAAAACCAAAATAAATAGTTAAAGCAAAACAAAACAATAACTCCCACTTCCCACAAACACATTTAAAAGGCCATAGAATATTAATCAGCCAAAGGACAACGATCTGAATTATTCCTTGAGTATGACTTAGGTTCCTTCCTAGTGATAGGTGATATGGATGTAATATTCCTCCTAAGCAGCCAGTCACCTGAGCAATCTATTCAATGTACTCTCTGTAGATTCCCTTCTTGAGCTGTTAGAGCTGAGGCAAACATTTCAGTTGGGGGAAAACACAACCCCCAACAGTCTCATTTGTTATTTCTGACCCAAGATTTCCCTCACTCATTCCACCCTCCCTGCTTTGTGACATACAGTTCAGCCTTTAGTAAGTTATAGGATGCTAGTTTCCAGAAACAAGATACGCCAACAGGGATGATAACATAAATTTCCCTGTCTCTCTCATGCCATTAAAAAGAGAAACACTTTCCCCCCTCACAGGTTCCTCTTGGCTCAAAAACACAAATCATGACATAAACAAGAGAAAAGCCCAAGTGGGGATTCCATTTTTTTGTGTATTAAATAACTTATGACTTCTTCCGAGAACCATTGGGAGTCTCTGTAGTGAAAGGTAACACCTTTCGACACTTTATTCATCCCCTGCCACACTGGGGGAGCCTGTTTTCTTAGCCTCCTGACTTCTTGATGTCAGTGTAACCAAACTAATTGGAAAAGGTTATGAACTTGGTCACTGTAGTAAATGCACCCCCCTCTTCCCGCTGTCTGCTACATAACTATTTGCAGGATAGAAGAATCCAGATAAAACTGCAGAACTGGTAGAAAACGAATGCTTAAAAACAGAACAAAAGAGAGATTAAAAGCCGGACCATTTTTGTTTACTCTGAGCTTCAATGTCCTGTCACTTCCAGACTGCCAGTATTTTGCAAGAGGGATACCAGAGAGCATATGGCGAACTTAGGTTTGCTCAATTGAAGTGCTTTGTCACCCTAGCACAACACACCCACTTTTTTTTCTGTAAAAGAATTTTTGTAGTTAGGAAAGTGATGGGGAAGATGCACTGGAAATTGTGGGACCGATGAATGATTAACAGGAAGATGTATAAATGCTGCACATGCAAAGCAAGATGAATGCTCAATGTTGTTTAACCAGATAATTAACCTTAAAGTATCGTACAGAGTTGGGCCAAATGATACATATCACCAGGAACATATAAACAAGTCCTCACATATATATAAAATATAAAGATCTTATTATCTGGGCTATGAAAGAGAAGGAGAGGAGCTGTGAACAAACAGTATTTTATAGCAGTTTTGTTTTAATAATAACTAAAATCATTAGAAGTTTAAACTTGCAGTCCTAAGCACACTTAGGCTAAAGAACAAATCCCACAGAGCTCACTCAAAGATTGCAGCTCATCAAAGTGGTTGCTCATTGCCATTAATTTTGGATGCTTTTGGGTTGCAGAAATCTGACTCATCTCTTCCATACTCTACATAACAATTTCTCCTTTTACCAGTGCACAGGGTGTTTTGTAGTCTGGAGAAATAGGCTGAGGAGCACTGACTTGTCCAAATCCACCCACACGAAGCACTACACAATTTTTTCACTGCACCATACTGGTAGTTGACTGTAAATTATGCATCCCGGTTAAGAGAAGAATAGTGAAACATGGCTTGGTCTTCTAACAGTTCTTAAGCTGGTCCCACAATATCCCCCCAAATGCAAATAATTATATTTTAAGAGATGACTGCCGCAGTAATTTGCACTGGAGCTATGCTACGTAGTCTCTGGTTTCAATGGAAATGGAAATTCCTAGCAATTTCAATGGAAATTCCTAACAATTTCAATGTGATTTACTCACAGGTAAGTGGGGTTAGGATTGTGGTCAAAAATTATGTCTTGGTTCCACTAAACTCCATTTTATCGCTTTAGCTAGAACATGTTCTGCTGGCAAAATAAATCTGTGATCTGAATTGTGACAACTCTGCCACAAGAACATCCTTTCAGGACTCAGCAAAGTTTAGATGGCTCTCTTTGGTCTTAGCAAGATAATTGGCTTCTATTTATTCGTCTCTGAAGCTTTAGTTTTAAACATGCAGGCTACCAAACCGAAGGCAAAGAGGGTGGTCAGGTGTGTTGTAGTCTTGGATAATTAACAGCTGGAAGTCATTAGCTGATAGATACCAGCAACAGAAATGATGGCTGAGAGGAAGGAACAGCTGCTCCAGGCCTTGAGGACCTTTTGGCTGTCTTGAAGGTAGCATATAAATAGAATGGAAGGAAGAATGAGAAAATATCTGCAGCAACTCTTCTGTGGCTGCAGAGTGTGTTTTGGTGAAGATTTGGCTACAAAATGGTTTCTGGAATAGCATTCCCAGCTCTTATGATTCCAAACATCTCCTTGCTTATTGTAACTTTATAGTTGCTTTTTTATTTTTAAAATGTGCTTTTTAGAAAAGAACCAATCTGCCTATTTTCATGTAAACATAGATGTTAATCACAGTATCCCCCCCCACACTCTGTGAATGCAGTCTTACAAGAAATCTACAAAATGAAACAACTCACCTGACTGTACCTTGGGCAATATGGGGTTTAACAGTTTTCTTTTAACATATATTGTAGCACTGGACATGTGCAGTATACAATTTTTCTTAACATTACTGTGGGAAGCCCATTCAGGAGAAAACTGTACTATTGCTCTTGTATATGCAGAATGGGTACAGCATGGGTGAATGACAGGCTTGCTCATAAGTGGCAGAAAACAGCCGCCTGTGTGGAGCATCTAACACCCTCTTCTTTACTGCTATTTTATTTTATTCTTTGGTAGCTCTACAAATAGAAAAACACACACCAATACTGTGGTACCTCTGGTTACGAACTTAATTCGTTCTGGGGGTCCGTTCTTAACCTGAAACCATTCTTAACCTGAGGTACCACTTTAGCTAATGGGGCCTCCTGCTGCCACCGCACAATTTCTGTTCTCATCCTGAGGTAAAGTTCTTAACCTGAGGTACTGTTTCTGGGTTGTGGAGTCTGTAACCCAAAGTGTTTGTAACCCGGGGTACCACTGTAAATAAATTTGAGAAAGGGACAAGATTAGACATGGATGCAGAAAGCATTTTTAAATAAAAAAATCAAGACTCCTTGTACTCCACTCTCCCTTTCTTCCCACCCAGGGCAGACTTGCCCTCTGCCTGCCCCTCAGAGCCAGTGCTTCATGCAGGGATGGGCCTCTGTGGTGACAGCCTCTCCTCTTCCTTCTCAGCTCTCCTGCAGCCACTATGAGCTACTCAAGGGAGGAGGCTGGTAGCAGAGGCCACAGAAAGGCAATGGGATGTTCCCTCCCTGCCACCATCACTCAGAACAAGCATCTACTCATCCTCCTCCTCAAGTATGGCGGCGGCAGCACTGGCAGGGGAAATAGGGACATTCCGGGATCAAATCCGAAGCCAGGCTGGCTTTCGTAATTCCAGGTCTGTCCTCAGAAAATCAGGACACTTGGAGGGTATGCAATCTCCAGGATCTAAGGCAGAAGTCTTTGATACTTCCTCTTCCCTGTCATTTAACTGGCCACTGGACCTGTTATGGGCCCTTCTTACTGCAAGGCATGTGATGTTCAGCCATTGAGCGGAGGCAAAAGAAGGACTATCCATCAGAGGTGGTGGCATGCTCTGAAATAAAGGCCACCCCCTTAAAAGAGCGGGAGTCTTTTTATTTCTTCTAAGTAGTTAAAGGATATCTGGAAATGTCCCTTTATGTTCAGTGGGATTTCCATCTTTTAGGGACTGTGCTCTAACAGCACTTCAGTCTGCGAGAAAGAGCAAACAGTCTGGCTCCACAACTTTGCCAGCTGATTTCTCTAGACCGTGCTGCTGTTCAAAGTCCCAGGCCGGCGCTTTGCTTCTGGTCAGCTGGCGCTGCTCCTCGCAGTCACGCGTGGAAGAGTTTTCAAGACCTGGGCCAACAAATTTTACTTCAGAGCACACATCTTCCAGCTTGGACATTTTTATAAAAAAAGCTTCTGGATGTCATTTCTGGAAAAGCATGGGTTTTTTGGGGGAATCGCTATTCACCTCAAACACAGGAATTTCCCTAAGCAGTAGGTTGCTGATGATCCCAGAGACCGGTTCCCCTTAAATAGTTAAAGGGCTGTCCGCCTCTCTCTCGCCTCGCACAATGTCACATTGAATTTGAAACAGGGAACTTTTTATATCTCCCCTCCCCCCTCCAATTGTGCTGGCACCTGGCAGATGCCTATTTACCACAGGCATCAATACACATAGTAATCAAAGGAAATCAGAAGCACAGATTAGCAACAGCTGCAAGTCATTAGTGGCAGACATGGGAAAGCACAGCTCTGCACCCAACTTTGAAATAACTAATAGGAGCATTTCAGAGCACAAGGGTTACCGCAGGGCACATCTGAACATGAGAGGCGGGAAACAATTGCTTTGCTTGTCTGGCAAGAGAGCCCCCTTCCTCCCTTCTGAAAAGGGGAGAAAAAGGGGGTTTGATTTGCTCTCTATTGTAGGGTTGCCAGATCAAGTTTCTTGGTGGGGGGAGAAGGGCACAGAGTGGAACTGGTGGGGATCTGGTCTTTGGCATTTAGCATAGTTTGATAGCAGAAGCGTTGGAAATCAGTCAGTCAAGCTGTATTGTGGATTTCAGGATGGGCTGCTGTGCCAAAGAGGCTTCTCCTTTGACATGGCCTGTCTAGTTACCTGGCTAGACGCCTCTGCAAGCGCTCCTGGGTTTCTGCAAGGAAGGGGAAGAAGGTGGGCTGAGAACCAGCTGGATTCCCCAGAAGTCAGTCAAGGAGCAACAACAAGAGGTTTCCCCCTTCAGTGAGCCTCAGTTCAAGCTAGGAATGGGTGAACCTGTCAAATTTCAGTTCCTCATTTTTCCAAGCTTAAGTTCAGTTATCTGCATTTTCATATCAGTTTCTGATTTTTAAAAATCCCCCTGAAGATTCATTAGCATTTTAGTGTAAATTTCTCCTAATATATGCAGTTTTGCCTAACACAGACATTCTCCCCACAACACAATGCATTTTTGTATGTCATTTTCACCAATATATGCATTTTTGCACACATTACTTGGCTGGCAAACTGCCTTGCAATATCTGGAGAAGTGCGAATTTTGAAAGACTGCTGCCTTCTGGTTTGTCTATGCCCTCCTAGTTCAAGTTGTGCTCAGTCTTACCTTGGACTCTCTACTAGCTTTTGACAGCCATATCTAGCTTGCTGCAGTCCAGTAATTTGGCCCAGTCCATTATGTTACCAGACAAAGCATTTAGATGCATAGTTTAACTCTTTCAATACAGTCTATTTTTCTCCTAACAGATTTTAACAATGTAATGTTCAGCACCTGTTCCATATTTGAGCAAAGTCTCAGCAAAGTGTCCTCTAGTGGGCAGGCCTTCTCCTAATTGGTTGTTATCCCTGGTGGGCTTATCTGGTGGGCAACATCACCAGCAGTGCACTGATTAGCACTGGTTGGCTGGGTTGAAATGGTGCCCCACAGACGCCCACTGGGGGCTGCCATTTTAATTTCTTACAGTGATCCATAGCCATGCTATGTCAGGGGCATTAAAGGGGCAGCTCCAAGGCCCAGCCACCCAGTGTTTATTGAAGAGCAGAAATATTTGTTTACAAGTAAAGGTGGTCCCAGGGACGTGGGTGGCGCTGTGGTCTAATCCACAGAGCCTAGGGCTTGCTGATCAGAACGTCAGCAGTTCAAATCCACGCGATGGGGGTGAGCTCCCGTTGTTTGGTCCCAACTCCTGCCCACCTAGCAGTTCAAAAGCACGTCAAGTGCAAGTAGATAAATAGGTACTGCTCCAGCGGGAAGGTAAACGGCGTTTACATGCGCTGCTCTGGTTCTCCAGAAGTGGCTTAGTCATGCTGGCCACATGACATGGAAGCTGTCTGAGGACAAACATTGGCTCCCTCTGCCTATAGAGCGAGATGAGCGCGCAACCCCAGAGTCGTCCACGACTGGACCTAATGGTCAGAGGTACCTTTACCTTTAAAGGTGGTCTCAGGACAAGTGTCAGTGGAGGAACTTGCAGGAAATTGGGGTGCCAACAGCTATCCTAGGATGTGACATGATTTGGCCTTCATTCCAATGCGTGGAATTGGTGGATAGCAGAGCTGCAGAAGCTTGTTTGGAGTGGATATGTATGGTTCTTATTAAATCACACAAAGTTCATTAGCAAAAGATGAACTTTTTACTAAAGGTTTTTCAGCTTTGTTACACACAGAGAGAAAATGCTTCAGAAAACTTAGCAGATGCGTGAAGGGTTAGAAAACAAAAGTAAGAATGAGAAACCAGTCCACTAAGCTCACAGATTGATCTTTTTGGCTCAGCATGACCTTGAGACAGCAAAACGTAAATCATAATATCTCCAGCTGCCTCAGCAGAAAAGAACAGAACCTTCCAGAATGAACCAGTATTTTCCTGTTTCTGCCCGCAAATACTTTAGCCACAACAGGATGGCAGGAACCTATGCCAGCGCTGGTTGTGCTGGATTAAAGAATGGTGAAATATGCTTTCCTCTCTGCTCTTTAAATATTAGCTTATAGTTGAACTAGGAACTCTTAAATTATGGCTGTAAAGCCTCAAAGTGGTAGCCATTTCACTTTAACTAATCTGAAGTAAAAGAGCTTCTTCTCCCATGTTTTGCAGTTGCACTGATTCATAGTCCAGGGCTGTAAAACAGCTGGAGAGAACGATCATGGCTTTGCTGTGTTCAAGGCTGTGGGGGGACTTTGGACGTCACACTCTGTTCTAAGTCAGGGTTTCTCTGCCTGCCTATGTATGCCATTAGAAAGAGGCTATATTTCTGGTGGCCCTAGAGGCCTCATTAAACTGTGATGTGTGGTGTCACATTTCAAGCCTTGACAATTTCTGTTGTCCCTTGTTTAGAATGAGAGATACATTTGCCTTAAGTGTGGCCCAGAAGCGGTTTTTGACACTACATGAAAACAACTCCAAAAATTATCAGCAAGTTTCAGATAATGATGTGTCTACAGCACCTTCTGTCTGAATGTTTAGACAAGCTGAATATGCTTTTCTTCCCACCAACGCACCCATTTTTTACTTTTTAACTGTAAAAAAGCAAGGACACAAATCTTGAGCAGTCAGTGGATAGTATTAGTAGTGATTGTAATTCCATATTTTCAAAGCTCTTTCTGTAGTTGAATCAGCCACAAAGAAGGAATAGATTGTGTCTTTTAGTTTTAATGTGTCAATGATTTGACTATGGTTATTCTGACCATAATTTCAGAATAATGTTTGGATCCTTTTCTTTTAGTGAGTTAGTTTGTTTTATTTCCTTTCTCTCATTGTCTTTATGAAATTTGCTTGTATTTTAAAGAGCATATACAAATCTATTAATTATCAATAACCTCATTTGCATGAATTGCATATGCAGACTCACCTCTCGAATTTGGGATTGGAAGATGTGTAAAGGTCACAGTCCAAAATGTATCTGACTGGTTTTGCATATTGTGCTAATAAAAAGAGCCTCGGCAGAGCTAGCTGGCAGCTTGCCTGTGCACAGCTCACCTGCATTACCAACTCCCGCCTCATGGCCTTCACTTCACTGAACACAATGGGGAAAGTACTCCAGTCCTGATGCTGCTGTACTGACTTTCCTTCCAGATTCTCCAGCACTATCCCCGCCTTAAAATGGCACCATGGGGAAGAGAAATACTTATTGGAGCTAAGCCCACCTTTCCCCCAGCAAAACACAGCTCTGCGTTTTCAGACCACGAAGTAATTTTTTCTGGGAGGAAAAAGTTCTTTCTGGGAGAAAGAGCTGTTTGACAGTGGAACAGCCTCCCTCAGGAGGTTGTGGACTCTTCTTCCTTGGAGGTTTTTAAGCAGAGGTTGGGTGGCCATTTGTCATGGATGCTTCCAACTCTACGATTCTATGATTTAAGAAAATTTCCCTGGGTAGAGGGCACCATACACTGCAAACTGTATGAAAACACATAGGCTAAAATATTTAGAGAAACGTTTTGTGGTAGTTGCTATCCTCAGTAATATGGATAAGCTTAAATACCGTTGTCTTGCCCGCTTTGGACTGGCCTGCAATGTTTAAAACAGCTAAATTCACAGTGAAGGATGTTCAGCTTAGACAAGGTCATGTAGCCTCTCCCGAGATTTATGATTCTGTTTTTTAATGTATGTTTTATTTATTGTATAGGTCAAGGTTCTATATGTTTTGTATAGTTCTCATCTTTTACTTTATGTTCATGTGTTTCTGTATGGCTACAATGTGTATGGGGTTGCCTTGTTAAAAAAAATTGTCATTTTGCTCCTCCACCTTCCGCTCTGCTTGCATGTACCTGGCAATCATCTGGATTCTGCCTTTGATGCTCCCTTCTTCACCACAGCTGATAACTAACAATTTGCTTACCCTTTTGTGATACCCAAAGTCAGTTGCCTGAGGGAGCCACCCTCTCTCTTTGGCAAATGGTAACCCCACATATACCAGCATAAACCACTTAGATAAAGGTGTTTGAAAACAATAGATCCAACACAGATCCAACTGGCATTCCCGCTCTGTTGTAAACAATTGGCCTGTATTTCTCATGTCCCTTCTGAGAGGTTCCTCACAAGCTATGAGAGCTCCTCTGAATTCATCACATCGAGGAGAGGAGAAACATGTAACTTGTTTCCTCAGATGTGTCCAGTACCATCTGCTTCAAAACTGTGTTAGGCCTTGGACAGATCTGCTCCGAATTCTGCTTCAAGTTGTGTGGCAGTAGCATATCTGAAAGTCAGAGCAGCAGCTTCTTGAGGTTTCTGCCTGTGACTTGAGGAAGAAAGCAGGAGTCAAATTCACAGACTTCTGGTACACAAGATAAGGAAAAATATCTTTGAAATATTGAACTGTTGGGTACGGATAGTCTTTCTATTCTCCCTTGCACATCTTCCATTTCCACATCCACATCCACAAAGAAAGAGGAACTATCTGGAGATAATAGAAGCCTGGGGTTGGGGAGAGAAAGTTGCTTGGAAAATCTGGAATACTTGAGAAGCATCTTACTGTTCCTTTCTGGCCTTGAATTGGGCCAAGAGTTTCTGTGGGACCAGCCATGTTCTTCAGAGGAGCCTTGCCTTTTTAAAAACGGAATGATTTTGAGAGGATTTCTGTGAGGTGATCCAGAGGACTGTGTCTTTTATGTATTATTATTTTATTCAATTTATATACCACCCTTTATCAAAAGATCCAAGGGCAGGGTGCAACGTTAAGAACACATTTTATGTAGCACAATAATCAAAACATAATAAAAAGTGTAATAAATAAAATAATCATAATAACCCCCCCCCCCCAGCACAGAGGTAATAGATTATTGAATAGCCAGAGCCCAGGGTTAAGAGGAATGTTTTTGCCTGGTGCTTAAAGACATGTAATGATGGCGCCAGGCGAGCCTCTTTGGGGAGAGCATTCTGCAGACGAGGAGCCATCACTGAAAAGGCCCATTCTAATGTTGCCACCCTCCAAACCTTACTGGGTGGTGGTGGGGGGACACAGAGAAGGGCCTCAGGTGACAAGCCCAGGGTCTGGGGCAGTTTGTATGGAGAGAGGTGGTCTTTAAGGTGTTGAGGTCATGAGCCATATAGTTAGGGATGAGTGGCTTTCCCCCATTCCATCCCTTCATTGTTGTGTGAATGTGTTCTAACCAGGGTTGGCCCTATCCTTTGGCAAGGTAAGGCGGCTGCCTCAGGCAGCAGATACAGAGGAGGCAGGTGTGGGAAGGGCAGCAGCAAAGAGTTGGAGGTGTGCATCAGTAACCCCCAGGTGTGCTGTCCCATAATAACCTTAAAATGCTGCTGGTGGTAGGGCTACGACTGCTGCTGAATTTATGTCCAGCCCCCGGAAAATGAAATTAAGTAAAAGGTTCTCTAATAACTAGGACTGCAGAGATCCAACTTCGAGGAAGAAAAAGGAGGGCATTGGTTTGTATAGGCCTTTAGTTTTGCTTTTTATTTTTTTTTAAAGTGCTTAAATGATACAATTATTATAATATTTATAAATTATGTATGAAGCCTTTTTTGTTGATTTTTTTTAAAAATAGAATTTACTGAGTAGTGAATTTCTCTTTTCTCCAGATTACTCTTGCTGTGAAGAGACTGCAAAAGGAAGGGTTCTGTTTTTTCCTCATTAGCCCACTCTTGAGCATCCCAGCTCTTGAGAATCACTGCTAATTGATACTTTTTCCATTTTAATTACATATAATTTTTCTGTTTTGCTATTCAGGGAACAAGAAGAAGAAAACAATACTCTGCATGCAAATATTCCAATCAACAGTTTAAAACCCTTTTGCTCTTGAATTTGCTCTTTATATTTTAGAAATGAAAATGAAGTGTTTATACGTGCCCTTTACAAGTTTTCAACATTTGGGAAATCTTTGCAGTTTAAAATGCCTAGAATTAGTTCAAAATGAAGGGAGGGGACCCTCCTTCCTTTTCTCTGTGCTTAATGGGAAAACGGCACATTTACAAAAATGCCTTTTGTTTCAAACTTCCTCAGTTTTTTGGTTTGTTTTTTTTTAAAGGAGTGAATTAAATAACACCTGACTAGCTGGTACTGGTGCTGGTAGAAGACATTTGATTGAGTTCACATTTAGAGGTGAACCAACCTCTACTGGTATTTTCCAAAATAAGATGAGAACCAAAATACAGCCATCCTTTGAATTTGCCCGTCTCCGAATTTTGCAATGCAGGTCTCCTGTTAAGAAGTGCGAGCAAAGGTGCATGTGTTGGGGGCAAAGTGTGTCTATAAATGCACATGCGAAAATGCATTTCAACAGGGAAAAACTGCTTTGCAAAAATGCATATAAATAAACATGTATATTAGGAGAAGTTTGCATTACAATGCTGCTGAATTTTCACAGGGACTTTTTTTTTTTAAAGCCCACTGATGTGGAAATGTGGAGAACTATGGAAAAATGTGAAACTGAGTAAAAATGAAATAGGACAGGTTTGCCCATCTCTACCTAAGGCTCCATTGCTCAGTTTACAAAACTCTGTTGTGACTTCCTTCCAGGTAAAGCTTTTGCTCTCCTTACAGAACTGCAGATCACCATTTTGTGCTCCAGGTTAAACTATGCATTCTGAATGATGTTGTCAGATACCTCCTGTTACGAGTTGCCCTTATTTTGAAAAAGATGCTAATTTTTCTATCTTATCCAGAATTGGAAGGGGGCTTGCAGGTTATCTAAATAGTCTAGCCCCATGGAAGATGAGGGCAGGAGAATTATAGAAGATAAAAGGTTGGATCCAGGAAAGATCAAGTGTCTCTTGTGCAATGTGGGGCTTTCTTCGGTTCTCCTCCAGCTCCTTAAAAGTGGCGACTATAGAACAGCATGTGAAGGGATACAATGGGCTGGAGCTGGAGCTCAATGGGGAACTCTGGGACATCACTTCCTAATCATGACATCTTGGTACAATAATTTGCAAAGAGTGGAGGGAAGATGCTGCAGAAGTACATTGTGGAGATCCAAGTGCTAAGGCCCATAGGCTTTGTTTAGCAGCTTGCTGTGATATTAACATATGAGAGTGCTGGAGGATGAAATAGTTAAACAGGTTACCCAATCAGAACCCAGGGGGTGGAGTCAGAGGGACTATAAAACTAGCTCTGGGAGGGGTGAAGGGGGGAGTTTGTTGGGAGTTGGGTGGTTGGTTGGAGTGGGAGTGAATTGGGATAGAGTCTGTGGGTAGGTTGGATTAGTGTAGCGAAATAAGCTGAGTCAGGAACAGTTAGGGGCTAGGAAGACAAGTAAATATCTGAGAGGTGGTTTAGTGAGTGAGAGAGGGTAGCGGAAGTTATAGGTCTGGATAAGCACCCCACGATTGTAATTGACCGATACCGTTTATGAAACCACACGCTTGTTAAACTGCAATAAATAAACAGAAGTTTTTGTTCCAATTTAACCCTGACTGGACTCAGTATTGTACCAGGTAGGGCCTGGGTGGTGGCAACGAGAAATAAAGTGGTGGCACAGGGATCAATAGATGGTAAAACGTTCAGGGACCCTGTGTGATCGCCACACTTGCATGTATGATTATGGTTCCACAAGGCTTTGCTCTGTTGGCAATGGCAGCCACTGTCAGATAAAATCTGTGTGGGGCTGGTGTTCTTTCTTTGCCAGAAATTCAGAACAAGGCAGGGTTGGAAGGTAGTACATCATTTCTGGCCACCTGCTTTGGCTGGTGGACATTGTAGCTGTCCACTACAGGTCCATAGCCCCTCTCTTTCCTCGTGGAGAGGCAATGAGAATGAGCACTAAACAGTTGCTAAATTTTCAGACTTCAGAAGATGAGCTCTGGTCACCTTTAAAGAGGAATCTTTCCACACCATGCTGATGTGAGATGTATCATCAGAAATTCTCTGTGTACAAACGCATTTCCGCTATGAAATAGATTAATGGGCTAGTCTGATGAGACTCCAGGCATTGCTTGAAATGTAATTGCAATTATTCCTTAGCAGGTTTGACTCCATTTTATGAATCATCATGACTTACTATAGCCCCTGCTGAGCACACAGAATTGCCAGTCTGGGGAATGTGAACAGTAACTTCATCATATTTTTTTTTTAGTGTTATAATGGCTGGACCTAAAGAACAACAATAACATAAATACACACATGCATGGAAGCTTTCTCTTCCTCTGGTCTCAGTTAGAACAAAACATTCCTATCCTATTCAATTGGCCAGTGCAGCTGTCCAGCTGGCTGAAGCTGAAATGTTAATGTCAGCAAGCAGATGATGAGTCACTTTGCAGAACTTATTTAGGACTTTTCCTTCCCCATTTGGACTCATCTATTTCTGGTGCTTTTGCTGTTCCATGCTGCTAGCACATCATGTGGGGCCTTCAGGCAGGAGGGGAGCCCTTAGGAATAAATGGTGGCACATATAAATGGTGGAATTTCAGGGTCTAGTCTACAATTCCTCCCCCTCCCCACGACTTATTCAAGGGAGTGTGGCACGACTGTCTCTCCCCATATGAACCAACTCAGGACTTGCAGGCATCACCTGAGGCTCTTCTTTGTGTGCCTCCCTCCATGAGAGGTCCAGAGGCATGGGGGCAGCCAGGATTTTTGTCACAGGGGGCAGAACCTCAGTTTGCTATGTATTTTTTTATAACAGTATTTTAATATTTTTTTGGAAGCTGCCCAGAGTGGCTGGGGGAGCCCAGCCAGATGGGCGGGGTATAAATACAAAAAATATTATTGTTATTATTATTTTTATTGATTGGGGGGCAGCTGGCCCTCTCTGCCCCCACTTGGCTATGCCTGTGTCCTGAGGGTAGTACGACTCATGCAACACTTTGCGGACTAATATACATACAATAATTACCAAAATAATTATACATTCTTTATCAATCTTCTGAAAAAAATACAAAACCTTGTGCAAAGCCACAGAAACTTGCGAACTACCCAGTCTAAGATGAACTTATAATGTCTGGTTTCAATAGATTATTCAGATGCTTAACTCAGTCTTTTGTTTTCTTTATCTTTTTAGGTAAGTTCATGAAGATACCAACAAAAGGTACGTTTGGTGTTGTTCACAATACTGAGAGATGCTAGTGAAGTTGTAGATGGATGTTAATGAAGTTGTAGGCAGGGTGCCAGCGTTTTGCACCTGTTTCGCCCTGGCAGTCCAAGTAATCAAGAGGCCGCTGTTCGCCCCGGATGGGGCCCTTTACTGGGGCTTGCAGGTAGCACATCCCAAGGTAGTTTTCCAGGCTTCTTCAGTGGTCAAATCTCAAAGCCTTGATACTTACATTGATATTCAATTTCATAGAGAATACAGTACTATTTCTTGGCTTAAGCTTAAGAGACTGATTTGCTTAGCCTGTGTCCAGAGGGTGGCAACACAAGAACTGGCCTTTTCTGCAGTGACTCCCCTCTTGTGGAATGCTGTCTCCAGGAAGGCTTATCTGACACCTTTGTTCCACCTCTTTAGGTGTCAGGCAAAAGCAATATCTTCTCCCAGGTCTTTGGCTAATTAAACAATCTATGGCCTTTTAAACTGTGTGGGTGGGTGGTTTTTGTTTTTGTTTGTTACTATGGTATGTGTTTTTGGGGTTTAAACCTCCCTGTGATCCTTGGGGGAAGGGTGGAATGGAAATTTAATAAATAAGTAAAAATAATAATAATTACAGGATCATCACAGTGTTTTCTCTGTCTTTGTATATCCCTGGGACCTCTCCACAACATCCCAATATCCTGCTTTTTACACAGTATGTGTGCAATGCTCCACAGCTGCTGCTGTCCTGACGTAATATTTCTGGCTCACCTGTGTCTTCATCTGAGCTAGCAGGTAGAGAAGCACCATGGAAGGGAACTAGCATGGCAGCTTGATTACATTTTCCTTGCAATTGTTCCCCCCCCCCCAGATCATGTGCTAGGAAATGCACTTAAAAACCCCAAACACTTTCCCAGTGTTTATTTCCATCTTTAAGAAACAATAAATTAGCGAATTTGGGACACAAGAAACACACTCTGTGCCGTAATCAATAGGAATTTATTTTACCTTCTATGGGATTTATTATTGCTTTCCTGTTATTGACTTTGTCTGCTATAAAGCAATTTCTTGCTCACGTTTCCAAATATTCTAGAAATTGCATTGTTATGTATTTCATTGGAGAGACATTGGTTTTTCTGACATCTTGAACTATTTAAGAATAGTTTGTGCAAAAAATAAACAGAGTTTGTTTACATTGCTCAAGTGGCATGAGAATGATCCCCACTGCAATGACTTCCACACCACAAATATACTGTGAGAAAATGCAATAGTTTTGATTGCTTTATTCTATCCCCAGGATCAGAGGTGGATTGCCTCTGAAAACCAATTGCTGGGAACAACAGCCGGTGAGAGCTTTTGCCCACTCCTCCTGTTGTGGGCTTCTTATAGGAATTTGGCTGGCTACTGTGGGAAGCAAAATTCTGGACCGGATAGGCCTATGGTTTGTTCCAATTGGGTTCTTATGTTCTTAAAGAGACTATAGAAGCTGAGTACTTCCATTTTATAGCACCACTCCAGATAATAATACTGTATTTTTTAAAAAAAAAAGCAGTGAAAGCTCACAAGCTCATTCCCTTCTCACCCTTTCCAGCCAATGCCCTTCTATTCCATTACTCTTCTGCTTTTAGCTTTCTCTTTAAAACATAATGTACCTTTATTTAGTTTTAAAAAGATGTCATGCTTAACTTCTCCAGTGCTAGAGTGCTCATCAAATAAAAAAAGGAAAAGAATTGGCACATATCTGTTACCTTTCACTCCCTGTTTACGTATATAGTAGATTGAATACTGCACCATTTGACACTGAATGCATTTGCAGGATTAGTGCACAAAGGCTAAAGTGTGGTTAGGTCAAGCCCTTTCCTTAGGTCAATGCTCTAGGTCAAGCCCTTTCCTGAAATACTAGGCTAAAGTTGCCTTGCTGGAAATCTTTGAGAGAAAAAACAGCTAAAGACCAAACCCTACACAAATGCAGAATTGAGACTCTGAGATGGTTGGAGGCCTCTTGCACACCTCCTTCTGGCAACTCCTGTAGCTAAGCTGGTGCCAAATGAACAGTGAAACCTCAGGTTATGTACTGTCCTCCTTACGAACACTTCGGGTAACGAGATCTGCTAACCTGGAAGTAGATGCTCCTGGTTGCGCACTTTGCCCTGGGATGTGAGCAGAAGTCATGCGGTGGCAGCAGGAGGCCCCATTAGCGAAAGCGCGCCTCATGTTAAGAATGGTTTCGGGTTAAGAACCGACCTCTGGAACAAATTAAGTTCGTAACCAGAGGTACGACTATATTGCTTTCCTATACTTTGGACCACATCAGAGAGATAGACAGGGTATGTGTGTGTCTTGTGGAATGCCCTCCCATCAGATGTCGAAGGGATAAACAACTACCTGACATTTAGAAGACATCTGAAGGCAGCTCTGTTCAGGGAAATTTTTAATGTGTGATATTTTAACGTATTTTTAATCTTTGTTGGAAGCTGCCCAGAGTGGCTGGGGAAACCCAGCCAGATGGGCGGGGTACAAAATAATAATAATAATAATAATAATAATAATAATAATAATAATAATAATAATTATCTGGGTATCCCAGGACCTCCAAACACACTGCCCAGGCTTGCACCCCGGAGAGGTCACTTTAGTGCTGCAAACGTAGCATAAACAACACGGGAGGCAGCAGTTACGAGTTATCGGTCTCTGCAGCCACTGGAAGCACTGTGATTCTCCAGCAGTTTGACTTCGCTCCCAGAGGTGCACTCCATTGTCTTTCGAGACAGATGGATCCCAATTACAACCACCTGCCAAAGCTTTCTTAGCCTTTTTAAATCTCTCTCTCTCTCTCATCACTGTGACACCTAGCTAGCAAACTACCCATCCCGTCTGCCCTGCCATTTTCCAAATATTCTCTTTCCATCCACCGAGCAGTTGAGGGAGGAAAGGAACCACATCCTCCGCTCTAAACACACACAGGACACTCTTGTGTCTATCTGGGATCCCTCCACCTCCCCTGGTTAGTGCTCCTTCTCTTAACAAAGATATGCTTATTTGACTAAGGAGGCTGAACACTTAGACTGACACTGTGCCTGTGCGTAAAGATGAGGTGTAAAAGACTGATATAAATCATATGTGAGCAGGAACCCTCCTCCTCTTCCCAGAGATGGCCTCCTTGTTGTTTTGTGGTATGCTTTTCCAAAAGGTATATTGATGAGCATCCTTGGAATGACTGCCAGGTTGTCCTTGACAAGCGGCTCTGGCTGGCTTCAGTCCAGACTTCCTGGAGTCACAGGCTGCCCCCATAAGAGCTGCCTTTGCTGCTGCTGCTGAGCCCTGGGGTTAACACACCTGGCTCCAAGAGTCTCCGGCTCTTGCAGAGGAGCCTGATGCTGTCACATCAGAGGCAACCTTCCTCCTGTTCGTGATCACGCTCCCACCTGCCCACTCACCTGTAGAGGAAGGTGACACAGGACAAGTCACTTTCAGTGGATATAAAAAAGGAAAACTTTTCCGGGTGCGCCACACTGCCTTCAGAAGGTCTGCTTTGCATTTTCACATTTATGCTCTGCATTTAATTTACAACTCAAGCACGGTTCTTCGAGTTGCGGCCATTAAAAAACAATGGTTTTCTTTAACACGATTATTTTCTTTATTTACCATTTAATATTAAAAATGCTCTATGTCGCTAACATAAAAGAATACAAAATATTACTTTTATATGTTTATATGTTTTAACTGATCTTCTACATTTTAATGTTTTAAATAACTGTGCGCCATGCTTTATGAGTGCTTATGGAAAGTGGTTTAAATAGAATAGAATATGCTAGAGTGGCTCCATCAAATGTGCTTTCACATGTTACAGGGATCATGCGCTAGGGAAATCTATTTTGGGCAGCCAACTTGTCATGAAAGTAAATAAAAGTTAGGTTCATCTTCTGCTCCTTCCACCTTTCCTTCTGGCAGCACAAGATGATATTAGGGTTCAGTTCATTTTTGGTGTAATGCTTTCCTTAAACAATTTCAATCATTATTGACACTAGGAAACCCTCCCATCAGGTGTCAAACAGATAAACAACTATATGACTTTTAGAATACATCTGAAGGCAGCCCTGCATGGGGAAGGTTTTAATGTTTTATGTTTTATGGTGTTTTTATATTTTGCTGGAAGCTGCCCAGAGTGGCTGGGGCAATGCAGCCAGACCGGTGGCTAATAATAATAATAATAATAATAATAATAATAATAATAATAATAATAATGGGCTGGTGTATCACAGTGGCTCAGAGCTCCAAATCAGAAAGTCCTTGTTTAGAATTTCCCTTTTGCAATGAATTTACTACATGGCATAAGGACAAACCATATTTGATCTTGGTCCACTCATCTGCAGTACGGGGTGGGGTGGGGCAAGAATTATGTCCCTGAGGTAAGGCAGAAGCAGTGAACTTTAGAGCTGGGGGCAGAATGTGGCCCTCCACACCCCTCTGTCTGGCCCTCAGAACTCTCCCCAGGTCACACACCCTCCCTGGACCTATTTTTCACCTCCCTCGAGTGCTTTTACCAGGCTGGAATGTGTCCTTAGACTCTGGTAATAACTCTTGCTTGCCTGAATGGAGGGTAAAGAGGGGTGTGTGTGTAGAAGCTAGCCTACTGTCTAGTGTTTCCCAAACTTGGGTCTCCTGCTGCTTTTTGGAGTACAACTCCTAGCATCCCTAGCTAGCAAGACCAGTTGTCAGGGATGATGGGAACTGTAGTCCAAAAACAGCTAGAGACCCAAGTTGGGGTCCAGATAACCATTGCTTAGCACACTTTTGTCTCTGGCTCCTCCCACCAATGGCATGTGGTCCCTGGAAGGTTATTCAGAAAGGAATGTGGTCCCCGGGATGAAAAACATCCCCCATCCCTGCTGCAAGCTAATTCATTTTGAACACATGAAAGCGCTATACAAGTGTTAGGTATTATTAATACAGCCATACATGACAGGGTGGAACTATGTTGTCTGTTTTGTTGAGTGCTGCAGAACAGTTTTTTTTGTTTGTTACATGGAACATCCTTTGTGCTCTTGTGTAACTGTGATGTTTATTATTTATTATTTAGGAATAATAGGACATCTGGCAGTCCGAGCTACAAGGCCAATTCTTAGGAAGAAGACAGATGTTATTGTAGGCTTTATGGCACAACAAGAATCCCCTTGTATAGCAATCATGCCAGAGAACTGAGAGGGTTAGTGTGTGTGTGTGTGTGTGTGTGTTTGGCTGTTGCACGGGCCAGGAACTGATCTACAAGATATAAAACCAACTAGAACTTCCAGCTCCAATGTGTATCGAAGCCAAGCCAAAAATGATACTCCATTGTGCAGCATGGAGCCCACTGGCTGCCCTTGCATCGCAGGGCAACTTTACTATACAACTGCAAGAATTCCCATCTTGGCGTCCTCTGTAGAGGAACCTAAAATTGAGACAACCATGAGGAACAAGCAAAGAAGAAGTGAAATGTGTATGTGCTTACCGAGCCAGAGGAGCTTCAAAAACTTATGCAGGCTATCGTTTGTTGTCCAGAATGCAACACTTACCCAACTCCCACCCCCAGGGTCAAGATCATTAGTCCATATAACGTCCTTCTTGAACCCAAACATGGCACGAGGAAACCACAGCCAAGAACTGATTGCAAAGCTTGACTTGTCTACTTGGAATGGTTACAGACAGAAGTTGGGTGCCACCCCAACTCTCTACCAAGTTAGTTGCAAGATTCCAGAGGGTTCCAGGTGCTCACCCAGGTTTTCTGCTTCTTTGAAGAATTGAAGATGTGGCAGGGACTGTCATAGCTTCAAGAAATATGGTTTATTCACCTACTTGCACCTCCAGTCTACATGCAGGGAGTCCAAATATTACAGCATGGCCATTTCAAGAAGGGCTTGTTCAGCAGCCATGGAGCCCAAGGTATCTCTCCCAGCCAGCCTCCAGCCAGTCTGCCAAAGACGAATATCTCCCATTGTCCCCTCTTCTTCTTCCTGGCACACCTTGAACCAAAGGCACCCTGTAGAGAGTTTTGTTGCTTATCCTAGATTTTTTTTTGCCTCCTGACACAAATGCATTGAGTTTGTTTTTCCATCTCTTTAGCTGAAGAGGAAGGATGGGAATAAGCAAAACATGAAAAAGAAAGAAAGAAAAAGAACTTAGGTAACACTGCCATTTTAACCCAAGCTAGCTAAGGCTGATTGGTTTCCATGTCCTAAGTTCTTGTTTAATGAATTTATACAGCCCCCTATAGTTTCTATGTCCCAGTTGTCTTCTGGCCCCAGAACAAGTCTGATTTTACAGTTTTTACCATTTTTAAAAAGTTTTCTGTATTGCATTTCTTGTACATGACTTAGAGCATACCCACCAACATTTCTCTGATGAAAATAGGGGCCTCCTATTCAATGATGATGATGATGATGATGATGATAATAATAATAATAATTTTTATTACTTATACCCCACCCATTTAACTGGGTTGTCCTAGCCACTCTGAACATATATAAAAACATAATAAAACATTAAACATTAAAACACTTCCCTATACAGGCCTGCCTTCAGATGTCTTCTATCTCCTCTGCTCAGGGGTCGGGTAACTCCATACCTTCCAAGATTTCTCTGATGAAAATAGGGATGTCCTAAGGAAAAGGACATTCTAGGATCAAATCAGAAATGACGACGGCTTCTGTAAATCCGGTACTGTTCCTGGAAAACAGGGACACTTGGGGGGGGGGGTCTGTTAGAGATCTTTGTAGTTAAGCAGTATATACTGTAAATTGTTTAAATAAAAAAGTGCATCATTGCAATTTTTATATTGGTCACTAGAGGGAGGGCAACTACATGGAATTTTGCACCTATCTTGCATCTCAAGCAAGATCACCAAGGACTTTTTATTCTGTGCTTGTCCACATGCTATGTGTAAATTGGTGTTTGGGAGATTGGGCTTCATGTCAGAGCCATAATTCCTGATTCCTGTGATCTTGAAAAGTAGCGGCAGAGTTTTTTGCCATTGCCACAAGTTCGCTTTGTCTGATTTCAGGAACAGAAGAAGCTGCATTCTGCCCAGCCAGGCTGTTGGTCCATTGGTTCAGTATGGCTTACACTTTAGAAACAGTGGCTCTCCAGAGTTTCAGGCAGGGGTCTCTCTCAGCCCCCCCTAGAGAGAGAACCTGGGACTTTCTCCATGCAAAGCGGATACTGTGCCACTGGCGGGTGATGGAGGGGAGAATGCTGAGCCCTGTTTTAAACAGGTTGAAGAAGGACATGGATCTAGCAGCAGCTGTGCAAGTACAAAGGTCAAGGACAAAGAGGTCTAGACATAGTGTGTATAAAATCTAGTATGACGGCTATCACATCATAGCCATAAATGCTTATATTTTTTATATTATGCGTATATTGTTTATGTTACATCCAATGCCCTTTTACATGTGGGAGGGTCTGTTTTTGTTCTTATCTTTATTATGTGTCTTGTGTTTTTTATATTGTAATTTTATGTTGTGAACCACCCTGAGATTTATGGATGAAGGGCTGTGTAATAATAATAATAATAATAATAATAATAATAATAATAATGCCAGGGAGGGGGAGAGTTTGGAATAATTTTATGCAAAACACATATGCTTCAACTGTCCCTCTTTTTGAGTATCTGGTATTTGTCCTTACTAAACCAATTTTATCCTTAATTCTGGATTTGGGAGATGCCTCATTACCATTCTTTCTTTTTCAGGTTCCTTCCCAGGGTCTCTCAAAATTAAATCTTAAGAGTGAGAAAGAGAGGCTGTAACCTATGTTTCCTTAGTATATCTCTTCCTGCCTTGTAAATTGGTGGAAAACATACAACTGGGAACTAAATGAATTCAACATACTGAAGCAGACCTCTTGGGCTTTAAAATGTTAGTGGTGCCCTGTCTGACACCAGAATTTGGTACCCCCACCTCTTGCCTTCCATTGTTTGTCATTGTTGCCCCCTACAGTGCTCTCTTGATTTGGGGCCCAGTGCGGGCGAACTGGTTGCGCTCCCCTAATCTGCCTCTGGACAGGGCTACTGCACCTTTAAAAAGATAAAGGTAAAGGTACCCCTGCCCGTACGGGCCAGTCTTGACAGACTCTGGGGTTGTGCGCCCATCTCACTTAAGAGGCCAGGGGCCAGTGCTGTCCGGAGACACTTCCGGGTCACGTGGCCAGCGTGACAAAGCTGCATCTGGCGAGCCAGAGCCGCACACGGAAACGCCGTTTACCTTCCCGCTGGTAAGCGGTCCCTATTTATCTACTTGCACCCGGAGGTGCTTTCGAACTGCTAGGTTGGCAGGCGCTGGGAGCAAGCAGCGGGAGCGCACCCCGCCGCAGGGATTCGAACCGCTGACCTTTAGATCGGCAAGTCCTAGGCGCTGAGGCTTTAACCCACAGCGCCACCTGCGTCCCCACTGCACCTTTAGTAGTTGTCTATTCTGCTATTAAAGATGCCCTCTTCTCTTTTGTACCTGACACATATGATGTTACATGTTCATCCCATAAGACTATGCCGTCTGAGTTGAGTTAATGTGTTTTGTTTTGTTTCTACATTTACAAAATAGATTTACATATCTGTCTGTCCATAGCACATATGAAATTAAAAGAAAATATTTATTATTATTATTATTTATTACATTTGTTATTCATTTTATCTTGCCCAGGGCAGCCCGAAGCAACATGCAATCAAACACAGACAAACACACCTTACATAGATACATTAAAACTAAGAGGAAAAAGAAATACAACAAAAACATCCCTCCCACTGCAAACAGGAAGTTAAAGGCCAAAGGCTTGATTATAGAGGAACGCTTTTGCCTGGCACCTAAATATATATAATGATGGTGCAAGGCGAGTCTCACTGAGGAGAGCATTCCACAACCAGGGAGCCAACACAGAAAAATATCTTGTGACCTTTCTAGAGAACATATGTCATTGGCTGGACTATAGAAATGTGTAATAAGCAACAACACATGCCTCCTAATACTTTTAAATAAAATCGTTTCTCAGCATTGCCCAGTGATAAGTGGCTGTAAGAAGTACAGCAAAATATGTGAGCAAATTCCTTCATTTTTGTTCATTCATTCATCCTTCTTCTTCTTTTTTTTTTTTTAAGAAAAGAAGAAACCCTTGAAGCAAATGGCCCACGTCTGCAGTCCTGGAGGTGTTGCTAAATATGATTAGAAAGGACCGGTTGGTCCAGGGAATTGAGGTCGGAGTGAAACAATATAAATTGAAAGCATTTGCAGATGACTTGGTATTAACACTTCAGGAACCAGTCTCCAGCACTAAAAGAGTGTTAGAATTAATTTCTGATTTTGGTCGGGTGGCGGGGTTTAAGTTAAATAAGCAAAAAACCAAGGTTTTAGCAAAAAATTTGACAGCTACAGAAACAGATGAGTTCTCCAAAGAAACGGAGTTGAATGTGGTTAAAAAAGTAAAATACCTAGGGGTGTACTTGACCTCCAAAAATTTGAATTTGTATAAAGATAATTATGAGAAATGCTGGTCAGAAATCAAAAGAGACTTGGATATATGGTCAAGACTGAAACTTTCCTTGTTAGGCCGAATAGCTGCTGTAAAGATGAATGTATTGCCGAAAATGTTATTTTTGTTTCAGGCCCTACAGATCGTGGACAAGGTGGAATGTTTTGGAAAGTGGCAGAAGGATATTTCTAAGTTTGTTTGGCAGGGCAAAAAGCCCCGAATAAAGTTTAAAATATTAACTGATGCGAAAGAAAGAGGGGGATTTGCCCTGCCAGACTTGAGGCTATATTATGAATCTGCAGCCTTCTGCTGGTTGAAAGATTGGATTTTATTGGAGAACACTGATGTCCTGGATCTGGAAGGGTTTGACAATGCGTTTGGGTGGCATGCATATTTGTGGTATGACAAGGTCAAAGCGCACAAATTGTTTAAAAACCATATTGTCAGAAGAGCAATTTGGAGGGTCTGGATAAAATACAAAGACTTATTGGAGAGTAAAACTCCGAGGTGGCTCTCACCGGTGGAGGCCAAGGCACGTAAGAGACCCAACATGGAGGCCCACTGGCCTAAATATTGGGAAATAATTGAAAAAACTGGAGACAATTGGAGGTTGCTAAGTTTGGAGAAATTGAAAACTAAGGTACGAGATTGGTTGCACTATGCGCAAATTCAAGAGGTATTTAAAATAGATAAAAAAGTTGGATTCCAGGTGGAAAAATCGAAACTAGAGACTGAATTGTTAGAGCCAAAAAGTAAACTACTTTCGAGAATGTATAACTTGCTGCTTAAGTGGAATACACAGGATGAGACAGTCAAATCCGCTATGATAAAATGGGCTCAGGATGTGGGGCATAACATTATGTTTGCAGACTGGGAAAGGTTATGGAACACCGGTTTGAAATTCACGGCATGTACTGCCTTGAAGGAAAATATTATGAAAATGGTATACCGGTGGTACATGACCCCAGTCAAGTTAGCCAAGATATATCATCTGTCTGACAACAAATGTTGGAAATGTGGAGAGGCGGAAGGGACATTCTTTCATCTCTGGTGGACCTGCCCGAAAGTGAAGGCCTTCTGGGAAATGATCCATAATGAACTAAAAAAGGTATTGAGATTTACCTTACCTAAAAAACCAGAGGCCTTCCTTCTGGGCATGGTGGACCAGAGAGTGCTTAAGAAGGACAGAACCTTTTTTATGTATGCTACCACAGCAGCAAGGATCCTGATTGCAAAATACTGGAAGACACAAGATTTACCCACGCTGGAGGAATGGCAATCGCAGTTGATGGACTATATGGAACTGGCTGAAATGACTGGCAGAATCCGAGACGCGGGAGAAGAAACAACTGAGGAGGATTGGGAAAAGTTTAAGGACTATTTGAAAAAACACTATAAGTTGTATGAATGTTAAAAAAAAAAAAATGCACCTTTCAGGAAATTCTAGCTTCAGCAAATGTAAGTTATTGGAATGAAAATTAAGACACAAGAATTCAGAGGTAAAATAATGAAATAACTTTATTGTGTTTAATATAAAACATATAAGAATTGAGCGACAGTAAAATTGAAAATAGGGAACATGATAAAATGGAAGTTACAATAAGTTTTGAAATAAGTTAACAAATTGCTGATGCTTTATAAGACAGAGAACGCAGGGTTCGGAGGATGTGGGGAAGTCCTATAGGTTAGATGGAAAAAGAATATGGAAATTCGTTATTTATATCTCTCTTTCTTATAACCACTCTTTATTCTTTTTTCTGTATTTCTGTATTTTTAAAAAAGCAATAAAAAAAAAAGCAAATGGCCCACGTCTGTGTTTAATGAATGAAATGCTGTCTGGATTCATTTCCAGAAGAAAATGAAACAATACATGCAGAATATGTGGAAGAGGAATATGCATCATCTGGAAAGATGAAGGTTAGTACAAGAAGAGCCTGAGATGGGGCCTCAGGGACGCTGCATTCCCATTGGAAGCCCTCAAACATCTGTACCACTCAGAGAGAGAGAGAGAGGGGGGGGGAACAGCAGTGGGGAGGCTCAGAGGATGAATCTCTGTTTCCAGCTCAGCCAGAGCCCAAAGCACAGACCTTGTCCATGAAGCACAGGTAGCATTTTAAAAGAACTGCTTAAGTGAATAAAGTCCGCAGTAGAAGGAGGCAGATGAGTTGGCTGGAGGCCTAACTGAATAGCAGCAGTGGTCTGGAAAAGGAGATAGATTCCAGGAAAGGACGGGTGCCTACAAGGAAGATGTGCCAAGAAGATGTTTCTGGCGATGGAGCAGCTGGCATCAGTGGCTAATGCAGATTGGCCAGCCCAAGAGGATCCTAATTGCAGTACAACTGCTGCCTTCATAATCACTGCGACAGAAGCAGTGCGGACCAGAAGGCATTGCAGGGACCTGGATGCAGCTTCAGAGGAGACTGGACCCTCTGTGCCTTGCCTCGGCTTTTAAGTCGCGGAGAAGCTGACAGATGTCAGGAGGAAGGAAGCCTTCGTGAGAACAGGAGAGCAGAAGTCCATTTTATTCAGGGGCATCCAATGCGCTGGAGCTTACATGACAGAATTTGCCCGGGTGTTGGCACATAAATCTGCATGAAGGGGCATAACAAGGACTAGTGCATTGATAGATTACAAGTCAACCTGGAGCATTGGGTAGGCACAAAGGGGTGCAGTGACTGCACAACAGTGGGCGCAACCCTCCTTGCCTACCATTGCAGCATACAGAACTGTGACTTGGTGGCATGGCTAAAGGAAGAGAAGATAGTGTGAGGTTGGAATGGAAGCAACTTTGTAAAGGCTTTTCTGCCAAGGAAGCAGCTGTGTCCGTGTAACCCCACAGGCCAGATTTAGTGTACTAAGCTGCTAGATAATAGGATTTGCAGCTGGCATGCAGATGATCAGGATGGGCACATTCAATGTGCTTTGCAGAAGAAGTTCCTGTAGCTCCACTTGAAACATGTCTCCAGGTGCACCATCAGAGCTGGCCACCAAAGCAGCATCACAGTTCCAGGGTTCTTCAAATGCTAACAGTAAAACAACAACAACAACAACAACAACAACACAACACACGGTGTGATTGTAAGGGGATTAGACAAATTCATGAAGGATCAGTCTGTGAATGGCTACTTGCCATGATGGCTATATATCCTCCAGTACCAGAGGCAACAGGCACCTAAATTCCAGTTGAAGGGCAGAAACAGAAGGAGAGGGCCAGTGTCCTCGTCTCCTACTTGTGGGCTTTCCATGGGTATGTGGTCGGCCACTGGAGGGAAGAGGATGCTGGACTCAATTGGCCTTTGGTCTGATCCAACGGGGACTCTTCTTGCGTTCTTATGGAGGTGCATCTCAATCCTCTTTTGGTACACGGTTCACAGTGTCACATCAGAACTACGAAACTGCTAGTTTTCTGGGTGAAGGATATGTGAAGGCTACCTCCGCATGGAGACAGGGATTTAATAGCATTGCTTCCATTAGTCTTGATGCTTCTGGCCTTTGCTATAAATTTTTATTATACTCTTATCCTCTGAGTTTTCACAAAGCAATTTCTGGAGCATATCCTCTTCTTAAACAATCAGTGCAGGGATCTAGCAGTATAAACAAGCCTATTTTCACTATTGATTTATCTCTTTAAAGATAATGCTTCAGAAGACCGTTCCGGGCACATATGGTGACTCCTTGGGAAATTCTTCTCTGGCTTCTAGGTGCAACAAAAGACAACCCGTTTATTGTAGAGGCCTTCCTGGCTTGACACCAACCTCAAAACAGATTTAAAACTTGTATAAAAACATTAGTCGGTGAATGTGAGGACAGTTTTGTTTTGTTTGGTCTAATCTTACTTGTCTTTTACAGAAGTATTGTGAAGGTGTGAATATGTTTCATGGAGTATTGGACTTCCCCTTTTCTTGGGTCTGCCTTCTGGTCTTCTCTCAGATTTTTGTTTTTCAGCTCTTAAGTCAGTTTGCTTCAGTTGCACATCAGTTTGTGACTTTTTTTTAAAGCCGCACTAAAAGCCTGTACTCATTTTTGTCTATGTTTTTTCAAATATATATTTCTTCCCCACCTCCCCAGCAATTTCACAGTTTCTGTTTGTCATTTCCCCCAATAAATATATTTTTGCATACATGGTTTGGTTGGCAAAACTGCACTGGAAAACTCAAGAGAAGTGCAGTTTTTCAAAAGAGCTTGAATCTATCAAATCTGCACTTTCCAAAACAATATGTGAATTGAAACACAGCAATCCTTTGAAATATGCACTTATCTGAATTTTGTTATGCAGTTCGCCAACCATCCAGTGTTTACAAAAATGCATGTATTATGGGAAAGTGTGCATGAAAGTGGATATATTGAAAATACAAGACAAAAATGAATTTTATTAGGAAAAATTGTTGCAAAAATATACATTAGTCAAAACTGCATATAAAATGTATTTATTGGGAGACATTCAAAAGAAAATGCTGATGTAGTTTCATGAGGTCTTTAAAAAAAACACAAAAATCCCCCTCCACAAACTGCTGGAAAAATGTGAAGAACTTAACCAGAAACTGAGAGAGCAAAAACTGACAAATGCTTCTTTCCGTATTAGGTAGGTCCACGACCAGATGAATTTATCCCAATCCCTGCAGATCCTACCAAAAAGCCTTTGCACTTCAGATGAAGGAGTTGCATATCTTTATCCTGGAAAAGAGAAGACTGAGAGGAGATATGATAGCCATCTTCAAATATCTCAAGGGGAAGAGGGAACAAGCTTGTTTTCTCCTGCTCTGGATGGTAAGACTTGAACCAATGGTTTCAGGTTACAAGAAAGGATATTCCGACTAAACATCAGGCAGAACTTTCTGACAGTAAGAGCTGTTTGACAGAGGAACAGACTCCCTGGAACGTGGTGGACTCTTCAACCCTTGGAGGTTTTCAAATAGAGGTTGGGTGGCCAACTGTCATGGATGCTGCAGCTGAGATTCCTGCATTGTAGGGGGTTGGACTAGATGACCCTTGGGGTCCCTTCCAACTCTACAATTCTATGATTCTATGAGCTGGAAGATCTACTCATGATGTTATGGCCTATTCACACCTATAAATCCCATCCCTTGGTGCTGTTGCCCTCAAGTGTCAAATATGCATGTGTGAACCTGCCCTTACACAGACATATCTTGGGTCTTACCAAATGCAAATGCTTTGCTGAGCTAAATAACTTTTGCGCCATCTCTACACCTTTCTCCCCAAAACCCCGTGCTCTCCAGTCTTGTCATAAAAGCATGTGAAATACCAGCCTTACTTTTTGACAGGAGAGGATGTGCTACTGACTTTTCTGCTAATCAAGCTATTCCCCTGTGGTGTCGTCTGTCTGGTAGCCAGGCCAATAATATCGATCTTTAAGTACTGCGGCATGGCTCATGTTTGGCTTTATGTAGACGTCGTCACATTGCTGAAGCTTTCCTTGCCAGGGAAAGCAGAGGCAGAGGCATAAAAGGAAATGTATTGTGGCTCAGCCAAAACGACAGTCTCTTTAGCGCTGCCATCTGATGCTGCTAAGGTATAATGATGCTCACTAGAAGGTGTCCTCAATAACATCCTTTCGTAATTGAGTCCTCGTATTTTCATAAACCAGGGCATATAATTTGTCTAAGGATTACAACCCAAATCTTGTTTTAGGCACCTCTGGTTTCTGACACGGGGGCAGCTTTTGAATCAGCGAGGATCTGTTCCTGCTGCTTAATCTCCGAGGCAGCCAATTTGAAGACAGAGGGATTTCCCCCGCCCCTTTATCTGCTCCAGCCACACTTCTTGTGGCTTATTCTTTCATATCGGGAAAACGGCAAAGTCTCTGTGTGCGCACACACATGTATACATATTAGGGAAAGTGTTGACAAAAATTGCATGGGAGAGACAGATCCCACTGGCCCACTAATGACATTGGAGGGCTTGCAGGACTAATATTAAAGCATTGAATTGTTTTTCCGTCAGGAACCATAGTATGACTTGTCAGCCAATACAGACTCTTGACCCACTGTACTGGGGTGGAAATGAGGCAGAGGTGTCCCTTTGCCTGAATATGCTGACTTCCACTGGTGAGGAAGTTCCATTGCCAGTAGGTGAGCCCTGCCAATGAGGAACACCCAAATGTGTCCACCCATTTGGGTGGGTGGAAGTTACCACAAGTGATATCCCGAGTGGCAGAAGCCACAGTTAACTGCCCCAAATGGGGTGGTTTTGTGGGATGTTAGCATCCAAAAGGCATATGTAAAGGGTTCGTGTTTCAAAGGGCTGCAGAACCCTGTGATGTCATATGCCTGAGGCAGTTATTTTGAGTTGGTTCAGTTATTAACAGTCTTGTGAGTCTTAACAGAGCAGCAGGCATGTTGCGTTGTGCTGCTGCCTGCCTCCGAGTCACAGTACAGTGGTACCTCTGGTTATGAACTTAATTCATTCCAGAGTTCTGTTCTTAACCTGAAACCGTTCTTAACCTGAGGTACCACTTTAGCTAATGGGGCCTCCCGCTGCCACCACACAATTTCTGTTCTCATCCTGAGGTAAAGTTCTTAACCTGAGGTACTACTTCCAGGTTAGTTGAGTCTGTAAGCCGAAGTGTTTGTAACCCAAGGTACCACTGTATCAGTCAGTCTCTAAATGTTAGTTAGTCTGTAACAGTTTAATCTATGTAAGATGTTTTAGCAACTGAAAGAAACATCCACGTGCAGTGTGTGTGTGTGTGTGTGTGTGTGTGTGTGTATGTCTGTCTCTGTGTGTGTGTCTGTGCAATCTGCAACTGCAAGTACACGAAGTTTGGATTTGATATCCCGCTTTATCGCTACCTGAAGGAGTCTCAAAGTGGCTAACAATCTCCTTTCCCTTCCTCCCCCACAACAAACACTCTGTGAGGTGAGTGGGGCTGAGAGACTTCAAAGAAGTGTGACTAGCCCAAGGTCACCCAGCAGCTGCATGTGGAGGAGCAGAGACGCGAACCCGGTTCACCAGATTACAAGTCTACCACTCTTAACCACTGCACCACACTGGAGAGTGTCTTGTGTAGTTTTTATAGGAGGGAAAAGAGAACTAAAGGGTCAAACGGCCCAGGGCTGTCTTTCTCATTCTCTACAAATGGGAGCTACGAGTCTAATTCCCACAGTTTGGGTGCAGGGCTGGCTCGGCCCAGGATCCACTGCTTCTTGAGCTGGCCTTGTTGCCATCACCTGATGGCAATAGACCTGATCTGGGTCTCTTTGCTATCATGCTTGCAGAGAACAGTCCCCCCCCCCCCGCCCCTACCTTCTGCCCTGGCTGTTGCAAGTGATAGGGCTGTGGGGAGGGGAGTGACTGCACTACTCTATTAAGCCTTGTCATTGTTGGTCAGGAGTTTGGCTCTTCCCTTAGACAATTAACAATGTCTAAGACTAGTGCTTTTTTCTTAAAAAATGTTTAGGGGTACTCTCATTTTCCTACTCATATTGAAACACTACCCCTCAATGAGGCCAAACTTACATTCACAAAATGTTCAGTGGTATGTGCCCCCTGCATCCCCCCAGAACAAAGCACTGTAAGACTAAGGTCCATTGGTCTTATGCATGTTTGCTCAGAGATAACATCTGCTGGGTTCAGTGATGTCTTTTGCCCAAATAACTGTGCCCAGGATTCCAGCCTTACCTTTTAATGCATTGGTGTTCTCCACTTATAGCCTCCACTTATAGCCTCCACCTTTGCATTTTTCAATGTACCCGAAAAACACCCTAACAGAATATTACAACTGCAGCTGCAGTTAGTTACCAGCCTACAGTAGGTGTGCTTCTCCTGTCAATATCGCCTCCTAGAAGATTATTTGAAAACAAATAGGGAGAAGGAGAAACTTTCGAGAGTACTGTACAATGTGTGCAAAAGGATTGTGAACTTCAGTGTGAAGCGCATGCAATTTTGATATAAGCTCCCTTGAAATCAACAGGACTTACTTCTGAGTAAACATTCACAGAACCAGACAGCATGGGTAATAAAGAGAAGGTAGGTAGCTTGACCTTTTCATTTTTGAGTTATAACAGGAATCTGGAGAAATAGCAGAGGGAAAAGGTTTCTGCTGCTGAATTCTGGCAGAGTCCAGTTCGATGTTTATAATTGCATTAGAGTAGAATAGTGCTACTAAATACCTAGCAGACGTGCAAAATCTGCAATTTCAGTCGATTCTACAGTGTGGTCATTCATTCAGTGCTTTGCAACATTTCTGTATAATTGCAATAGCTTTCCCCTTGCAATATGTCATGACCTCCTGAAATCTTCCTGAATGTCATTATAATCTTTCTGTCAAGACTATTTCTTCTTTGGCTTGCTTATATAATTCACGCATGAGCTTGTCTGGTGTACTCAGGAGGAAAGTACATGTGTGTGAGAGCAATGTCACTCACACCACTTTGAACCACAAATCCCCAATGGAGTATAACTGGGAGCAAGACATACATGTGTGAGAATTAGTATGGAGCTGAAACGGGTGGAATGTGAATTTTGTGGACACTTTCTTTGTTGTGAGTTATGCCCCTTATTTTGCCAGGTTGTAAGGGGGTGCATGAAAGGGAGTTAAAATGTTCACTCCTGTGGCCCTGTGCTAGTTCCACCCCAATGTAAATGCTCTTTCTGTAGCCGTATGCTCAGGGCTGTCTTAAGCATATGCGGCGCTGGGGTGCAAAGATCTGCCCGCCCCCCCAGGTTGCCCAGTCCCAGGCACGCAGGAGGGTGGAGCTGGCCAGCTGCCTCAGCATCTCGCTGGCTCAGTCACCCCCGAACTCACGGTATAGAGCCGCCCGCAGTCGAAGAGCCCACCACAGCACTCCAACCGATGGGTGGGCTCTTCCCTGGACTCAACTCTTGGGCCCCGGACTCTCGACCTTGCACCCCTGAGAGCCCGGCACCCGGGTGCCCAACACCCCTAGTGCCTATGGGTAAGATGGCCCTGCATATGTTCTTCCTTCAGTACCTTCCTCCCTGGTACCTTTTTCATCTGTTTACAGCTTTGATCGGTACTATTAAGGTACTTAAAGAAGAAAAGATGGCCTGTGTGGTGTAGTGGCTAGAGTGTTGGACTAGGACCTGGGAGATCAAATCCCACTCAGCCATTAAGCTCAGTGGGCAACATACACACATACTTTTATTTGTATGCCACCTTCCCACAATTCAAGCCATGCTCAAAGTGGTTTACAACATGAAAAAACACATAACACAAGTAGTCATAAACAAATAAAACATTAAAAATGCACAACCCAACTAAATAGTTTCCACATAAATGGCAACAAGATCTAAAATAAAGATACAAAAAAATAACAGCAACAACTTCCCTCCGAACAAAACCCCCCCAAGAGTTTGTTCAACAGCCCCAGCTTTTGTAGCTGGAGTCAATTAGGGTCCACCCTGCTAGGCTAGGTGGAAAGACCTGCTAGGCAGGGAGCTGGTCTTCCAGGACTCACAGCCAAGATGGTCTCTGGCCTCTTCAGTACCTCAACCTTTGTAGCTGGAGTCAATTAGGCTCCACCCTGCTGTGGGTTAAACTACAGAGCCTACGACTTGCCGATCAGAAGGTCGGTGGTTCAAATCCCCGAGACGGAGTGAGCTCCCATTGCTCGGTCCCTGCTCCTGCCAACCTAGCAGTTTGAAAGCACATCAAAGTGCAAGTAGATAAATAGGCACTGCTCCGGCGTGAAGGTAAATGGCATTTCCATGTGCTGCTCTGGTTCACCAGAAGCAGCTTAGACATGCTGGCCACATGACCTGGAAGCTGTACGCCAGCTCCCTCGGCCAATAAAGCGAGATGAGGGCCGCAACCCCGGAGTCAGTCATGACTGGACCTAATGGTCAGGGGTCCCTTTACCTTTTACTGCTAGGCTAGGTGGAAAAGACCTGCTAGGCAGGTCTTCCAGGACTCGCAGCCAAGATGGTCTCTGGCCTCTTTAGTACCTCAGCCTTTGTAGCTGGAGTCAATCAGGGCCCTGTCCTCCCAGACCAGGGTCTGTTTCTCAGTCTAACTTACCTCACAGAGTTGTTGTGAGGAAGAATTGTGGAGGGGAAGAGCCATGTACGCCACTTCAAGCTCCTTGGAAGAAAGGTGGGATATAATATTAATCTTAAAAATAATCTTAATAATAATAGTTATTTTCTTATTTATTTGTTGTTAGAAACATTGAGTTTAGCCAATCAACATTGGCTATGTGATATTATGACTGAAACAATGAAACTAATGGGCAATGCCCTCGCTTTGAATTAGCTTGTTTGCCTTCAGAAATGTGATTGTGTAGCAAAAGCTGATTGACAATGTGAAGGAGACCTCATTTCTTTTTCTGTTAAGGAAAATGATATTTTAAAAGTCATTGCCTTTTCACACTTAGTCCTTTATTTTAAATGTTTTCATGTTTTGGTTTAATGGCTCATTCCTAGGCTAATACCTCCCAAGGAAACCAGGGAGTTAGAAGCATCTAGTACAGCTCAAATACACACATAGGTCTAGCAATCTGTTTTCACACACAAGCCTTAATTAAATTCTAACATCTATTAGATCCAATAATGTCTAGCACCCACAAATTCATAACAAACTTTATTTAATGGATATAAATCACTTCACAACACAAAACCCTCAAAGCAATCTACAGGACATAAAAGGGAAAGTAAATAAACACCATAGGAGCCAACTCCTAGGGGCCAAGGGGGCTTTGGCCTCCCAGTAAAATATTTGAGGGGGCCACCTCCCCCAGGTGATGGGCATTGCCATTCAAATGATGTGTGTGCACTGCTTCATGTGATCAGTTTTGTGGGATGGGGCTTACCTGCCCCCCAATGTGTTATTCAAGTTGGCACCCCTGAAAAACACAATACTGAACTTGCCTTGATTGTTCTGAAACCTAAAATTGAATCCTTTGTCCAGGTATGTAATTATAGGCTGTGCTGGATGCATTGATATATTTCTTGGAGTCAGTCCTATGCCATAGTATGGACTATATTTGGAGATAGATGTCATGGCAGCAGACTGACATGTGAGGGCTATGACCAAATAATAATATTAATAATAAAATTTTATTTATATCCCGCCCTCCCCAGCCGAAGCCGAGCTCAGAGCAGCCACAGTAAAATAATACAGCATTCTAAAATCAATTCATTATAAAATCAGTTCAAATCAAATTGATGGCAACCATTGGGCTAGAGTTCTGTGAAGAGTTACCCTACAAAGCAACACTGATGGAAATCTAGGCCTGGGAAGTTTAAAGTGCATGTTTGAATGGGAGGGGGAAGCTGCAGCTGTTGCCCCCTGCCCCACACCAGCTTTTCACTGCTTCCCCCCACTACAGCTCTATGATTAAAATAAAAACTGCTGGGAAAAAGAGACAGTTTCCCAGGGAAGGGAAGAATACCGTTTCTTCATCCTGCAGACTTGCACCCTGCTGCTGTTGCCGTTAGACTGTCTTTGCACCCTCCACCCCCCGCCCAATCTCTCTTTCTAAGCATTCAGCAGGATCCAGGTTGGCTCGTGCCACGTTAGGTCTATTCGGCTGTCGAAAGTCACGGACGGAAATAGAAATGGGCTTTGACTGAATCGTAGCAGACGTTTGCAAAGGATAGAACAGACGGCGGCATCGCCAAGCAGAATGGGACGTACTAAAATAACCATGGCACCACATGGTTACACAAAATAGCCACATGCACAAGCGGCAGGTTTCAAAAGGAGTGCTTTCTATGGTAATGAATAAATGAAATTTGATGAATATTTAACAAGCCACCTGCTTAGCTATGGTAATTAAGTAGTTTACTGTAGGCACCATGGTGCAGATGGATCATTAAGTGATGTGAGAGGTGACCAGGTAGGGATATTGCAGTCAGAGTTGGGAAGATGGCGGGCAGAGCGAGTGAACTGTGGATTAGCCACCAAAGAACACAAGGGCTTTTTCCCTCTGCCTTTTTTGTTTGTGGATATGAGACACCTTGGGAACCTGATTTGAATTCTGGAAGGGTTTGGTACCTTCAGCATGAACCCTCTTCGCAGAGGATAGTACACAGTCACAATCAGGTCTTCAGATCAGCCCGAATGGTACATAGGGATGGTGTCCCCAAAAGCAACATTCTAGCCCTTATTGTGCATTGTGGTGCTGCTAGGAGCTGGAGGCAACAGACAGTAGATCTTCACTCACCCCTTCTTTCCTAGTGGGGAAGGGGGCTGCATCTTGTGGTTCACCCCAAGTGTTAAAATGTATTGAGCCGGCCCTGCCAAGGGTAAGTTATCCCAGGTTTCCTTTTCTGGAGATGCTTAACAATAGTCCTGTGTTCTTTGAGTTATATTTACAAATGTGTACATTACATGCAGGACTAACACACAGCTGTGTCTTTGAAATGCAACATGAGAAGTGGCCCAGAGTCGTCTCCCGCTTGTGCTAATGTGTTCTCTTTTAGTGTTATCGTGACTTTTTTTCCTGGTACAAAATAATCTTCCTATTAGTGCAGGGAGCTGGCAGGTGCTAATCTGAAGTTTTTTCGATAGCCAACTCATTAAGGAGAAAGCAGGTGTGAAGGGATACATTTGGTTTCTAAATAAGTTAGAAAAAAATAACATTATTGGCCTCTCAGTTCTAGCAGACTTTTTATACCTTTAACCAAGGGCAGGGGATAAGGTGGGAGACTTTTCTTCAAAATTTATTGTGACTACAGTGCAGGAGTGACCGCAGATGTCAGCATTCACTATTCCTTTATGTTCCCCTACCACCACAGAAAATTCTTGCAAATCAAATGTTCTGTGTTAAATGAACTCCAAAATGCTTCAGAATTCTGTTGGGCAAAGCAAAGTGTATCACGCAGCTTCATTTTTTGCTGGTCAAAAATAGCATTTTCATTGTTAGGCAATTGAGATGTGCCATACAAATCAATATTACAGACTTTGAAGTTCCACGTACAGAAATATTGCGGGCTACAGAGATTCAGAAGTGCTACTGGCAGAAATCAATGCTCGAGAGTTGTTTGTGAAATAAAATATACTTTTCAGACAAGAGCCTGTGAGGATTGGAATCCTGTGGTGAGATTTATTGAAGAGATTTTATGCAGATTTCCACCAAAGTAAGTTTGACGTTTTCAAGGATGTATTTATTGTGCATTTTCACTGTAGTTTCGGCAGGCAGATACATCAGGTGTATCCCTATCCAGAGAGGTCTGATCTTTCCTTGGCAGTGAAGCCCATGTTAGATGATTGCAGTGCATTCTGTGTAGGGCTGCCTTCAAAGTGGCTTGGAAAATCCAGCTAGTAAAAAAATGTGGCCACTTGAGCCCTGGTGGGAGCTGAAAGGTTGCCTCATATCACATGTATCCTATATCCTGCGCCAGTTGCACTGGATGCCTGGGTCTTTATTAGCACAAATTAAAAGGCTTATTTTTAACCTTAAAACCTTTAAACAGCTTGGGCCTGACTTACATTAAGGACCCTCACCCATATTAGCCTTGTCTGCATGTGGAGATCATCATGTGCCTACCTCTTAGAGCAGTTAGGTTGGAGATCACAAAGGAAAGGGACTGAGCCTATACCCGACCAGCTTTCCTACTGGCTCTCACTGGCCTTTGCTTGAGATTGTGCTTTGCTTTGTGAGATGGCTGCTGAATTTTAGTCAGTAGCATAGGAAGGGATGTGTGGTGGTTACGGGTCGCCCCGGGTATCATCACTGAGGGGGGTTACAAAATGGCAAAAATGTATGTTTTTAAAATAAGAAATTCCCATTGCAGAAAAAAGGTTTTAAGTGCTTATGCTCATGATATTAAGTAAATAAACCTGAAAATAACACTTGCAACTGTATCTTATTTTTCCTTCTTTTAATAATTTCAATGTGTGTGTGTGTGGGGGTGTGTGACAAGAAATTTTCTGCGCTGGTTACCACCTGACCTTGCTATGCCACTGATTTTAGTCTGTATTTGAATTGCTTTGTTTTGGGCTGTCTGGATGCTCTTTATTTTAGTTTAGCTTGGCATTTATTAAATATGCTTATTGTGCTTGTTTTGTACATTTAACGTGTAAGTTGCCTTGATATGGCTTTTGCCCTTAAAGGCATTCTAGAACTATTACAAATAAAAATAAATAGATAGAACCCCAAGGAACATTTCAACATGTGGGTGCCATCAGTGAGAAAGCCCTGCTATTAGGGTGAACAGTTTAGCTTCAGCATAGAAGAAGGAAAGCATTGCCAGAAAAGGAATTCATATTTGCATATGCATATGTGTGTGTGTGTGTGTGTGTGTGTGTGTGTGTGTGCAAATGTAGAACTACATTTCAGCACAATGGAGTAGACTGTGAACAGGTGACCTCTATGCTTCCTCAGTCTGCTGTCCAGGTGTGAAGTGCTGGTAGGTAATTTGAGGGCCCCTGTTCCTCTTTCTTTTGGTTCTTTATTTTTAAAACTGGACATAGAGAATCCCTTCAAATGGAGGCCTACTCACCAACAACCTTCAAATAGAGGAATATCCTTTGTAAAGTAGGTGGCAAGCAGGGGTGGAGAACCTTTTTGGCTGCATGAGTTGGAGCTTTTTCTGGCCCCACCCTTGTGGAACAACTTGGGCAGATGAATGGGGCAAACCACCTGTCAGTCACCTGATGTCATGATCATCCAAATCTGTTCCCAAGTGCCCGGTAGGCAGCTGGGGATTGATAGCTGAGTGCTTGGAAGCCGCAGTGCAAGGAGCTTTGCTGCTCCAGTAGCACCAAGCAGTTTGCATGGGATCCACTATTAAAATCGAGGGAAGACTCCATTTTAGCCGCGGTTTCAAGAGAAAACCCTTGGTGCTCTTGGAGCAAGGTGTACTGCAGCTGATGGGCAGGGGGAGTGTGCCTTGCTCCAGCAAAGGAACCATCAGGACCTCATTTTAAGTGTCTTCTTCCTTTGTAGTTTCACCTGGATTCAGTTGAAAAGGACCCAGCAAAAGACTGAATTGGACTGAAGACAAGAGGAGCCAGTATTTAAATCACAGTAACCTTATAGTTCTTTTTCTCTCTCCTCAGGATCTCATTTTAAGCTTCTTCTTCCTTTGTAGTCCCACCTGCCCACACCTGATAGTGTAGATGATATTTAGGGGAAATGGCCTTTTGGGTCAAAAGGTGAGGCCTGATGCCCCAACCCTGTCATAGCAGATCGCACATGGGTGAAGGAGGGAATGTGGAACAAGGCTTCTGGGGAACCAAGTGAGCTGGGGGTGAAGGTGTTCCTCACGCAGGCTATTTAGAAAGAAGCAATACGAAATCTCCAAGAACTGAAACTGGAGTTGAAGGATTGGCGATGGAATGGCGCCATTTGCATTGCCGCCAAGCATTGTTCTCTGCAAAATTTCAAATAAGCTTCAAGAGTTCACTTAAGGATTGTTACAGAGGAGAGCGCGAGACCCAGCAGAGAAAATATAGCCTACCTATTGGGATTTCGTGATCTAGGGCTTGCAGAACTCTCTAGAGAAATGAATTCCTAATTTGCAGTAACAAGCTAGCTAATGTGTTCATTTCATCACATTATGGGGAAAACACGCTTTGTACTTGGAGCCATTATTGCTGCTGTTGACCTGCTCTCCTCAGGGAGTGGTGGGTGAACAAAAAGAAGTTGATCTGAGGTTCAGAAGCAGCGCAGTGACATTAGTCGGGGGACCCAGAAGTTGCAGAAAGGGAACTTGCTGCTGCCTCAGAGACCAGCCTGCCTAAGAATAATATTGCTGTGTTTTAAAAACAGCCATAGTTTGGTAGGAGGGTTGTGTTGGTAGTTCTGCATCCTGCTTTGATACCTTGATTCCAAGCCTTTATTTATCCACCTAATTGTTGCTATGGAAATTCAATATTTAAAGAGGTAATTATTGCTGATCTTGTTGCATGTGTCCATTGCTGATGTCCAGCTGTTAGCTCTTTAGCTCCAGTCTAGCAGATTAATTACTGCTATTGATTACTTTGAGCTTCTCTCTTCACACCTGCAGTTTGTGTAATTAGCAAGTGGCCTCCTCCGAAAATTAGGAGCAGTTTCATCCTGGCACTTTGCCATTTCCCAGCCATGTGCTCTGCTCTGCTGAACAAAAGCAAATCTCCTTTAAATAGAGATATCTGGGCAATGAACTCCTTTGCCCCTTTCAAAATGTACATGCTTACTGCAGATTGCCCTGGCTTAGGAAATATTTCATCTAATTAGAAAAACACCCGTAATCACCAGATTCCTAAATGTTGGTGGGAGTGGTGGCCGTGCATGTGAGCAGCTTTTAATGTATGATACGGTTTTGGGAAGACCACAGCCCTAGTTGAGGGTTTGTTCTACTTGTGTGTAAACAACCCCTCCAGTGCATTGCCATTACAGCACTTAAAGTGCCCCATGAGTGAAGATCTGAATTGGGGAGCCTCTCCATGCTATGTAGAACCCCACAGAACTCAGAGATAGAGGAATATCCTTACTTCAGACCTTCACCACCCTCAAACTCATATAATGGTATTGGTAATGCATTGGAGGGAGTGGGGCTTGGCAGCGACCCCCTTCTCCCACTTCTATGTTAGTTTTTATGCTGGTAGAACTAAATTATGAATAAGGTTTTCATTTCCCCTCCATCATCATGGGGACATCCATAAAATTAATGCCACCAAATTAAAATTGGTGAAGAAACTGTTACAGGTGTGAATGTAGAAATGTGTCCTTATCAGCAACATGCAGGCAGTGTTATTCCTGCTTGTTTTAAAGAGTGCTTGCCTGGAATATTCTTTAGTTCAGGGGCCACCAGTGTGACACCCCTGCTGAATTTAGACTTGAAAGAATTCTATTGTTGTCGATAGGAAAGGTTGTGGGGGGTGCTTGGTTGTAGTGTGTGGGGTTCCCAGCTGGCAGTTTCTCCAGCTGGCAAATGTGCCCACGGGCCCCTAATGGTTGGACTCTTCAGTTCTAATTCCTCCTTCAGTGTTTCCATAGAAGCTATTTCTTCATATGGGAAGAAGTTCCAAGATGGCGAAGAAATGCATTTGAACACTACATCAGAACAGTTATAATCTAGAAGCACCCCCAATTCTGTTGTTTCATGCTGCCTTTCTTTGTTTGTACATAGGTAAAGGAAAAAGGACCCCTGACCATTAGGTCCAGTCGTGACCCGCTCTGGGGTTGCGGCGCTCATCTCGTTCTTGAACATACACCATCATAAATAGCATAATTCCACATTTATTTTTCTATGGTGGCCATGCACAATTCTATGCCATGGGCATATGGGCATATGGGCACAACAGTGTGACTGATGGTGACATTCTTGAAGCCATTCACCAGTCCTGAGAACCGCTTCAGAGATGATGCTCTTTTTCAAAGCATGACTTACATCCATTCAAACCATCCAGTACTATTCCCTAGACAATACAAAGTAGACACCCTAACAGAACTGGGATGCTGTTGGGATATGGTCAAAGGTACAGGAAAGATGGCTGAATTTGTTGTTTCTGCTTTCTGTTTCTGCATTTTATAGCAATCCATGCAGAACCAATGAAATGATCCAGGTGGCCTGCAAATTGGCATTCCCATTGCTGCTAATTCTCTGTGTGCCTTATTATATATCTTTTGGATGCATTAATATACTTGTGGCCAGTTCCTATCAGAGTCAATAGAACAGTTTCTGCTGGTTCATGCCAAAGGAAATTCGGAGTGAATATCTGTTACAAAGATGGTTAGAAGAGAGTTGTGGGGTGGGGAAAGCATTTATTTTTGTTGGCTTGTCAAAATTGCTTGCTTTGGGGAGTTCTGTCTTGGACCTCAGAAGGACCCCACTTGGAATCTCATCACTGTTGCTGTTTCCAGATTAAATTCTAAATTGTGCTGGGTTGTTTGGAGACCTTTTGTGCCTCGTATTATTGCAATCCTAAGAGCTATTTGAACAGCAGCCCAATGCCACTCCTGCTTCCAAGTCCCATTTGCCATTATTGCTGCTCTGTGAGCAAGAGAAGGAAACCTAAGTTGCTTTCACAGAGCGCAGAAAGGTCCGTGTCCTCGTTGCAGCAAAAGCAGCCAATTTCTGTGATTTTCTTCTCCCTCACCTCCAGTTCCATTTTGACCTTTGTTAAAGAACTGGGTTGTTTCTGTCTGAAGCTATTATCCTGTGCTGCCCACACAAGGACAGAGTACCCAGAGACAGTGAAATGTGTTTCAGCACCATTGGAAGTTATGATGAATGTGCTATCTGGGAGGGATTGTTGCATTTTTCCTAGGTACAGAAAAGTGCATTGGAGTACTCAGAAAGCATATTAACCCCACAGCAGAAGCCCAGCCCAGAGGGATGATGAGAGGACATTGAGCAACATTGGAGGGCGGGTGTGTAAGTTGGGGGTCATCTCTATGCATTTTTAGACAAATCCATTGCGAAACTGATTCTCACTGTGGTGGTAAATAGAACCTCCAAGTTCAGAGGCAGCCTATCTTCAAGGTAGCTGGGAATAAACAACAGAAGTTAACTGTTGCCTTCATGCCTTCTTTGTGAACTTTCCAGAGACATTATGGCTTGTGTATTTTAACAACTGATAAGCCGGTGGGTTGATATTGTGCTTTTAATAATTTATAATGCCTGTTTTGTGCTGAATCTGAAATCTTGTATTGTTAGCATTGTTCAAATGTTTTTTGTTTTTTGAGATTGCTAGATTGTTTCTTTAAAAGTAAATTTGTTCTAAGCTGTTGGTTGTACTGATATGTATTCTGGCCTTCACATTGCTGTCTGTGTATCACGTGAGCTGCTTTCAGCACATCTGTGTGGGAAAGCATTGGCATTAAAATTAAAATTATAGAGCTATTGTCGCGGTGGCCCTATATTAAGGGTGAATCAGCTGAACTGCAATTCCACAACTGCAATGAGAAATCAGGGGAGGGGGTAGTAGGTTCTGCAACTTACAGTTAGAAAAATGGTCCAGTGGGCTAAATTGAAACTTGGCAGGGTAGGAAAGGTAAGTTTGAGTATGGCTCATGCCAAACTGGGGATAGAAAGGATGATAAATGGCTTATTTTGAATGAGTTGAACATCTCGGATGAGAGAAACTGGCATGTTCACAGGTGTTGTGTATTTTTCTTCCATAGAATTTGCTTTACCCTCCAGAAAGAGTTATCTGCATGCCCTGGGCCTTCTGAGAATTGTGTGTGTGACGCCGAGGAATGACTAATATGTGCTTTTGTCTAATAGTAGTGTATGTCATCTGTAGCTTATTTATTTATTTAGAAAGCATATTTTTGTGGCCAAGGTTAGTCAATGGCCTTTCATAAGACCGTCTCCCACATATACACAGTATGAACCTACTGTGAGAGAAGATGACGTGGATTGGGATTGGGAGGGGTGAATGCTGCAACAATAAGGGAAGCTCAGTCCTGAACCCACCACAATTCTAAAGGAATTCTAAAGCAACTTGAGAAACAGGAAGAAAAATGGAAGCCTACTTAGCAGTGGAAGGAATTTTTTTGAGAAATTGATGTGCATGTTTTGGCAAAGCATTAATTGCCTATTATATTTGGTTTTATTGTATCTTTATTCTTCCCATAGATTAGATTAGTTGGCAGGATATACAATCTTGCATACATAATAAAAATAAATAATTATTTTGGCTATTGTCACTGAAATGAAACTTTCGCATTCAAGGGCCAAGTGCATTTGGCATATGCTTTGACTGATCATGCAGAAAGCACCTTACATGTCTTTGAGGAATACTTGAGATCTGTCAGAGTATGACATAAATAATGGCACTCTTTAAGAAGATTATAAAATTCCCCCTAATGTCTCTGAATGGGTAATATGCATGATGCACATACATTGTCTAATTGGGTGTTTATTTTTGGTGGGTGTGGAACAAGCAGTCTTGTTTTATTGTGTGTGTTTATGTGTGTAACAAAGAGATCCAGAAACTCTGCTCTCACCTTAATGAGTGAAGGTTACATTACTGAAATCTTTGGCAGATGAATTGATTTCAAACCCTGGCTTGATGATCCTACTAAGACACCCAATTAATTCTATTTTGCTACAAGCTAATTTATGGCTTTGTGCTTATTAAAAAAAAATCCTGAACATACAAACCAGTAGGAGACGAGGTAATGAATAATTCTACCTTTTTTTCACGCTCTTGTCTCGCACTCCACTACAGTGAGAATGGCAGAGGAAATATGAAAGGAGTGGCTTTTTGATGTATGAAATGTGGGTATTTTCTCATAGTGAGCAGTATCTGGCTGGTATAAACAAACACATAATCAGTCCCTCTAGGAAATGCTTAATTAGTGCAGTAAACATACGTTTATTAATTGCTGTTACTTTTTCCTCCCTTTGTTTTCCAGGGTTGTTGGGTTTTTTTTGGTTTCTGCATAAAAACTGACTTGACACTGAATGTATGCAGAATTAGTTTCTCTTTGCAGTTACTGGGGGGGGGGGGTGAGAAGCCTGGTAAAATCAAGATGTTTCTTTCAGTAGAAGCCTGTGTGATCAATATTCCAGTAACTGGGTTTGTGCTAAACATGTTTTTTCTTCTGTATGAAAGGGAAAGAGGAAAGGAAGAATGGCTTGTTCAATAGCAATTTATTGCTTCTTTCTGCTTACTGTTCTTAAAAACAACACCAAACCCCAAAAACACAAACCTTTCAAAATCATTGATAGTAAAGCTTTCCCCTTTGAAGTTGCAGAATAAGTTGTCAGGATATACTAGGGAATAAGCCATTCAAAAGCAAAGACCCAGGTAATAGTTATTATGGCTACTGTATAATTTTCACACTGCTTTTTGGTGAAGTGATAGAAAGCAGAGTTGAGAGGAAGCTGTAAGTTAACAATTTCCCCTTCCTACTTTCCTGTTTTCTTAGTTGGAATCAATAAACCCCATGTGCTATTTCTACATTTGAAGTATAATGCAATTATCTGAAAGCCTGCCAGCATAAGATCAGAGCTAAGGCTATCATCACATGCTGACTCAAACTCCACAACGCTGGGAAACTGGAAGCTAAGGCTGATGCCTTCACAAATGTGTGCCAACAGGGATGTGCAATCTCACAAATTGTGCTTGCCTATTTTACATGTGCACTTTGCACCCGCTCAGAAGGCGGCAGTTCTATGGGGTGAGTTTCACCACAGGGCAGTGTGTGTGTGTGTGTGTGTGTGTGTGTTTGTTTCAGTCTCTGTGTATATGTGTTTCTGCGGGGATTTGATGTGAGCAAGGTATGCATGGTGTATCTCTGTGTGTGCACTCCATAATTTTGCATGTGACTCTATCAGATCAAGGTTCTAGTCAGCTATGAGGAAACTTTTTCAGCTCAAGGGCTACAAATTCTTCTGTACAGCCTTTTGGGGGCCACATCCCCGAGTGGGTGGAGCCAGAGGTGAAGGTGGGTGGAGCAATGGATGAAAAGTTTACTTTTGTACAGTAGGCTAGTTTCTACACCCATACCCACACACGCACACACTCCTCTATCTTCCACCCAGGCATTATCAGAGTTCAAGGATGTATTTCAGCCAGAAAAACACACAAGGAGGTTGCAAAAGCATGACAGCAGGGAGTTATGTGTGTCTGGAGAGGGCTTGTGTCCTGAGAAGAGTCCCACTGGCCAAACAGAGAGGCCTAACAGACTGTTTTTCACCCCCAGGCCTAATTTTCTGCCCCCCCCCCGACATCTCTATCAAGCCTAAAGTCTGTCCCGACCACTGGCAGAAGAAGAGGGGGCAGGGAGAGTGCACCACCCCCTGCAGCACGATCCCGGTGGGGTGCCATTGTGACTGCTCCCATGTGCTGGTGGCGCACCATGTCCCCCGATCATGTGCCATGCCCCTTTGGGTGGCATGCCATGCCCCCGGGACACACACCACACTCCTGTGGGCGACATGCCATGCCCCGGGACATGCGCCAGCCAAGCCCCTGCCTGCTCTCTGCCCCCGGTACCAGAGCATGAAGCTCTGCCACTGGTCCCCACCCCTTGTATTAGGCACATAAACAAGCATCCTATGGCAGCTGAGTTACACCATTACTCCACCCTTACTCCAAGAGTACCTCTGTTATTACAGTCTCCCTTGAAGAGAAATTCATGGCTTCTCCTCATGTTTATTTTACAATAGAATTGAAGCTGAGTCTGGTTGAGTCTGAGGTAATGATGGTTGACAGGACTTGTGACCTGAGGGAACCGGGATACCAACTGCTAAGGGTTCAGACAGGCCCCATGTCTGCCCCAAGGGGGAAACCCTCCCCCCCACACAAACGTGTAAAATTGGTATTGCAAGTCATATGCAACACTCTTGCCGTACGAATGCTTTCCAGTTTTCATGGCTCATTGATGACATTTCTCACCTTTGCTCTCTGCCAATATATTTCTTGTCACAGAGGTCCCTCGTTCTGCCTTGCAATGTGCTTGGAGACTTCACAGTGAATCTTAGAGTGGCAGGTTATTTCATTCCAGGAGAGCACAGGCAATGTAAGCAAACAATGGAGAGAAAATAAAACGGGTATGGCAAGTGTGTGGGAGAATATTGTCATCTTTCTAAGGACATGTGCAATGTTGGATGTGGTTAGTGGTTTGCTGATGTAGGAAGCCTGTTGGTTCATGTTGTCCCTGCAAGGGATTCTACAATGCATGTAGCCAGTAGGTATGCATTTATACTACTGTCAGACGGGTAAATAGCAAGAGAATATATTTTCTCCTCTTTCTGATTTATCCTTCTTTTAAATCAGGACAGGGCAGCCACTTCTACAAAGTCTCCCCCAACCTTGTGCTGCTTTGGATTACAACTCCCATCCCTGACGACTGGCCATACTAGCTGGGCATGATAGGAGTTACAGTCCAAAACAATATGGCAGGCACTGGGTGAGGGATCCAAAACATCTGGAAGACCCCAGGTTGAAGAAAGCTGCTTTACAGCATAGCACAGTTGTGATTTATTGTATGCTGGAATTGTTGATACTGGAGTAAGAGCCAGTCCCCAACTGCGCTGAAATGCACTAAACTGCAAGTCTTTGTTGCTACTAAGAACCACAGTGGTTCTTAGCAATGGTAGAGATGCAGGAAAAGGATTTCCTGCAGGATTTTCAAAAAACATAAAAGGAAAGCAGCTCTGTGTTTGTGATTTGGATCAGAACTATGTATTCTGTCCAGCTGAAAATACCATGAAGCCCTTTGGGGAAATGCAAGTTTATGTTAGGGATGAGAAATCTGTAGCCGGCCACCTTCAGATGTTGCTGGACTCCAACTCCCATCAGCCCCAGTCAGCATGGTTGATGATCAGGGATGATGGGATTTGTAGTTCAATAGCATATGGCGGGTCAGTGGTTCCCTATCCCTGTTTTCCTCTTTGCTCCATTAGGCAAATTAGGAGCTGTCAGAGGCTTATTTAATTCAGGACGTGCTGACACCCACCTCATGGTCCTCATCTCAGTCTCCCCCACTGCTTGCTTTTACATTAAGGAAACCACAGGAAGCCCTGCTCACAGGTTTCCCACATCATATCTCGGCTTGGCACTAAAAGTGACAAGGTGGATGAAACATAATCATCTTGGAATGACAGCTGTGTCATCATGTTTGAATTACAATTGCCACCTTTGTATCCCTGGCAAGTTATGGACAGTTCAGCTACCCAGAGCATCAGTGGGAACTAAAGGAGAAGGACGTCAAGAGGCTCATTGCATTCGTGGTATAATCAGGAGCATTTGGCTGCATAATTTTACTTATTTTTTTATAGTTGAATGCAGAATTGTCCTGTCTTACCATTTATTTTTTTTACTGGTTGGTAACAATACTATGCATTCCTGTTTCTACATTATTTTACAATGCTTTGTTGTTGCTCTCTGTGACACCAGAAGCCTTTTTACAAAATAAAATAAAATACTGAAGGAAAGGTCAATTGAAGTTTGGGATGCACAATTCTACCTTTATGCCTATCCTAATTGTATTTATTTGCCAAAAAATCTATACCACTGATATTAAGGGGAGAAAAATTGTGGTGATGAACAGCATAAAATCAACAATAAAAGTACATTAATAAAATCAATGAAAACACATACCACAAATCAATAGAACAGATTAATCAGAACATTAGATTAATATAGCTGGATTACCTCTCAGGAAAAGCCTGGGTGATCAGATGTGTTTTAAGCAGGTGCCTAAATGACAATAGTCTGGGTAATTGAGTATTGAAAAAAAAGGAATAATGTACATTTGTTGCAATCAATCGAAAGGTCAAGTGTGAATCCTGCAAAAATGGCCAGTGGCTTCAACTGAAAAATTATCTAGCAATGCATTACAGGAGGCACTGTATTTTTGCTCATTTAATCATACCTCTGAAGGGCAAAAGTTTCAGTTCCTCATGCAGGAATCAGATTTAGTACCAGAAACCCATAGAGGCTAGAATTAGGAAATTGGGGCTGTGGACTGAAAGGTTCCCCTGCCTATGATAATCTCTCAGATTCTGAGTCGTGTCTGTTTATCAAGGACCATTTATGTGTTTGACCTGACCTGGTAGGGCTATAAATACCTCCGGATCAAACCCTTTGCGTGTTGAGTCCCACAATGCCACCCCCCAAAAAATTCACACTTCACACATCAATTTTTGTTTAAGGTTTTTGGCATAATTTTGACCACAACTTTATTCAAATACAAAATATGTGAGTGGTTGCTTAGGCATTGGTTATGACTATCTATCCTTGCCCTCAAGGACAGAGCTGGCCCTTCCGGACACCAACGGAAGCCAGCGTGGGAAACAAGTATTGGGTGAGAAATGAAGCTGGGAATCAGACCCTCACTTCTTACCCTCATGTTCATGTGGGGCTTGCACGGCCCAAGTCCGACTCCGGAGACAAGGACGAAAAGAATGGCAAGCCCCTGGATTCCTTTAACGGAATTCCCTTTCCGCATCATTTGGAGGGATAGGCACTTACCCCTCCAAGCACCAATTTAACCAATGCCTAACCGCCAACCTTACAAGTTGTGACGATTTGCTACGCAGTAGGCAAAAAGCAAATGGCACCAGCCAATGAGCCAATTGGCAAAATTCCTACCAGGCCCCTGCTCCAAGGCGGACGACCCCATGACAGGCATAGCAAGGTCAAGCGATCAAGAAAAACCACCCTATAAAAGGGAGGGAGGGCGGGTGATCCGGTGCAAAACGGCCAAGAGGACGTCCAATGTCTGGCCCCTGTATTTAAAGACTCTGACCCCTCCTCCAAATTGGCAACAATCAAAACTCCCCAGCAACCCAATTTTAACCACTTAAAGGCTTGGGTTCCTTACCAAATTTGCCTAGTCACTGCAGGGTGGCCTGTTTCCCCAACCACAACACGTGCTCTCTGTTAGGGAGAACACGCTTTCTGTCCCTCTGCAATAGTCTTGGCCTGAAAGCCTCTTGCAAAGGCTTTTTTTTAAATCTACCCACTAACTCCCAAGGGCCGCCTCACAGTACAGATACACATGGACACTTATAATACATGCACAACTCAAGGATGCAATGGAATATTATAGATAATGATGGATTATTTAGGACTAGACGAGCCTCAGGGTCCAATCCAACTCTACAATTCTATGACAGCAATTTGAAAAAGGGGTCTTCCACTTTGGACCATCAGAGCGAGTCCCACGTTTTAAATGCAGGAATGATGACTGCAGGAAGAATTCAGAATTCTGCTGGCATTCTTCTTTTCAACATTTAAAGGAGATGTAAAAAGGACGGGTGCTTCTTTCATCTATTGACTGTTGTCACATTGCGTCACAGAAATTTGACAGGGGGTGGACAGAAAGCTTCGCGGTGCCCGGAAATCTGGAAAACGGAGAACAGCACATCCTTCGGAGACGTACTCCCATCTATGCAAAATCCATCAGAATAAATGAGCCCCTTATTGAACTGGGAGTGCACTGAGCTTCCCATCTGCAAGCTGAGTGATTACTCCATTTCAGGCCTCCTGACTCCCATGGAGCCATCTGGTATGTGGTACTTTGTTCGAATAGGTGAGGAGGATTCCGGCTACGAAGCAGCTTTCCAATGAGTCAGAGCTTTGGTATTTAGCACTTGGCTTCACATCTGTATGCAAAGGCGTTAAAACAACAGCAACCCAGCCCTTCCCCAAATTATTATGTAAATAAAATCTCATTTTCTTCTGGAAAACCAGCTAGGACTAGAATAATTAATTCAGTGACATTGGGGGAGGGGACCACACCACCACATGCCACCACTATTCAGAGCTATTAACTAATCCCAGTGATTTCAGTGCTATTCTGATATTATGAATTTATCTAAGCTGCAGCTTGTTCAAGGATGCAGGGTATGGCTTTTGTGTAAAAAAAAAAAAGTACTGGGAAGTTCACGCTGCCTTTATAAATACAGTGGTACCTTGGGTTACATACGCTTCAGGTTACAGACTCCGCTAACCCAGAAATAGTACCTCGGATTAAGAACTTTGCTTCAGGATGGGAACAGAAGTTGCGCGGCGCGGCAGCAGCAGGAGGCCCCATTAGCTAAAGTGGTGCTTCAGGTTAAGAACAGTTTCAGGTTAAGAACGGCCCTCCGGAACAAATTAAGTTCTTAACCCGAGGTACCACTGTACCAGTTTATGCTGTATATAGAGAGGCCACAATTTCTGGATACTATCGCAGGAGATGGCTGCAGCAATCTTTTATTGCCAGCCTTCTTATAATGTAAGGCTAGACTGGAAGTGCCAGAAATAAAGCAGGGACAAGTAGAGACTTGCATTCCTTACTTAGGGGATTTGCAGCTCTCAACTATAGTGAAACTTCCACATATACACCAAAAAAGTGTATCCTAAGCTCTTGGTCCTCACTGTGAACAAAGCCTTGGAATATGTAGCTTGCTAAACAGAAGGCTTTCTACACACAAAAGACGGAAGACTACCAAAGACCTTTTTTGAAATGACAGACAATATGGATTGGATTGACATCTAGAGAGTGAGAAACCCCTTGGGAAGAGAAGGAACATTTTTCTCTGAAGCCCAGCTGACTTGGACAAGAATCGACCAAATATGGATAACTAGAGGTCTGGCACCCAAGGTCAGAAAGGTGGAAATCTGCCCAAAGACCTGCTCCGACCATAATGCATTGAAAATGGACATGACACTATTACCAACCGGTTCCTTTAGATGGAAGATGAATGACAACTTGTTTAGAGATCAGGAGATCATTAAGAAGGCCCAAAAAACTCTGAAGGACTACTTTGAGATAAATATGAACACTACGGTGGAAAAAAGAACTATTTGGGACACAAGCAAAGCCGTGATGAGGGGGTTCTTGATACAACAGAATGTTGTAAAGAAAAGGACACAAAATGAGAGGAAAGATAAGATTTTGGAGAAAATCAAAGAATTAGAAAAGAAGTTAAGATTAAATCCGAAGTCACAGCCGATTCTGAGAGAAATCAAACTTCAGCAAGCACAATATTCTAAACTGATAAATCAGGAAATAGAGTGGAAGATTAAACTAATGAAACAAAAAACCTTTGAATCGGCAAACAAATGTGGGAAACTGCTAGTGTGGCAGTTGAAGAAGAGACAAAAATTAAATACAGTTACGAATTTGGAAATTGAAGGAAGAAACATCCAGAACCCCTGGAGATTAGAAAATGTTTTCAGAAATATTTTAAAAAATTATACACTCAAGGGCCGCAGGATGAAGTAGAGATTAAACAATTCTTGGGAAAAAATGGACTTAAAAAACTCTCACAAGAAAATAGATCACTCCTGAGTAGTAAAATAACACGACAAGAGATTGAACAAGCCATTCAGAACATGCAATTGGGCAAATCTCCAGGACCAGATGGGTTGACCTCCAAGTATTACAAGACATTAAAAGACTATCTGATACAACCACTGATGGAGGTCAGCAATGAAATTATAGAGGGGAAGAGGGCGCCAGAATCGTGGAAAGAAGCTTTCATCACATTGATACCCAAATCGGAATCTGAAAAGACACAACTTAAGAACTATCGTCCCATCTCCCTTTTAAATGTGGATTACAAAATATTTGCAGACGTTCTGGCAAGAAGATTTAAAAAAGTTCTAAATGAAGTAATCCATAAAGATCAGGCAGGCTTTCTCCCAGGTAGACATATGTTTGCTAATACAAGAAACATTATTGACATTTTGGAACTTTTGCAAACAGACATAAACATAAAAGCAGTCCTAATTTTCATAGACGCGGAGAAGGCCTTTGATAATATCTCTTGGAAATTTATGAAGGGAAACTTAAAAGAAATGGGAGTGGGACGGGGTTTTGATAATGGGATTGATGCAATATATTCAGAGCAGAAGGCAAAATTGATAGTTAACAATGTGGTTACAGAAGAGTTTAAAATTGAAAAAGGTACACGACAAGGCTGCCCGATTTCCCCTTTGCTATTCATTTCGGTCCCGGAGGTGCTTTTGAATAGGATTAGAGGGGACCGGTCGGTGCAAGGGATTCAGGTCGGAGCGAAACAATATAAACTTAAAGCTTTTGCAGATGACCTAGTTTTGACCTTGCAGGAGCCAGAATCTAGTACAAAAAGAGTATTACAACTTATTCAAGACTTTGGTCGGGTGGCGGGATTTAAACTAAATAAACAGAAAACCAAGGTGTTGGGGAAAAACTTGACAGATACAGAGTCAGAACGGTTTCAGAGAGAAACAGAATTAACTGTGGTTAAAAAAGTAAAGTACCTAGGGGTAAACATAACAGCAAAAAATCTGAGTCTATTTAAGGATAATTATGAAAAATGTTGGTCTGAAATTAAGAGAGACTTGGACAGTTGGTCAAAATTGAAGCTTTCTTTGCTAGGCCGAATTGCTGCTATTAAGATGAATGTATTGCCTAAGATGTTGTTTTTGTTTCAAACATTGCAAATTGTGGACAAGACGGAGTGCTTCCGGAAGTGGCAGAGAGATATTTCTAAATTTGTCTGGCAGGGCAAAAAGCCCAGAATTAAGTTTAAGATATTAACTGATGCGAAAGAAAGAGGGGGCTTTGCCCTGCCAGACTTAAAACTGTACTATGAAGCCGCAGCTTTCTGCTGGCTAAAAGACTGGCTACTTCTTGAAGACACTGACGTGTTGGACCTGGAAGGTTTTAACAATGCTTTTGGTTGGCATGCATACTTATGGTATGACAAAGTCAAGATCAACAAGGCCTTTAAGAACCATATTGTCAGGAAAGCAGTATTTAATGTCTGGATAAAATACAAAGACCTATTGGAAAACAAGACTCCGAGGTGGCTTTCGCCTCTGGAAGCTAAGGCCCGAAAAAGACCCAATATGGAGGCCAAATGGCCAAAATATTGGGAAATATTAGAAAAAGATGGAGACAATTGGAAATTGCAGAGTTTGGAGAAAATGAAGGATAAAGTGCGTGACTGGTTACATTACGCTCAGATTAAAGAAGTTTTTAAAAATGACAGAAAGTTAGGGTTCCAGGTGGAGAAATCGAAATTGGAAACAGAACTGCTAGAACCAAAGACTAAGGTACTATCTAGAATGTACAACTTGCTGTTAAAATGGAATACACAAGACGAAACGGTTAAATCGGCTATGATAAAATGGGCACAGGATATTGGGCATAACATTATGTTTGAGGACTGGGAAAGGTTGTGGACCACTGGGTTGAACTTCACTGCATGTAATGCTCTGAAGGAAAATGTAATGAAAATGATGTATAGGTGGTACATGACCCCAGTTAAACTTGCCAAAATATACCATTCGTCTGACAATAAATGTTGGAAATGTAAGGAAAATGAAGGAACATTCTTTCATCTCTGGTGGACTTGCCCTAAAGTGAAGGCCTTCTGGGAAATGATATATAATGAGTTGAAAAAGGTATTTAAGTATACCTTCACTAAGAAACCAGAGGCCTTCCTTTTGGGTATTGTCGGCCAGAAGGTGTTAAAGAAGGACCGAACATTTTTTATGTATGCAACAACGGCAGCAAGGATACTTATCGCCAAGAACTGGAAAACGCAAGATCTACCCACACTGGAAGAGTGGCAGATGCAGCTGATGGACTATATGCAACTGGCCGAGATGACTGGCAGAATCCGAGACCTGGGAGAAGAGAGGATTGAAGAAGACTGGAAGAAATTTAAGATGTACTTACAAAAACATTGTAATTTGTTGGAATGTTAAGAAGGATGCTAGATTATAAATAATTGGCCACCACTAAATTAGATTGAATTTGATTATAAGTGAGGTTAAAGAAAACACAAACCTTTTAGAGAATTGCTAGACTGTATTTAAATGAATGGATACAAGATTGTAAACAAGTTGATAATTTGCTTGGGAAATTTTTTTTTTAACGATGTAAGTGGGAGCGGGGGACGTGAGGGAGTCCAAAGAAGTGATGAAACCACGTTTTGATATAAGCAATGTTGTTTATTATTTGGGTATTTGTATCAAAAAACTTTAATAAATATTTATTCAAAAAAAAAAAAAAAAAAAAAACAACAGAAGGCTTTCTACAGGATTTTGTGGGCCAGTGTAGTGCCATGGGTAAATGATTCTGGGAACTCTGTTCACTGGACCTGTTTTGCACCCTCCATGAGTGTTTTTGCCTGGCTGGAATGTGCCCCTGAACTCTGATAATGTCTGATGCTTGTCTAGATGGAGGACAGAGAGTTGTCTGTGCATTATAGACTAGCCCCTAGAAGGCTGAAAATGGTTCTCCACCCTTGTGCTTGAGGATGAGTGGCCAACCCATGTGTGTCTTAGATCAGGCCTGCAGCTGGCGGACTCTATCCCCTTGACTGCTGTGTCACTTGCACTCAGGTCTTGAGGTGGTAGTTCAGGCTAAAGACAGTCACATCACCCCATAGCCTGAAGAATGTTTACTGACCCCAGAAGCTGACTGGGACAGGCAGGTTTTATAAAGGCAATCTATTTAAGTCAGCTCCTCAGTCTGAGCAACTCATCTCATGAGTAGCTGGCAAGATTGCCACTCTTTGTGCCCACTCCTAAACTTGAACACCAGTTTGCTTGTACCACAGCAGGACCACCTGCTTGCTGTGACGTCAGAACTCAGTCAAGGCCTGACAAATGTGTCACAGTAGTAGAAATAGAGTAGGAGGCATGGCCAGCCTCTCCTGGGTTGAGGTGCTACCTGTCAGCTCCCAGGAGACAAGAGGTAATATTTATGGGGTCATCTTATGTACTCTAGTTCACACTACCTTATATTCTCTGACCTTGACTGGTGACACACTTGTCAAGTTGGTCACTGCTATGTAGAGCAGGGCTGGGGAACCTTTGGCCCTCCAGATGTTGTTGGACTCCAATTCCCATCAGTCCCAGCCAGCATGGCCAATTATTATGGATAATTGGAGTTGTAGTCCAGCAATGCCTGAGTGCCACAGGCGCCACAGTCCTGATGTAGAGCTTGGTGCTAATTCTCATTAGCAGTAAAACTCATCTCAGAAAGTTGTTGTGAGGATAAATAATTTGAGAGCTGCCCAAATAATACAGCCATGATCATCATATGCCCAAGGTTTTTCATGTTTTAAACACATACACAGCCAAAATGTCTTCTGCTTTAAGGGAACCACTTTTCTCAACATTATCTAGTCCATTTATCTCCTGCCTGTCCTCCACCTTGGCACTCAAGGTGATGTACACTGAATGCCCCAGTGATCTCTCATGCAGGCCCTGACCAGACTCCTCAGACTACTTGCTGGGACCACATTAGTATCAATAGTTTTATAATATATTTTACTACTACTACTACTTTTTATAATATATATTTATCCCGTAACTCTGTATGGTATTTTATCTGTGTTTGTTTGAAAACCACATTTCTGCTTTGTAAGTCCATTGGAAACAAATATTTGGCCCTGCTTCAGAAAGATACATTGAAAACATCTTCTGAATTTGGCAGAAACGATAATATGTACTAGTAATTCGCAGTGCATGTTGTTTACCATTATTGCATGTAAGCATATTGTCATAATACACTCCAGTGCCATTTCACTTTTAAAATAAATTGTTGACCCCACAGAAACAGGATCCAACTACTGCATTCATTATACCATATGATAATAAAAAGAGAGAGACTGCAAGTAGCTCTCTTTGTCTACTTGGGATTCTTCACTTAAGTGCTTGTGGTGCCTGATTAAATTAGTAATCAGGGAAATAGTCCTGCAATTTGGGGACTGAGAGCCTTGATTGTGGATTATATTTACAGACTACAGATTCTTTCTAAATAGGGCCCTTTGTCTTGAAGGACCTTAAGGGTCTTTTCAGACTGTGATGCAGTCCAGTGTATTTCACAAACAGGCTTTCGCTAGAACACCAAGATCTCAGGCAGGCAAATGGCAGAAAATAGCTTCAAGTTTGAACAACAAACACAACTTGGGAAAATCCATGTGGAGCGCATGGTTTTTGTTGAAGCTTGAACGATGAAAAGCAGCTCTGTGTCGAGTTGGCTGGGGTACCCAAGCCCCTTGACGTTAATGAGGCCACAGACATTTCTCTTTTTTTGTCCGCACTGGAGACAGCAGTTAGTTAGGATCAGTGTGACTCAGCTCTAACTTTGAAGCAGGGAGGCATGTTGGGGTTGCGATTAGGATGATGGAGCAAGGAAGGGTCAGGGATAGAGCTCAGCAGCTGTTACATCCTTCAGACACTTTCCAGGGCACTGCTGGATGGTGCCCTGGGTAACTGGAGAAATGCAGTGAGTTTTGAGTTGCATTCTGCTCTCTCGCAGGGGAAGCTTTAATCCAAAATGAAACGGGGTACAAAGTCATTCAGTTTCACATAGTTATTCTGTGCAAACCTGAAATATTTTGGACAGGAGCCTTGCTCAGGTGGCTATTCAGACAGAAATGAATGGATGGCGCTGGTGGTGACATTGGAGCTGATGCAGTGTTGCCGCTGGTGCTTTTGCACTGCGCTAACCTTGCCACTGCCTCCCCCCCCCATCAGCTGGGACTGCGTTTGCAGTGGAGGTGCAGCCAAGAAAAATGGATGCATCAATCCATGCTGTAGAAAGGTCAGAACAAACACAAAACTGGGGATTTAACACTTTGCACTGCAACTTGAGCAGGATTGGCCGAGTCTACACATATCCTCCTTTTCTTCCCTTTTGCCATGCATGTCTGGTTAACCTTTATAATACTTCGTACCTGCTTCCATCATTGCAGTTTTACTTCCCTGTTTGATATCCGCTGTGATGTGGCAAGTGGGACTCATCAAGCTCCTTCAGAGTGGTCCCAAGAAGCCATCTGACCCCCTTAAATCTTCCAGTGGGATAAATTCAAGGCATCCCATGCCCCACACTGCAGTAGACCTGAAGGAAGAAACAGCTCGTCCTAAATCACTCATTCAACCTTTTCCATTGTTGCTTTATACTGGGCGAAGCATCTCCTAGAATGTTTTACTCATACCAAAATATTGTCAAACTTAGATAGGAGGTCTTTTTTAAAAAACAACAACACAAAGACGATAAGATTTAAAAAACATATGCAGCTTAGAAACCAATGCATGAATCCTGGAGGAAAGTGTACATAGGGTGATATAAACTTGCAGTTCTTTTTCTAGTTTTTAACAATAAAAAATATTCCACTATTTTTTCCCTCCCCATGGACCATAGATCACAATATGCACAGTTCAGGGTGGTGATGCTCTGCGTTATTAACTGCCTTATAAAATGTCTTCAAGTGAAGGGCTACCAGACTGCTGCTAAGTGACTAATAAATCTGATTCATCCTCACTCCCTACAGGGTCCTCCTCCTTCTTACTAATGTTTGACATTTTACAGTTTAATTAAGAACACCCTCCAAGCAGGAAAAAAAATCACTCTGAAAATGGCAGGTTTTCTTTCTAGATCAAGATATCAACAAAAGGGCAATTCAGCAGCCAACCAACTACTGGTGCCATTTATGAGGCACACTATTTGCATCGTTGTCAAACATCCTTGAACTTTCCAGAACAACGAAGGGTGAAGACAAAGATACATTTCCACCTGCAATAAAAGCCATCTCTCAACCCACCATTCTCTACCTTGAAAAAAAAAAAAGCCCTGGAATGCAGTGAGTGTACTTCAGACATCTCTTTTGCTGCACACTAGCATGTTTTTTAGCCAGAAGATTACTCTGAAAAATCAGAGGCTAGGCTAGACACAAGTCGTCTGATGGCATACTGAGTTGCAGTTCAACAAGCAAGCAGCAGGTCCTTGATCTGTACGACATTTCATGTGTCTTCTTGTATTATTATTTTTTAATGAAATAAGAGGCCTGATCAAGACCAAGAAGGAGTGGGTTCACCCTTCCTCCCACACTGCAGTTCTGATAACAACCCACCTCTCCTGAAGTTAACTGTTTGTTCCAGGACAGAAGCTGCCTCTGACACCAAAGGCACCATTTTTCTTGGACAGTGGTGTCATCGGAGGAGAACTTCAGGGCAGAAGTCCAGGGCCACCATCAGAAGAATGAGCAGGAGAGCCCCCAAGTGGCTTATCACATTTGTAATAACTATACAGTGGTACCTCGGGTTACAGACGCTTCAGGTTACATACGCTTCAGGTTACAGACTCCGCTAACCCAGAAATAGTGCTTCAGGTTAAGAACTTTGCTTCAGGATGAGAACAGAAATCGTGCTCCGGCGGCGCGGCGGCAGCAGGAGGCCTCATTAGCTAAAGTGGTGCTTCAGGTTAAGAACAGTTTCAGGTTAAGAACGGACCTCTGGAATGAATTACGTACTTAACCCGAGGTACCACTGTAGTAGGCAATGTTTTCTTCTCTCTGGGGGAACTCAAGGGAACGCAGCCCCAGCACCTTTTTCTTCTTCAAATGTTTAAAAGCGTAGACTTACTGTAACAACTTCATGGTGAGTAGCAGCACTATTTCTTAAAAAAAGAAAAAGCACTGGTAGTAGGACATATTACTGCACACATCACCTCCTCAGGACTCGGTAAAACCATTAAGTGCAGAGTCAACTGAACTACGCCACTGATCTCAGAGCAATGAGCCGCTTCATGGAGTTGATTTTCATTGGGATCATGTCATTGGGGAAAAGAATAAACTTTCTCTCCACATTGTCTCCATGCACCTGTTTTTCTTTTTTTTTAAAAAAAAAATACATGCCCCCATGCACCTGTTGTTGTTGTTTTAAAAAAAGATATGCAAAATGCAATAATGTATTTCTGATATCCTCTGATATCATAGTTGATTGGATCAGGAGTGCCCTTCTATATTTCCATTGGTAAGCGAGGGAGGACAAATTTCTCAGTAAGGGGTGTGTGTTGAATCATATATTAATTCTTAAATCTTGAATAGTGAACCTCATCCAGCTAAAGTTAACCCCCCCCCTAAGGTAATGGAGCTTAAGTTAACTATGGCTGACCTGTACAATCCTGTGCCTACGTACTCAGGTCTATTGAATTTTGCATAGGATTGCTGGATCAGTCACAACTAACTTTAGTTGGTCCCAGGGTTAAGCCATTTCAGTGGTATTGATTGCGACTTCTTCGTATATCTCAAAGTCTATGCAAGTCTATTCAGAAGACCTATGGGATTCATGGAGCTTACTCCCAGGAAAATATATTTATAGATTCTCAGCCTATTGCAACATTCTCCACACAGCCCAGGCAATCACGGGTTTTGTTCAACAATGGGATTTCTGCTTTTGTCATGTATGTATAGTAATAATAGTCATTCATAGTCATCCAGAAATGCCCAGGCGTAAAGGGGAAGCACTGGGAAAGCCCCCATAGAAAGCAAAACCAGGCACATTCACTCTACCTGCTAGCAACAGTTGGTCTTTGGATTGGTGGACTTACCTGTTTTCAAAGTCGAAAATTTTGGAGTTCTCCTTCATCTCCTCCTTCTCCTCTGATTTTTACAATGAAAATATTATCAACAATAATATGGACAATGGAAGGTCATGAATAAATAATGAAATCACCAAAGCATAAAGGGGAAATAGAGTGGAATATAAATGTAGTTAGGAACTTGGCCATACAGTAAAAGACAGCGTCAGGATGTAGATGACTAAACTAATATATGTGCAAAGAAATAACAACCCACACTGAATTAAAATCTGATGCTCAATAAGTCTAAATTGCTTTTACTACTCTGGGTATTTCATTTAAATGCCTAAGAGACATCAGGTACGAGTGGTAGGATTTATTTATTTTTTGAACACATGCATACGCAACATTATTATTATGGATTTCTGGGGGCCAATAATTGAAACTTTCTCAAGTCCCTTGTTTCCAATTTCTTTCCTTATATTTGGCATGGTAAACCAAATTAATCACCGTTAGGGTTTTTGTTTTTGAAAAAAAAAGAAAATATGACTGGAAGTGTTTTGAAAAAACAGCAGGTTAAAATAGGCCTTGAGCTCAGTTGAATTCCAAGCACAGAAAGTCATTTAGGAGCAATGAAGAGATATTTATGGATAGATACATTAAGAAAAATGAAATGTAAGATTGAATAATAGCCCTCTAAGACCCAGTACAAATATATTGCTGCCAATCTCTTAACCATGGTTAAATGTTTGGGCATAGGCCATAGACTTCCTCACAGCCTCTCTCCTCCCTTCCTCTCCCAGGAGGCTTAACTGTGACTTACAGCAAAATCCTACACACATCTACTCAGAAGTAACCCTACTGAGTTCAGTGGGACTTATTCCCATGTAAGTGGGTATTGGACCAAAGCCTTAGTTTTACAAATACAAGGTTCCCTGTTAACTAGGGTTTGCAACACAGCTTCAAACCTGGGTTTTGAAACACGTTTTACAGTCAATGTGCCATTTACTGGTATCTGCCAAGTCTCCAGGGAATTCCTCAGAGACTAAATGGATTATTATTGTAAAATTGACCTCTGATAAGACTAGCCATTATGGCCATATTGAATTTAAGTGCAGCTCTGTGAAACAGACCTTCCGATACGGAATGTATCCATTTTGAACTAGTTAAGAGAATGAAGTTAAAGGAACATCCAGATGGCCCTTCTGATTCATCCCACCCATCATGATAATCTGACAGAATCAAGTGGAAAAGCTTTTCCTGGATGCTATTGTTCCACATCTGCAGGAAGGGGTTTCATGTTAATAATCTCCTATTGGGGCCAGGGTAAGTCCATGATTACAAAAAGATAGCAGGGCTGGCTGAAGACATTTTACCGCCTGATGCAGAACAGTAAATGGAGTCCCCAAGTCAAGGTGCATAGCAAATTTCATAGAATCATAGAGTGGGAAAGGTAATTTCCTGTTGATACAAGAAATCTACTCCTACAGCATTTCTGCTTGAAAACCTCTAACAAAAGGCTGTCTGTCAAACAGATCATACTGCCAGGAGGTTTTTTCCCCAATATTTTGCCTCCAAATCTTTGGGGCAACATTTAATGATGACTACCTACTTGCACAATGGAAGTTTGCTTCTGCAAATTCTCTTCTCTCCCTAGGCCCTCTTGTATCCCCCACAAAGCTGATATAGGGAGCATGCAGAGGGAAGGAGAGGAAGGAGAAGTCCCATTTTATGAGCAGAGGCCTGCTTGTGTTACCTGTTGACATTTCTATTACACCTTAAGGAGCAGACGTGTGGAATTGTTGTGTGTCACATGTCTGTTTACATTCGAGCACAGCTTGCTGGGAACTTCCGTTGTGTATAGTCCCCCTGCCCTATTCTTTCTGAGACAACGAGAGAGAGAGATGACATGTTTCTTTATCCTGATTTATGATGAATAAATCTGTAGTTATAGTATGCTTCTACAAGCCTCACGCCTATTCTGTGTGTGCAGTTCGCTCTGATGATAGTGTGCCCTGGCTTTAAAGCCTGGGTTGCTGATTTATGTCAGGCAGAGGCTGATGGTCTTCACAGCGAGATGACTGGAAGGGAACGGCTCAGCTGGGGCTAGCCAGCTGGCCTTCTGGCCCTCTGCATGCCGACAACAAGGTTATGGGGCCCAGATCCGAGGCTGCTCCCACTTTTTCTTCTTTGGGTCTCACCCTCAGGATCAACAGAAAACTAACTTGCTTTATCATCTCTGTGGGCAACCCTTCAAATGTGTATCCCCAAGGTGGCCAAGCTATCTTGGGACCTAAAAGAGAAAAGCCCTACAAGTTCTGATTCACTTCCTTGGCAGTAAGAATGCAATAATAATTGGCTTGATACATAGCAACATGCTGCCTCTTCTTGACACCCAAGGGCTCAGGGAAATGTAAAGACCTGGCTTCTGGCTGCAAGTTTTTGAATGTTGTGAATTTTTGTATTTTGTAAGTTTGAATGTATTGTATCGTGCAGTGGCTAGAACAGGATTTTCTCCAATGAAAACAGGGTTGTCATATCATACCCTCCAACATTTCTCTGATGATAATAGGGACGTCCCACGGGAAAGTGGGACATTCCAGGATCAAATCAGAAACTGGGATTGCTTTTGTAAATTGGGGACTGCTTCTGGAAAATACAGACACTTGGGGAGTCTGCATCATGCATTGGAGGTCTATCTGTCCAGAACTGACTGAACCTGACTACTGTTGGTGAATAGTGGTCAGAGAAGCATTCAGAGATGCCACCCCAACTCTATCCTCAGCTGTGTAGTCGTTCCAGTCAATACCTTTCTTACCACTTGATTCTGCTGAATGTATGAATCAGCCCTGCACCTCTGTTGACTTTGTATGTTTGCGTCTAGACATATGCTCAGTAGGAAGGAGCAAAAGTTTACATTTCTGAGCAAAATGAAAAAGCATGGGTGTCGGGATGTAAGCACTATAGCCCCTAGTCTAATGGGTAATAGAGTCATTAATTCTTCTGATTAACTTGGCCTTGGGGTTCATGAAAATGACATCCACCTCTTCCGCTCCTCTTCCCCGCTCCTCCTCCTCCTAATCTCAAACTGTGGAACGAGGGAGCATTAAAAAAAATATATCAAAAAAACCCAAGCTAATTAGAGAGAAACCAGGAGAAAAGAAGCAGTGAGAGACAGTTTTGAGCATTAATGAGACTTGTTTGGGGAGAGGATGTGACAAGCTCTTCAAAAGCATTATTGTCAAATGTGTCACTGTTTCATAGATGGCTAGAACTACCTTTTGAGCTTCACGCTGATAGTTAATGATTTGAAACTATAAAAAGATTGAAAAGGTAAAGGGGAAAATGTCAGCCTCAACTGGATTTTAATGAGAAGCTGCTCCCTACTCCCCCATGCAAAAAAAACAAAAACAAAAAAAACACACCCCAGGATTGGAAAGTAGCAAAAGTTCACTTTCTCTCAACCCCCCTCCCAGCTCTACGGCACATTTTCTTTTCCTCTCATAATAACTGTTTACAAAGAAACAGTAGGGGAAAGAAAATCAAAGCTCCATCTTGTCTTAACTGCTGGAATAAAGCCTTTAACACTGTTGACTTTACTTTTGTGGGAAGACTGGTGGTGAGCAAGGGCGGGTAGGTTCTGCAAGGATGTGGATGACAAAAATAAGCAGAGATTGATGGGGGAGACAGCAATAGCTCTTGTTTGTTGTTTTGTGACGTGCTGAGCAGAAGCCATCTTCACACTGTGAGATGTAACAAAGAAATCTAAAGTGATTACACAGGTTCATTTGTCAGTATCACAGCTCCAGCTATATTGCAGGGCGCCGCAATGAGATGACAATGCATTTATTGCCGTTGGTTGGTTATTAGTCGCATTATAGAGAGCATTAACGCAGCCTAGGATGCATAGACCGGGGAGACAATAGCTTTCTGGGCTTCAAACTCAGCGGGGTGTCCTTGTCATTAAATTGGGTACTGCCAATTTAATTTTTTTAAAATAAATAAATAAACAAACCGACAAACAAACGGGAAAGAAACTTTGATGAAACTAAAACTGAAAGCCACGCTTAAGGATGATCAGTAGGTTCCCTCTTATCGAGACATTTCAGAAAACAAAGCACATAAAATAGATATATATGGCTCTCAATAGTTCTTGCAGCTCCTCACGATGATCTGTACTGCATGCTGACTTCCTTATTACCACAGTGTTCTTCTCTCATAGTGAATTTGATAGTGGAAAACATTTTTACCTTCCTGATTTTAGCCTGTGGACACTCTAGGTAGCAAGCCATAGTGGGTGTCACCTGTGGCGAAAGGGTATAAGCTTTCCCTGTGGTGTAAGGTTTTGTATTAATCAAATGAGCATTTTTCAAATTCTGTTGTGATATTGATATTAGATGTTAGGCAGATGATATTTCAATGGTTGTTTTAAACTTCAGTGGCTACCAGTGTGTTTCCAAGCCCTCTTCAAAAAGACTTGGTTAAGGAACACCTCCACCCAAAATTCACCCTTGAATTTTGAGATCAACCTGTCTGTTTCCAATATGGTCTACACAGAGCAGAGCCTTTTCTGTGATGGCTGAATCTCCTGAATCAGGATAGATTCCTAAATCTGAATTCTTTACTGCATGGTTCAGAGGTAATTACAAACCATGACTTATTATTGCACATGTCTTCTCCTTCCCTCTTCCTTCTCAAAAGGAGCAAGCAACTGGAGTTAATTTAAAAGCTGAAGTTTTATCTCCTGTCATATGCAAAGGGGGAGGTGAGGGCATGAAGGTTCATATGAGCCCAAGGTTCTAATAGTTAATTGTATGTTTTTATTAGTTTGTATACATTAGCATTGTTAATTGTTTTAATTATTTTTATTATGCAAATTACTGTATTTGCCCGTCTATAAGACGTCCCCATGTATAAGACGCCCCCTATTTTGGGGGACTCAGATTTAAGAAAATGGGGGGATGGCCCTGTGTATAAGACGCCCCTTAATTTTTGACATTTAGGGGAAAAACCTAATCTTATACATAGAAAAATACGGTAAATTAATAAGAATAAATAATAATAATAGTGGAAGCTTGGTCTTCTAACAACAAACCATGGATTGTTCTTACAATCTGAAGTGGAACATAAATAATTTAGCTTTATGAATACAGTGGTACCTCGGGTTACATACGCTTCAGGTTATATACGCTTCAGGTTACAGACTCCGCTAACCCAGAAATAGTACCTCGGGTTAAGAACTTTGCTTCAGGTGCTCGCTTCGGCAGCACATATACTAAAAAAAAGAACTTTGCTTCAGGATGAGAACAGAAATCGTGCTCTGGCGGCGTGGCAGCGGCGGGAGGCCCCATTAGCTAAAGTGGAGCTTCAGGTTAAGAACAGTTTCAGGTTAAGAACGGACCTCCAGAACGAATTAAGTACTTAACCCGAGGTACCACTGTATATCCTGATTCAGAGAAGCATGGGTTTAAAGCAAGCTCTTAATCTAGAACTATTTAGGGGGGGGAATGGATATGAGCATATGTCATACAGGTAGAGTCATATATAGAATTTTGGAGCTCTCTCAAGCCCTGCATCCAACAACCCTGTCCTTGCCCTTTGACTTTCTTTGACTTTCCAACATTTGAGGGGAATGCCTGAAGTTGAAGGAGAAGCCTTCACGTGATTTGGAACCCTGGTTTATCAATGCAAAGAGGGATCTGCACATGTTCAAGCAAACGCAGGCAAATAGTTCCTTTCAGACCTTTCTCCTTCAACATGGGAAGGGGAGAAACAGAGATTGCATGAAGATATTGAGTGGATGCCTCCTCCATGGGCAGCTCTTTCCCGTTCAGGAAATAATGCCTGAACAAGGCTTAGGTCCGGGCTCAGCAACCTTTTCCAGCCATGGGCTGGTCTACCATCCCTCAGACCATGTGGTGGGCCAGACTATATTTTTTGGGGAAAAAATGAACACATTCCTATGCCCCACAAATAACCCAGAGATGCATTTTAAATAAAAGCACACATTCTACCCACGTAAAAAAACCACTGATTTCCGGACCGTCCACGGGCCAGATTGAAAAGGCAATTGGGTCACATCTGGCCCCTGGGCCTTAGGTTGCCTACCCCTGGCTTAGGTTGTCTCCAGATGTGTAGGATGCCTGGAAGGTGAATAACAGAATAAAGTGGACAAATCAATACTGCCAGTGAACTACTTAAAAAAGATAATTCTCCCAGGGGGGAAATGTGCTTTGGATAACGTGGAAAAACCTGAGAATTATTGGCAAGGCAGAGCCGCCATAAGATAAAAGTAGTTCTTTTGTTGCAACTGAAATCCCAGAAACACAGTATGTGGTTGAACGTGTTTCAAGAGTTAGCCACCATAGTTCAATGAACCAAAACTCAGTAGGAACTAAGCTTGTTTTTGGGCATTAAAAGGCCTGATTTGTACGTTGGGCTACATCCAAGGAAGTCTTGGCACTCATTTACATACAGTAATAGTTTTGGATTTCATCATGGAAGTTCTTCCCTCTCTCCCCACCATACTGCTCAGATCTACTCTGGAGGGTTCAGCGAAATTATAGGAGCTGTTAATCTGAAAACATGCATTACCCCCTTGATGTCAACATTATATCCCAGTTTATGTCCAAGTTGGGGACCAGACTTCAGCACCAAAGTCAGGGGCGTAGCTAGGATTCTTGTAGGGGGGGGGGAGAGAACTTTGTTAGGAAAGGGCAGGACCTTTGTTGGGGGGCAGAACCAATGTGATTGGTCAGTTAGTAAAGTATTTCTATTGTTTTACTTGATCGGGGGGGGGCAGCTGCCCCCCTTGGCTACGCCCATGACCAAAGTCCTAATGGGGGGAAAATGAAATTTATGCTTTACATAAAAGAAAAAGAAAATCCCATTTGAATTCTAATATAGAAAATATGGCTTTCTTAACAACAGTTGTAGAAGTGGTCTTTGCTTTCAGTGCTGTGGTTAATGTTCCAACTAACTAAACTTGTTCTTATTGGTGTTTTTCTGCTACATCACTTATTCCTGATCATTTATTCTCCTTGCACTTTTGTCTGCGGCTTTCCCTTTTGACCCTTGTTGATCTCCTTTCCCCATCATTGCTATTTCATTCCCTGATGGGGTCCATGATGTTCTGAATCCTAATCACCCTGGAACATTGTGCCCTGCCTCTTTTAATCTCAGTGGTCCAGTGTACGATTTTGTTTGCATATTATTTCACTAGCTTCTGTTCTAAGGCAGCTCTGCTGCCTTACTGTCAGCAAAACCATGTTGGAAGCCTTGAGTGAAGCCAGTCCACTGGAGTGTGCAGTAAGTTGAATTGCCACTACTTCCTGCTGTTCCTGTGATAGATAGTACCATAAAATGGATGTGATGTGGTTATTAGGCTGTGATTCGGTTCATACTGAGCTGTATTGATTGGTGTTGGTTCAGTGCTTGCTACACATTTTATCAATTGACCTTCCAGACTGTATTCTTGCTTGGCTTCTTTTACCTCTAATTCTGCTTTATCGCCAGTTTCATAGCCCCTCGTCTTTGTTTGGTTGATTTCTCACCGTTCTTCTTAATGGCATTCTCTTTCTCTCTTTCCCCACAACTGAAAACGACTTTTGTAATAAGACCATATTTCCACACACCAATACAAGAGGCATACACCCACATACCTATTTATTTAGATTTCTCTTCATTTGTATCTAGCAATGCCAATTTCCTTATCAGTCTGTTGTTGTTGTTGTTGTCCTTATCAGAATGATATAGGAGAGGAAACAATCACTATTATGAACAAAGCAACAGTCAATTCATTTAATTTGTTTGTTAATCAATCAAACAAACAAAAGGTTAGTAATACACTATGAGTTTATTCCCACTTCTGTGATCTTTTGTGATTTCTAGACTGCTCTTAGCAAATCAGAAACATGGAATGAGAAATCAAGAGTCCATTGGGGTTTGGGTTTTTATTATTATTTTAGCAGACGTGCATACAAGTTATGTGGTTTAAAGTACGAACCAAAGGCTGTCATCGACACTTTTTACTGTCAATGGAAGTATGATGGCAAGAAGGTCGTTATTCCTCTTTGCATGCATATCTCTTCATTTGGTGGGAACATGATGCAGGAGAAAGGGTCAAAAGTGTTTGTGCAAAGTTGTCCTTTCACTGTAAGTCTGGAATCGTGCCTCCTGTATATTCTGCGCAGCACCAAACCAGGACAATGCTGATAAAGTCTTCTTTTTCTGCCTCTTAGTTTTCAGCACAACTGCAAGTGGATTGAGACAGAAGCATCCCCACCCTCCTGACAAGTTCCCATCTTACGGTCGCAACAGAAAGGCCATATTAAATCCCTCCACATGGTGGCAATTGTGTGGCAAGTCATTTCTATGCAGCAGCTCATCACAGGAACAAAGCACTTTTCACTGTAGTATTACAAGCCTCGTTTTTTGCACCTTTGTACTTGAGAACGAGTTCCCATTCCATGTGCTGAGTTGTTGCACACAAATATAATAACAGCCTTGTAGCAGCACTTGGAGCGATTTAAAGCACAAATTGTCCCCTAATATAGAATTATATATTTTTTCCATACATCTATACAGGTGCTGTTGAAAGCACCCCTTTCAAAATATGGCTCAAGAGATTAGGATTACTGGCACTACATAAGGACACCTGAAGAACTCTTCGGATATTTCAGAAAAACCATACAAGGTCAATTGTCTTAAAAGCACCTTTGTATGATAAATGCCATTTTAAATGTCTAGGGTTTTGTATGGAAGGCAATTATTATCATTATCAAACAGCTTTTAAATTGCTGTTATAATGCACATCTGATGATTTTTTTTAAAATTCAATAGTATTTTTCTTTTACATTTCCAGGCACACAGAAGCCCCTTTCCTGTCTCCCTCTGTGCAGTAATTTCCCAAGGCTGATTATCTTACACTTTCATAATTTGACAGTGCTTCAAATGTGTGCCTGCTTTTAAAAATACTTCATAACATATTCAGATTTATAAGGTTGCAAGTAGCTACCAGTTTATCAGCACTGACCTCTACAAAAGAGCTGTAGGATTTCAAACCCCATAAGTCTATTGGAGTAGAATCCACTTCAGGAAAAAAGTTCTTACTGGACCAAACTGTAGTGGGGGACATGTGTTTCTTTTTTGCTCAAATGACCACCCCTTTCGCAAATAAAGCAGTGACCTTTCTCCATCATGTCAGAATTCATGGGAATAACTTCAGTATTAATACACCCTTCAATTGCATTTTTATTCCACTAAAACCCCGAATCCTATTCCTGCTTCTGATAGTTAATTCTTTTAAAGCACGGTGCATTGGATACATACGCGCTCATGCTTCTAGCCTCTAGGCAACTGTCCCCAGGCCTGTGTCTTGTGGAGCAGTTGCAGTAACAGTGGGACCATGTCCCCCCAACCCCAGCTTATGTATCCACATCTGATGAGGGGCTCATGTCAACCTGAGGTTTCTCCTCTTACATCTTCTAGCCCCTCCTGGTTCTAGGAGACAGTAGGGTAGGGATTTGGCTGGCATGTCCCTCACCTGAACACCCTCTTCCTCCAACATGTCCTGTGCACCCATCTCCATCTCTGATGCCTATCTCCCCATAAATCATCCGCCCTCCTGGGTGAATCCTCTCACCTCCTGTCTCTGCAACACACTCGTCAGAGCCCTGCCAGTAGATGAGAGAGTGTGGGATACTATTTGGGTTTGAGAATGGCAATATTCATCGTGAATCTCACAGCCCTGAGAAGGTGGCTTGCTGTAGTAACATGCGGCTTCCCAGATGCTGCTGAACTACAACTTCCATTGCCCCTGAGCACTGGCTATGCTGGCTAGGGGTTATGGGAGTTGGAATCCAACACCATCTATATGGTCACATGCTCCTCACCCTTCCTGTAGCAGATGGAAAGTCCATCACTTCCAGTATTCTGTTTCTGATAGCAACCAGAGAGATGCTTCTGGTTGGTCTACTCAGAGGTTCGCTTCCACTGGACATGGAGGTTCCATTTATCTAGCATATTTAATATTAATCCTACCATAAGGCACAGGGTCAGTTTGGGTCATCATTAAAGGATGTTAATTATCCCTCATTCATTCATTCATTCATTCATTCATTATGATTGTTTCAGCTAGGGAAGGGACAATTAGATTTTCTGCCTCCTGTGCCAGTATGTCTTGGGTAGGGCACCTCTTAAAGATCTGTGAGAAATCTAGCCTCTCTCTATTAAAGGCCCAATATTTTCCTTCATAAAACAATAGGAAGGCAGATGAGTGTTATGTTATGGAGTGATCAAATGCTATAATAATACATGTTTGTGTGTCTTTAATATAGTAGATGCCTAAGGGTTATTGTTGTCTGCCCATAGTAGCCCATCCCTCCTTTTTAAAAAATAAAAAAATAAAATATCAGTTTTAAAGAGAATAGCAAATTCTCCATAAATCTATTCATTAAAGGAGAGAAATTAGCTCCATGCAGCTATCTGCTTTTATACACAATACATTTTGTTTTCTCTAGATGGCAGGTAGTATAACAAATGCATGTACAAGATCAGGAAATAGGCTTTTAGTGATGAATGGTCAAATTTTCAAAAAACATCTCACTTCATTCCATTTGTTCATAAAAGTCATTATGGGAACAAATAGCATTTTCCTACCTCGGGCACTCTGCAGCTCTTGGTCACAGGATGATGGTTTTCCACAATATCTCTAACAGTGGATTAAAAAAAAAAGAAGAACCCAACAAACAGAGCATCCAAACAAATAGCCTGAACAGCAGGGTGCATTGGAGGAGATGGGGGTGGGGGTGGGGGAGATAACTGGGAGAGGGTAGAAAGAGGAGAAAAGGAAAGGAATACAGTGGCCTTGGACAGTTCTCAACATTATTCTACAGTCAGGAGTTAAGTTTAGGTCAGTGATACATATGAAGACGTAGTGGTGTATACTGACCTATCTAGAATGATGTATTTAATAAAAAATAAGAGGAACAGGAACAGGAAGGAGAGTGACGGAGGGAGGGAGTGCATTATACAAGTCCAGGCTTCAATCAGTGAGATCCATTCATTTTTATTTCCATTTGCTGGAAACAAACAAATCCTCCCCATGATTTAAGTTAGGTAGCCTTCCTGAAGGGGTTCATGACATTTTGCCACGTGCAAGCTTCTCAACTTATTATTTTATCTACCAGGGCTTTCTGTGTATCTGCCTCCACTTTTGGAGGAGGCGCACCCCTGAATGCTGCTTGCTGGGAATTGCAAATCGGGTCAGTGCTGCTGCACTCAAGTCCTGCTTGCGGCTGTAAGCACAAGACTGGCCATTGTGAGAACAGGATGCTGGCCTGATCTAGAGAGGCTCTTCTTATCTTAAGAGCTCCAGGTTGTGCAGATTTTATAGCAGGTGTAGCCTTTCCTCACACGCTTCACCTGCTGAAGGTGTATTGATTGGAGAGCTGTCAATGGTGCAAAGGTCTTTGAGGTGTTAGCTGGTGCTGTGAAACCCCAAGATTTCAGAAAGTACAAAATAATATTTGGGGAAAGAAACTGAGAGGGCACACTCCCAAATAGCCCAATGGAGACTCAGCATGCCCAGTGCCAACAGAATGATGGCTGACTGTTGTGGTGGTGGGGATGGAAAACCAGGAAGGAGGGGGAATGGAATGGAGCAGCTGGAAGCCTAGAAGCACCCCATGCTGCAACACTTTGTGGCAGGACCCCACATGAAATACAGCATTCCATTGCAAACACTGGCCCGCTGGATTCCTCTGGGAAGCTTACAAGTTGAGCATGAAGGTAACAGCCATTCTTGTTTATCTACAATCAGTTTCTGGTGTTCAGGGGTATATTGCCTTTAAACATGAAGGTTTAATTCAATTATCATGCCTGATACCTGTTGATAAGACTGAATTTTTCAAAAGCGTTTTAAGCCAGTGGACAACACTATATTTTGTGGCAGTGAATTCTATAAATTTAGTATTCCTTGTGCAAATAAATACTTTCTCTAGTGCATCCTGAGCCTACTGCCAATCTATTTTGCTGGGTGATTCCAAGCTCTCTCTAGCATCATGTCTTTGTGTTCCATATTTCTCACCTCTGAGCAATTTTTGAAAACTCACTATTGTGTGTTTCATGACTGGCCAACAATCTCAGGAAGAGATATTGTGTGCATAGAGATGTTCATGTTACATGCAAAAACCTTGAAAAGATGGTGGCAAAAGGCCTTCTCCTAAGATTTGTTTTGATACTGTGGGCTATTGAAGTATGAATACTGTGATACTATTGAAGAACAGGATGCTCTGTTTACATTCCAGGAAACAGCACAAGGTGTCTCAGAGCCAGACTAGACATGGCATTAAATGCGTATTTGCATGTAACGTGAATATTTTTTATTATTATAAAAAACCATGTAAATGGCATGAGCTTTGGTTGGTAATTATCTGGATCACAGCAGCAGAAGATAGGGGAGTTTAACCCTTTGTTCTCCTGTCATGGTCCTGAGGAAAATCCTTCCTAGACCTACATCTAGACCTGGGGACAAGTTACATCTGGTCCAATCTGAATATGCAGCTGTCCCACATGGGGATTGAACCTGAAACCCTGGCATCATCGGCACCATGCTCTAACCAATATCTGCTAGATTTGCTTGCCGTTCATCATGCTGTTGTTAGAATCCAACTCCCATCAGCCCCAGCCTGCATGGTCAATGGTAAGAGATGATGGGGGTTGGAGTCCAGCCACAACTGGGGAACCATAAGCTCCCCACTCCTCTTTTAAAGATTTGCATCTACACTGTATTAGGTCATTGGACAGACCTACTATGGGTTCTGCTTACCAGTACAATATATCCAGCAGGCCTCATAAATCAGGTGTACCAAATGGGTCTTCCACATGAAACACTCCCGCATGATTTGAAAGTAAGGCCCATGGGAATCTAACACCTCCTTGGGGTTGGAGGACATTATCCACAGGCACATCTCATCTGCATTTCATTACTAGAAACAAGATCCTGAAATCTCTTCCCATCTTTGTGGTCCGGTCGTTGAGTTGTCAGAATTGCTGAAGATAATAAAGAAACCTGCCTCATTAGCATTCTCCATTCTTGATCAGTATGCTGTTCACTAACAAAACTGGAATCTCTTTCAGTGGTATCTGAGCAGGCTAAAAGTTCACGTGGTGGCTAATTATATTTTGCTTTTTTAATATAGGAAGGCAAGATAGATGTGAATAAATTGGGGGAAATGAATGGGGAGAACGCTGATTAATATTCATAACAGGAAAGGTGACAAGAAGCCAGGTCCTCTGATAGGCAGTAGATGAGAAATTGCTTTTCATCATAGTACCTTTTGGCTGAGCATCTTACAAGCTTCTTGAAAAGTATTCTGGGCTTTGGGAGAGATTCAAGAGTTAAATTCAAAGTGAAAAATAGTTCTTGCTTTTGCTGCTGCAATTTTGTGTATGTGTGTTGAATTTTAGTCTTTATTTCCTAAAGATAATTACAGAAATCCATCCTAGCAAGAATAACATAAAATCAAACAACATGAGATTATCAGTAGAGGCGACCAGCGCTATGTAATGGAGAGAAGAATAGCCACTTTCCCATTTTCACTTTGGGTAGGGAGCATTATTAAGGTCTCCGTTTCCATCTTGATTTCCCCTATAGATTATCCATTCCTTTACAGCTTTCAGTGTTTATTATTACTTTAGCTCTACAAAGCTTTTTGTGTGGGATTTATTCAACTGTAATACTTTGTGGATCCTGTGCAGAAACTCTGATGATAGTTACCAGTGAATTTTGCCAAAAGCAGGAACAGAAAATGTGGAGGATCCTTTTCAAAAAAATGGAAACATATGTAGGAATTTCAATGAAAGATAGATCATAGAGTTGGGATGTAGGTCATTGAGCCCAACTGCTCAATGTAGAAAATCCTAAAGGACCCCCAACATATGACTGTTTGAAGACCTCAAGAGAATGAATTTTAGACCACCCCGCTAAATCATTGGCTCCCTTGTCAAACTGTCCTTACTGTTAAGAGGTTTCCCCTACTCTCCAAATAAAATTGATCCTCTTGTGGTATTAGCCTGCTAGATCTAGCACTTCCCTCCAGGGCAGTGAAGAACAACAGTTTGAGGTATCCCAATAACATTTGTGAATATTTTTGGTGCATACGTGTATGAGTCGCATATCACAAATTTCATATGACACAAAATTGGTGGTGCACTCCAGCAGAGGGGTTTTTAGAGTGGCGCGACTGGTGTGGTTACACTGGGGGCCGCCCTGCAGGGGGCTCCAAAACAATGCTGCAGAACGGAGCATGATATGTGAATTTTAGCGTCATTCATGGCTCCACTGAAATTTGAGAGCCCAAAGTCTGCCACTGCCTCCAGATTGCTTTAGTCAGCCCATCAGCCCTAGCCAGCATGATCAAATGGCAGGGATGAAGGGATTTGCAGGCCAACAACATCTAGAAAGCACCACATTGGCTGCCCTTAGTACACATACAGAGAGAGATATACAAGTGTGTGTGTGTGTGTGTGTGTGTGTGAGAGAGAGAGAGAGAGAGAGAGAGAGAGAGAGAGAGAGAGAACACAAATGGTTTCTAACGTGCTCGGTATCCGCTCACTGAAGGGAAACTGGCCATGACAGCTGATTTTTAACAATGCAGAAGAGAATACACTTTCCACATGTAATGGCAGGAACATTTGCTATTTTTGCCATTAAATTTTCAGTATAAAAGGAAAAGGAAATGCTGTGCATGGCTTCATTCTACCACCACCACCCTGACTTTCCCTGTCTGTGCTTGGTAATTTTCACACCGTTGAAGGAGCTCTGCTCTTAGCAGTGTGGCAGGCAAGTCTCTTTTATCCATCCTCATCTTAAGGATCAGATTGCTAATTCATGTACAGGATAAGACAACTGCCAAATTATTATAATACTACAAAGGGAAGATCCACAGACACCTGTCATCTTGATGAAAGCAGCACCACCAGATGACCTTTGCCAGTTCAAGGCCAATAATGAGACAAGTCAGGCAGGGAGAGCAGTGTGTGCCGGCTCCATTAAACGCTAGCGGTGTGCGTGCACTCAGAAACGCCGTGTCTCCTGTCAATTAGTGTGGGTAAACCAGGGACTGCTGATTACCAGAGACATGGCATAGTGAGCTGTGGCAGCTACCTTTACTTCTACACCCTGCTGCATTTTAATTAGCCGCAGTCCCCTGACTATTTCTTCAGAGCTTCATTACCGCTATCTTCAAGAAATTCAAGGCAGGCTTTCTTTTAAAACACACACACACATGAAGATTTCACATCGTTAATGAGGAGAAATATTGAACACATAACAACGGAGTTTGATAAGGTTGCATTTTGCGTGTTGAGGGGGGAGGGATTTAAAGAGAGAAAGAGAGAGAGAGAGAAAGAGAAAGAGAAAGAAAGGGCTTCCAGAACATTCTGTACATCATAGGCCCAAGTTCAGGAAGGCCAGCATGAAAACAGAAGCCGCATAAGCTCATGCAGCAGCATTTGGGTTGAAATCAAAAGCCGTGGAATGAAAATGTGACTGAAATAAATGCACAAGATGGGTTTTTGCATGTCTGGAAGATATGAGAGGCACAGCAAGCTGGAGAAAATGAGATCTGAAGAGCCGTGTAGGGAAAAATAAAATGGAGGGAGGAAGCAATTCAGACAGAAAGACTTGCTTCCAAAGTGAGGCTGCTGCCTCATGAAAAGTCGGGAAATTGTTAGGTATTTAATATATTATTGTTGTGTTTTAACTGTCAGGGAGGTGGGGGAAGCACTTGTGGGATTTTCTGCTTCAGGTGCCAGAATGATTTGACTAGTTTGGATGCTATGCACTTGGCGTTGTAAGGAGGGTGCCATGCATTGCTCCGCCTGAAGGTGGCATAATGTCTTACACTGGCCATGAAGACTGCAAGGAGAAATGAAATGTATGAGGCATGCAGGTAAGATCAGTTTTGCAGGGCAAAATTTGGATAAGTTCATATTTCAAAGGATGGCTGTGTTTTGGTTCATGTATTGTTTCAGAAAGTATGTACAGATTCAGTAAATTTATCTTTCAGTGTGAACTAAATTGAATGCCTCTCCCTCTTCCTTACTTATGATATGGTGATGTGTAACATAATGCCAACCACCTACAAGAGGAAATTTGAGGAAACTAAAAAGAAGTTTAAAGTTTAAAGCAGTCTGACCAAACTGCGGGAGGCAGTGGAAGACAGAAGTGCCTGGCGTGCTCTGGTCCATGGGGTCACGAAGAGTCGGACACGACTAAACAACAACAAAAAAGAAACAAACCCAGATACTTTGAGGATTCTAGAAGATCCTGCCAAAAGGATTAATTTTGTGGGATGATAGCCCCAAATCCAGACAAACTATATTGTACTGCTATATGGAAATAACAGCACTTGGCTGGTGCAAAATACAAAACAGAGTATAGACACAATTTTTGCTGTTGCAGCTATGAATGCAGACATGTCGGTTCAGATGTGTAGGATTGCAGAATGAGAGACATCAGTATATCTACAATATCATAATGCTGCCCTTAACATAGTATTAGTAGATTGGGAGGGACACTGCTACTTGCCTAGAGTCTCTGTAAATATATTTTTTATCAATATGGCAAATTATAAACCAAAATTGCTTCCTAACAGCACAATTCTGTGTACCTTTACTTACGAGTAATTCTTGCTGTGTTCCATGGGAATTACTCCCTAGTAAGTGTGTTCAGAATTGCAGCCTAAGTAGTGCAAAAGCACAGAGGTATATTGGCTCCTTACAGCACTTCTGAAAAGCAAATATCACTAAAAGTCCCTGTGAGAGGTGTACTGGCATTACATCATTGAACCATAACACATAACTGTAAAGTAAAAAGGGAAATGTCCTCGATTGTCTCCTACTTTTCCAGTGTTGTGCAAATCACAGCTGTATTGAAGAGCTCTCACTCCTGCACGCCATCATATGTTCAATTGTGTCTTGGAAAGGAAGCAAAAAGGTGCTTCCACCCCACAGTCTCAAATGTTTTGTAATGGCTAATGATATAAAGAAAGAGTGAGGCCTAATAGACTGGGTAGTTTTTAAATGCAAAATAAATGAATCGATCCCAGATGTTGCAAAATCATAATCATATGGCCCTGAAAGTATAAAAGGCCTCAGGGCTTATCTACACTTATCTTTTGCCCTGCTCTTTCTAGGCACAGGTCCACGTATTGTAGTTTGCTCTTATTCAGCAGTAAAGAGCAGGTTTTCACAGGGAAAGCTCTGGGGTAAAACAAAACAGTGTGTGGACAGGGAGCTTTAAAGCATGGACCATGTCTGAAAAGAGTGGAGGAAAGGTAAGTGGAGATAAGCCCCCAGTATAGTTCTAGATGTCTTAGAAAATGTCTCTCACTTGGAGCTCTCCAATGTACTGCAGTTGTGTCCTGTCTTCCTGTATTTTGCCTGGTGAGCTTCCATTCAATGTTAGGACAGAACAATCCAGGTTCTATTTACATTGCATTGTACAGACATCCATGGTTCCTTGCCATATTGCACAAACCATGGGCATGATCCAGCCCAAAGTTACATCTATATGATTTCAATGGCATTTAAGCTTGTGCTTAATTATTTCCTGTTGGAATCAACAGGACTTTAAAAATGACTTTTGGCTGGACAGTGCTTTTGTTCTTTTGTAACCTGGCTAACAGATGTATAATTTACATACTAAAGAATCATAAGGTATTTGCCATGTGGTTGAAATAAAAATGGTCCTATTGCCAGAAGGGTGGAGCTTAGACTACTGTCAACATCCTGCAGGTAGATAGACACAGTGGTGGATGAGGGCTGGTCCAGCGCTGAATGTGCTAGTCCAAGGCTGGACAGGGGCTCACAAGGTCATTCTTTCCTGTTCATTCATGGTTTTTCAGTTCATAAAATAACCATTCACTTGAAAAGAGATTAAGCCTTGGAAGACACCCCCCCCCCCCATTATTATAATATATTTTTTTGCTCCTCGGTCGTCATCTGCTTTTGCCAGAGTTCAAAAATCTACTGTATTTCATTTTTTCCCTGGACTTTTTTGTAAAGATTTTTTCACTTCATAGACTTAATTATGTAATTACACATCAGTCCAAAATCTGTTTCAAAGCAGCCATTTTAATCTATTGGGTGCCTAAAACAGTCTTTAAAAACTGCCTAATTACATAATTACAATACCTGATAGACTCAAATAACAAGCACAGAGAGCATCTTTGGGGCTGGAAGTGAAGCCCCTGTGGTCTTTTGAGCATATAATACCTGTTAGAAAAATAGCTTTGCCATTATGTAGTTAGATGATATTTTGTATTGCAAAGGAGCAATTACTGACTATGTGATAAAGACTCCCTTTTCCCATTTGCTTAAATTAAGTGCATTTATGAGAGGTTCTTTAGCACTGTGAAATGAAACACACACTTTGATTAGTATTAATACGACAGAGTTTCACAAGCTTCAAGAAATTCATAGAAAATCCAAGGACTGGTGTGATATTGTGGCTAAAAGTATGTGCTGTGTGTGTCCCAGACAAAATCCCTGGCTCATGTTTTATCTTAGTCATGAACGTATTAGGTGGCCTTAGATCAGCCTCTCCCTCCCACCATGGGGTATTGTCCTGGGCTGCTAAAGAGGGCAAAACTACACATGTAGAAGAATTTCACAAGCTGGCTATTAAAGCCGACTTTCTTTGCCCCAGTTAGAAAAAGGAGCAAGGAATTATTAGGCTTAGGGCCTAACTACACAATACATTATTAGCTAAGTATCTGTGCCAGTTCCCAGGGCCATAAAGTAAAGACTCACAGTATGTGACAGACTTTCAGTGTTCAGTTCTTTCATTTGGTAAGATTTTCTGAGGAAGCATTGCTTCAAATGATATGTTCCTAGACTAATAAAGGAGTGCTGAAGCAGGCAGGGCCAGCCCACTCAGGAGGCAAAGTGAAGTGACTGCCTCAGGTGGCAGGATCCATAGGGGCAACAGATCCCAAATGCAGATATTTATCCCCCCTTATTTCTGATGTAGACCTTCATTCGCCCCTTTTTCCCTGGTGGGGAGGGGAGATGCCATTTTGTGGTTCACCTCAGGTGCCAAAATGTCTTGAAGCAAGCCCAGGTGGAACCCTCAAAGAATAAGAATTTCAAATGCAATTTAAAACCTTCTTATTCAAAGTATTTAATGTAACTTTTAAGTGAGATGTGTGTGTGTGTGTGTGTGTAGTATTATGAGTTATAGCCAATTAAATTTTACTTAGCATAGACCCATTGAAATTAATAGATCAAATGAATTTTAATTTCAATGTGATTACTCTGACTAGCATTGGATATAACCCTTTATTTTGCACATTTTAATCTTGGAAGCCACCAACTTTTCTGGCAGAAAGGTAGGTTAGTTGTTTCTGAATATCTAACTATATATTGGCTAAGAGAGGAACGTATTTTAATTTAATTAATACATTTCAACTAGTTTAACTTAAATACACTTTAAGTGCCAGCTAAGCTATACTAGTGCTACAAAGGATGTCAGGAGTGGGGCTTTTAGAATGGGGAAAAAAGAAAGAGATTAGAAACAGGACAATTTCATACATTATGAGACACCTAACATGTGTCTTGGAAAAACAAGTACCTGTAGTAGTCCCAGCCAATGACTGGCCCCATGTGGTACATGTGCAGTATTTGATATTAATGTGTAAGACTATCTTTCAAATATGTTAGTGTTTTGTTTACATACCATGTATGCATGCCACATGTTAGAGTAGAGAGTTTGGATTTGATATCCCGCTTTATCACTACCCTAAGGAGTCTCAAAGCGGCTAACATTCTCCTTTCCCTTCCTCCCCCACAACATACACTCTGTGAGGTGAGTGGGGCTGAGAGACTTCAAAGAAGTGTGACTAGCCCAAGGTCACTCAGCAGCTGCATGTGGAGGAGCGGGGAAGCGAACCCGGTTCACCAGATCATGAGTCTACAGCTCTTAACCACTACACCACACTGGCATGTAGTTAATGCTAAAAATGCAAAGTGTGAAGAAGTCCACAGAGAACGTGTGCTTTCCTCACAGACTGATGTGTATAAAGTGTTTTGCACACATATTATATTGTCATCTCACATGTACATTTGCCTTGTGTTCCCCACCCATTTCTAGCTAGAATGCTGACTAGATCTTGAACACTTTTTACCACATTTTTTTTATTATTCCTAAAGTCCTTACTCATGATAAGGATAAGGATAACTGCTCCATTTATATACTGATTGATTTCCCTCTCAGGAAAAAGGCTGGGTCATTGCAGAAGTCAGTGCTGAAGAGCTGTGGCACATGTTGAAAACTGCACAATAATACACTAGGGGCGGGTCTACATTACAGTCGATTCAGCGAACCAGATTTTTTTATAAAAAAACTGTGAATTGTTACAACCACCTAGTAGCCTAAGCTAGCAAATAGTAATACATTTGCTGGAGACAGTTAATTTCTTACTGTCTCCAAATGACAGGTTCATCGTGCAAGTAAATTCCTTAAGCTTCTATTTTTTTCTGGAACTAAATATGTAAACACCCACAACTTTGGCAAAGTTCTGAATGCTTCAGCTGGGTTAAAAATTAATACTTCAGTAATTCATCTTAAAAGAGAGAGAGTCATGTTTGCAAAAGGCAAGCACCTGTGTTGCTTTGGGATTAAGCGACCCCCCAGTACATATTTTATTAGCAGTTTCTCCAGTGTTGGAGAAACTGATTGAAATTTGCAGACCGCTCTTCTTCATACTGTTCCAGTATTGTCTACACAATGGCCTGCCAGAACCTTTGTTTTAGGCAAGCCTCCATAGAAGTGGGAATACCTTTGATGTTAAGTTCCAGTCATAATTTTTGTGTGACATTTGGTGACATTTCCCGACTATGCAGATCCTTGGGGGATGACTGCAAAACACAAAATAGGATAAAAAGTTTCAAGGAGGTAGCTGTTGTTCCTGTATGCAATGTATAGTGCACACAATCCCTGCAAATAGCATTTCCACCCCACCCATGGTAGTTTTGGTGGGATATGGTATGCGATGCAAAGAACCATGTGCCCAATCTGGTCTCCTGAGAGCAGTCCCGCTTGCTACACTTCAGATGTGCCACCATTTTCTGCTCCTTGTCACTTAGCAGTTTTTTGTACCTTTTTTGTTTTGCATTTTGAGGATGCTTTGTTTAAAAGGTGCTTGTACGAGCTGCTACATCTTGCAAGCTGGCGAGGCTCCTATTGGTAAAAGAGTGTAGAACACCCCTCCCTCTGCAATTGCAGAACCCGCCGCTGTCTAACGGGTCTATGGTGAAAGGAAGTATGGCGTCCCGTGCGCGAGCGTGACCTCTGCATCCGGCCCCTTGCCCTCACTAGCCCTGTTGGTGGCACTGAGGTGAAGCAGCCAGTAGGAGGAGCGGCCGAGCACAGCCTCAGCGGTGGCGGCATCACCTGTGGGGAAGGTAGGCATGCCGCTGTGCAGTGCCAGCACCCACGGGCTGGTCTCCCTGCTCAGCGCCGTCCCTTACCTGGCCTGTAAGCAGCTGCCTCCCCGCCCTCCTCCTCCTCCCGCCCTCCTCATCACCATGAGCCTGGTTGGGGCCACCACCCTCAAGGGGCCCTTGCCCTCCACCCCTGTGACCACCCTGACCTCAGCTGGCCCTGGTCCTGTCACGTACAAAGGCTGGATCTTCAAGTGGACCAACTACCTGAAGGGCTATCAGTGCTGCTGGTTCGTGCTTAGCAATGGGCTGCTCAGCTACTACAAATACTGTGGTAAACTTTGCCCCCCTAACGTTTGTGAGTACGTGAACTTTAGGGGCAGTGTGGTAGTTGTTGAAGGGAGGGGGGCAGCTGCGTTCCCAAACAAAACATATTTTTTTCAAACTATAGTCCAGCACCCAACAGTGTCTGAGGGACAGTGAAGTGGCCCCCTGTTTAAAAAGTTTGAGGACCCCTGCGGTTGTGGAATGAATGGATACAGTGAACAGCAAACAGAGAAGAGCAATGCATAATGCACAGGATTTGGCTCTTCGGTAGTTATTCTAGACATGAGAACATAGGTTTTGCATGTGTTTTGTCTATGAAATGTTGGCATATATGATACTCTGAAAACAAAGAACATCTTTCTGGAGCATCCTCTGTTGAAAGCTAACCTAACCTGTCTCAGCCCCCTGACTTCCTGTTGTTTCTGGGGTGAATTAACAGCGCTAGCTCTGACCTTCAAATCCCTTATCCATATGTTCCTGCCTGAACACTAAGATATTCAGTGAAGGCCTACAGGTGTGGTGGAAGGGCCTGCCTAGTGATGGCATCCTGGCTACAGGGACTTGCCAGTGTGATTTGTCAGTGGTGGCTTTTGTTTTTGTGTGGGTTTTTTTAAAAAAATCTTCTGATTGCTGTTAGACTGCTTTTTATAGTGAGGTGTTTATTGTTTATTGTTTTATTTTATTGTAATTTTTAACTTCTCGTTGGCCACCCTGGGAACATTTTGAAGGTTGGAGAATAAATCCCTTAAATAAATACATAAATGAATCCCTGGCAGATGTGCACAAAGCTTTTGATACATCAAAATGGCCTCCTAACATCCTGTTCTATCTGAGATCTGAAGCACACTTACTAGAAGGGAAATTCTGCTGAACTCTGTGGTGGGTAAAACAAATCCTGAGGATGAGGCCGTATCGTATGACTTTTCCTTCTGGTGTCATATCTCAGTTGTACTCTCTGATGTGAATATCTTTGTGTTGTGTTTGACACGGTTTGCTCTGTTAAGTGTAAATTTAGATGAGGCATTAAAGCATTGGGGTTTTTTTTAAACTGGGGGTGGGTAGGCGGTTTCGGGGGCTTGTGATCAATTTTTGTTCTTTGGGTCTGATTGTCTCTGTTTGTTTATGACTGTCACTAATTTGCTCATTTGCTTGCTGGAAAATAGCTAATTAAAACCCACTTCAGCTAACAAGCTGACTGGGACCATGCAAATGTCACTCTCTACTGTCTGCTATTTCCGTTTATACTTTACATTATTAGTGTTGTTTCCCCCCCCCCTTCCATCGATAGTAATAAATGCAAGGAGAGATTTAGTGCCCTCTTCACAGGTGTGTGCTAGCACATCAGTGTATCATCCCCAGAAAAGTGCTGCTGTTTTACTGCACTTCAGTATTTTGAGTGTTATTACCCCTGACAGTTAATGGTTTCAGACTGCATTGCTTGTTAGCGCTAGATTCTGAACAGCTTCATCTATCTTTTTGTTTTTACAGTGACTGGTCACATTAAGTATATGTGTCTGAGCTATTAGTCCCGTCTGTTCATTGCGTGCATTTCATTTGGTATGGGCTCCTCCGCGCTTTTCTTTGCTAAAATTAGTATGTATTGTCATCTGTATACTTCAACACATAGACTTTTGTTATAATTATGCTGTCATCACTGTGCTTCCACACACTTGCTAATTTATTGTAGCTAAATTAGACCTAATATTAGCAATTTTGCAGCTGTTCCCATATACCCACGCACAGCAATATATTTATACATTGTTGGGTAATTGGCTTTCAAGGCCAATTAATGGACAATGGCACTCCTAGATAGAAAGAGGGCAGCACAAACATTTTGGGGGGCTCTGAGGCAGACAAGGTGACTTCCCAAAGTCTGGAATCCCAGGGTGACCATTTTCAGAACAAAGCAAATCAGAGTGCAAGACTAGCAGATCTGACTTTTTCCAAGGGAGAGGTGGCTTGTCTGGCTAGGCAGCTTAAATTGTCATTTCCCTTAATTTGTAGTGATGTTTTTAGCCAGTGGCTGAGCAATGCATATCTCTAGGAACTGAGGGAAGAGTTTGGGAAAGCACTTAATGTTAGACTTGCATAGCAATGGTTTGTGGCATGAATGAGACACATTTCAAATGCCAGCGTAGCCTGTGTATAAATGTACACAGAGGAGGACTACATAAGCCTGTTTCAGGCTTAATGCTAAGCCAAACTATGGCTTAACATGAATGGACAAGTGCCCTGTGGCACAGAGAGAAAACGGGCTGCTTTACTCCTCCTCCTCTGCTATTTCTTTATTTATTTTATTATTTCAATTAATATCCACCTTTGCAAACCAGGCTCTTAAGGTGGCTGCTGCTGCTGACAACAGCAGCAGAAGCAATAATAATACAAAACCTTGAAAAAGTCATCCCCAACCAATGGAAGTATGGGGGTAGATGACTTCCACTGTGGATGGATACCAGGCACAGCAGTGAGTACGCAGGCGACAGGTTAGGCCCGTAAGGACCTTTCTGAGCCCTAGAGCTTTGGTAAGTGCCTGAGCTGGCACCAGCCTTCAGGGTTGGGACGCAGGGTGGGATACACAGCCCCACCTCCTATTTTTGTTGGACTATTTTAGTTGAATTGTTTTGTATCATGTGAATGAGACCTACTGGGCACAGACACAAATAAGGGTAACAACAACAACAATTGTACCCTGCTAATCTGACTGGGTTGCCCCAGCTACTCTGGGGGCTTCCAGCATATACAAAAACATAACAAAACATTAAACATAAAAAACCTTCCTCTACAGGGCTGCCTTCGGATGTCTTCTAGACTGTTGTATCTTATCTTATCTCTTTGACATCTGATGGGAGGGCAATCTACTTCTGAGAAGGCCCTCTGCCTGGTTCCCTGTAATGTTACCTCTCACAGTGAGGGAACTGCCAGAAGGCCCTTGGAGCTGGATTTCAGTGTCCCGGCTGAACGATGATGGTGGAGATGCTCCTTCAGGTATACAGGGCCAAAACCATTTAGAGCTTCAAAGGCCGGCACCCGCAGTTTAAATGGTGCTTGGAAACATACTGGGAGCCAATGTAGCTCTTTCAGGACCAGTGTTATATGGTCCCAGCAGCCATTCCCAGTCACCAGTCTAGCTGCCGCATTCTGGATACATGTTTACCATAAATATCTTTGGCTTAAAATGGGAAGCTACAAATAAAAGCTGTTCAGTAAATGCCAGTTTCTCAGGCTATTCGTAAGGCCAATGACTGCAGGCATCTAGATTCTGTGCCAAGGGAAATTCAGATTTTACACCAATGAAGGCTAGCTTCTTTCTTGAATTAACAATGCAAATGTGTATCATCAATCAAATGCAAAGGTGCCTTATGGTGAGCCAGACCACGAGTCCTTCTTGCCTAGTATTTTCTAACTGGGTCAGCTCTCCAGAATCTCTGGCAGAGGTCTTTCCCAGCATCGGCTGCCATATCCTGTTGAAATTGTAAATGGCTGGACTCAGTTATGGAAGCTCTTTCATATAAGCATGTGCTGTGCTACTGAGCTGCATCCTCTCTCTGTGAAGTTTCCTTCTACCAGTTCAGTCCCATTGGTCAACCTCCCCATGTCCTGTGCTCTAACTGTTAATAGGGCCTTAATCCAGCTTTTGCAGCCCAGCTCAAATCCATGAACTGGGGTTTCTGGGAATTAAGGTTGCATCTTCTGCATACAATGCATGTGCTTTATCCTTGGGTTATGGGCACTTCTCTCCCCTGCCCTAATCATGCTCCCACTACCAAATCCACCCCCAACCAGCATTTAAACTCACATACCCTAGCAAGAATGGCAGGTCTAAATCTTGGCAATGCTTTCTCAGAAATTGATCCTGCTTCTGCTCAACATGGGGGCAGGCAGATTCAAAAGGACCTAAAGACTAATTAAGGGCTGGTGTGATGCAACTGCAGATGCACCAAGTGCGCAAATCACACACACAGAGCCCTTCATGCCAAACCATGCACTTCATGGCTGTTACAGAGCAAAAGTGATTTCACTTTGTGTCTGGAATAAGAATACATATTGTTTTACCTGCTGTTTCTGGTTAACAATGTCATTGGTGTTCTCCTCACAAATAGTGGAGCAATATTAGTGCTTTTATTGCCTATTTAATTGTAATGTGAAATGGGTACATGAAGTGTTTAATAATACAAAAATCTTGTTTGGTGATATCAGTGGTGTTACATGATATTCTTTTAAAATAAATCCTACCCAAACGTCTAAACCGGTGTACTTAATTAGAATTGATCTTACTTTTTAGCATCAGGAAGTGCATAATGGAAGATAAGATTAATTGTAATGTTGTATCACTTCATTTAAAGACTGCTAATAGGCAAAAATGACAGAACCAATCTAAAATTATAATTTCAGAATCAATATAATTTTTATAACCTTGTCAAATGTGGAAGAAATCATCTAAATTTATGCTCGGAAGGCTACATATCCTTTCCAGTCATTATATGCAAGCAAAACATTCAGTGCTATTAATTTCCATTCTCATTGCAGAAACAGAGAACTGTATGTAGAGCTGATAGGATTGTGTGTGTGTGTGTGTGTGTGTGTTGTTCCTTATGCAACTAGGGAACTGATCTAGGCAATCATGGTAGTAACAGGGTCTGCAAGCCTATACACACTTACCTGGGAGTAAGTCTCATTGAACTCAGTGGCACTTAATGTCTGAGGAGACAGGCATAGGATTGCGCCGAGGGCATTTTCATTTATGAAATCATAGATTCATAAACTCATAGAATTGTAGAGTAGGAAGGGACCACAATGGTCATCCAACCCCCTGCAATGAGGGAATCTATTGCCCAATGTGGGGTTTGAACCTACAATCTTGAGATTAATGTACTAAATAGCCATGGAATAACTGCTTTTCCATAGAAGCACCAAAACATTTCCTATATCAGAGATGGTAATTCTTTTTGTAGCCAGATTCTGAGCATTCCTGTACTAAAATAGCAGTGCATAGGGTCCAAAACAGTGTATACAACCCAGTTTGTAACTGTGCCAGAGGTGGCACAAGGGGGACAACTCACTTTTGCAGCGCCTAGATACAACTCGACCAGTGCAGCACCATTCAACCATTCAGATTAGTCAATATTATTTCTAAGCCACTTAAACCTGCTAGGCTCCCCAGATGTTGTTGAGCTACAGCTCCTATCATCCCTGACCATTGGCCATGCTTGCTGGAGCTGATGAGAGGTGTGGTTCAGCAACCTTCAGAAGGACAAAGCTTTAGCACAATTGCTCTACAACCAGGGAGACCAAGATTAGATTCTCCTCCTATAGGACAGGATGGATGGAAAATCCCTTCAGAACGTTCAAAGAAGTTGCAGCTCTTTCCTAGCCATTCTGGGTGATATGCCTGGATTTCCCCAATGATAGGTGTTGGTCCCTAAACATGAAGGCTGCAACCCTTTAAGGCTGCAACTTTAAGGCTGCAACCCTGTAATTGCACACATAAGAATTAGCTCCACCAAACTCGATGAGACTTGCTTCTGAACAGACACATACGGGATCACGCAGCAAGCAGTCCTTCTCACCCCTTTTCTTTCCCAAACCAGATTCCTTCACAGCAATCACATAGAAATCCAATAACAATATATTTCTGACACTGCCATCAGCAGCAAATGTATTGTCCACCGCTGCGTTAAGCTCTTCAAAGCAGCTTACACCACTGATGTCATCTCAGTTTGAGGATCAGTGGCCTCTTTCCCCTACAAATAACACTGAACCATTGGTTGAGAAACCACAGGAAAAATACAATGCTCCTGTTCTTTGGCATAGAAGGTTCCAATGGTCTTAAGATGGCAACAATCCTGTTCAGGCTATTCTTTGTGATCCAGAATTTTCCCTTTATTACTGGATACTGTTGTAAAAAATAAACCAGGGCTGTGCTGGATTCTGCTTTATTGGTACCTTAACAACTCTTCTTACTGTCACTTTTTAATGAGAGAGAGAGTGAGAGAACACAGGTCTAAAACCCCCCAAAGAGTATTTCTAAGTGCTTTGTATTTTTTAAATATATATTTAATGTATTATAATATAATTTGACACCAAGAAGTTCGGGAATAAGAAAGAAATGCAGAAAAACTAATCACTGAAGGCAGAGGGAAGGAAACAGCACTCTAAAGTTTGTGGCTGGAGAGCAAAATACTTTTTTGTGAGTGGGGATGCAAGTGAAGGCACACAAAAAAAGACAGAGTAAAGGAACACTTTAAAAGGATTTTATTCCCTTCTTGAGTCTGTCTTTTATTTTTTAAACATCCCTGAGACTTATCAGGGAGAAAACAGACAAAACCTTTAGATTAGGAGCCTTGAGCAACACTCCTTGACTTGAAAGACTTAAGCAGAACGTGAAGGAGGGAGGAGGGAAATCTTGCAGCAAGACAAAAGTTAATGGTCTTGCTGTGAGTGCTGAGTCCATGGAGGCGGCCCTGAAGTATCAATCAAATGGTAGGAAGAAAAGCAAACTTCCTGCCTCCGTTGCTGCAGCTGCTCGCTACCTGAATGTCAAGCCCAAAACTTGGCAGGAATAAGATGAAACTTGCTTCAAGTGCTCCCAAGTTTTAGAAATGGAGGAATGTTTCCTTATTCTCTATTTAAAATTATGTCTCCAGCCGTGGATTTGACTACAAGCTTTGTCTTCATGGGTTATCTTGATTGGTGGGCACAGAGAGCTGAGGCTTTGCCAGCACTAATGGCTGCTGCTGAGCTACTGATGTGGGGAAGAGTTGTAGTATGCAAGGACTTCCGGAGGCGGCGCGAACGGTAATGGCTGCCCTTTCCTAACTGGGAGAGGGAAGCTCCGCTGGAAAAGGGTCGTCCGCTACGGCGAAGCGGAGACCCATTCTGGAAAACCGCAGGCAGCGGAAGCCTGCGGTCTCGGGACCCGGCGGGCGCCAGGAGCAACCCCCGAAACGTTGAGGGAACCCCGTAAGGGGCTCCGGATCGCAGAGGGGGCAGCGGCGCTGTGGGTCTATGCGCATTCAGCGGAGCGAAGCCGCGCTGCCGTTGCCGGTGAGCGCCGACCTTTCTTCCTGCAATACAAGATCCTAAAATGCAACAACCCGTGAGTAACTGAGGACTTAATTAAATTTTGGGACTAAAATATTTGAAAATAAGCTGAAAGCGGAGAGACGAGGAAAAGGAAGTCCGTCTTCCGCAGCCATTGACCTTTAAAGCAAAGAGCAGGAGGAGTGGAGGCATAGAGAGAACTTTTTGACAGCTCAGATTGAGCACCCGCAGAAATTACTTTTAATCCCTTTAAAGACTGTAAGCAACTGAATTTTGGACTTTGATCAGGACTTATATATTCTCTTCTTTGTGGATTACAATTTTATTTAAGAAGCCCAGGTGTCAGAACTGCCGGAGCAGTAGAACTGTCAGACTGCAAATTTGGATATATTGTACTTAAACTTTGAGACAGTCTGAGGGAGTTCAGAATGGTTACGTTCTTGCATTATGGAATTCCAGTAAGCACAACTTGAAATATTGTGGCAAACCTAAAACCAACTCTGCTAAAACTACTTTTGTGAAGATCCCTAAGTACTGGTTCAGATTTCGTATGATTGGAATGGACTCTTCTTCCTAGGACATTTTATGCTCCCCCTAGAGGATTGAGGATTTATAACAAAAACATTGTTTTACTTTCTATTTCCCGGCCCTCTGTTTGACTGTTACCATCTGGGCCGTAGCTTTCCCATGGGAACAACTCAGCTTGACCTTGACTGCTAGATAACTTTGGAATGAGTGGCGCAAAAAGAAAGGGATTAAGAACTAGACAAACAACTCTGACAACCTTAACTGCAGCCTCACAAACACGTAGATCATCTGTGCCTACTCTGCCCTCGGAGGAAAAAGCTACCTCCCTGTCACAGGCAGGGGAGGGAGAAACTGAGGAATTACAACTAGAAGAGATGGCTTCAGGAGGATCTGGTTCTGTACTAGAGAGAATTCTTGAGAAATTGGAATCTTTGGACAGGAAAGTTGACCAACAAACTGCGAAAATTGACCTTAATACAGAAACTTTAAACAAATTATCTGGGCAAGTTGCACAGAATGCACAAGCAATCGGACAACTGAAGGAGGCTGCAGGTGAAAATCAGAAACTGGCCGAAGAGACCAGCCAAAGAGTGGGAGAGTTGGAAAAAGAAGTAAGGCCGCTCAGCAAGCAGGTTGGGGAACACCAGACCTACCTCTCTATGTTGGAACTTCGGAACAGGGAGACTAACTTAAGGATAAGATCGATACCAGAAGTGGAAGAAGGTAACCTAGCTGAGTTTTTGACCAAAGAATTCTCCAAGTTCTGGGGTCTAGAGGAGGAAGACTTCAAAATTGTGTCAGCCTTCAGACTTGGAAGACTTACAAAGAGAGAAAAGCCCAGAGACTGTTTGATTACGTTGAGATCAAAGGAGGAAAGGGACAAGATTCTGGGCCTGCACTACGGAAGATCTCTGAATATTTCGGACAAAAGAATTGAGATTTTTAAGGACATTCCTAAACAGCTGTTGGATCTCAGATCTGAATATTTGGACTTAGTAAAACTGTTGAGAAGCAACTCAATCATCTTTAGGTGGGACTTTCCCCAAGGATTATCCTTTACCTTTAGAGGGAAGAAGATTAAAATTAGAACTTTGGAAGATAGGGATAAGTTTTTGACTACCTACGGAGAGGACCTTCACAAAGGACTTGAACTACCCTCAGGGCCTGAACCACCACAGGTACCTGTACCTCAGAACCCTGAAGACTTACAGAACAAAACACCATCCCAAGGAAACTAAACAGATTTATCCAGGATGTCTCTGCAACTTTTAAGCTGGAACATAAATGGCTGTAACAGCCCGGAAAAAAGGAAGAAAATCTTTCACATATTAAAGAAGGAGCAACTAGACATCACTTGTCTACAAGAAACACATGTGACTAGGCTCCACAGAAAAATATTGGTAAATAAAAGGTTAGGCCAAGAATTTATATCTTCGGATTCAGTTAAGAAGAGAGGAGTGGTGATATATGCAAAGGAGAGCCTCTCACCAAAATTTCTATTTAAAGATGAACATGGAAGAATTTTGGCAATTGAAATACAGCACCAAGGAGAGAAAATTTTGATATTAGGAATCTACGCTCCAAACGAAGGGAAATCAGAATTCTACAAGAAGTTGCATGAGATTATGCTGGATTATCTGGACTATGATAACATCATTATGATGGGAGATATGAATGGGATCGTTTCAACGAATATGGATAGGTCACAAAGCCAAAAGGTTACTAAAGATGGCAGACTACCAAAGACATTTTTCGAAATGACAGACAATATGGACTGGATTGATATATGGAGGACAAAGAACCCCTTGGGGAAAGAAGGAACATTTTTCTCTGAAGCCCAACTGACTTGGACAAGAATTGACCAAATATGGATTTCTAGAGGTCTGGCTCCTAAGGTGAAGAAAGTGGAAATCTGCCCAAAGACCTGCTCCGATCATAATGCGTTGAAAATGGACATGACATTATTACCAACCGGCTCCTTCAGATGGAAGATGAATGACAATTTGTTTAGAGATCAGGAGATTATTAAGAAGGCCAAAAAAACAATAAAGGACTATTTTGAGATAAATTTGAACACTGCTGTGGAAAAAAGAACAATCTGGGACGCAAGCAAAGCTGTGATGAGAGGGTTCTTGATACAACAGAACGCCATAAAGAAAAGACTACAAAATGAGAAAAAGGATAAGATTTTGGGGAAAATTAAGGAGTTAGAGAAGAAACTAAGAGTAAACCCGAAGTCACAGCCGATCTTGAGAGAAATTAAACTTCATCAGGCACAATACTCTAAACTGATAAATCAGGAAATAGAATGGAAGATTAAATTAATGAAACAAAAAACATTTGAATCGGCTAACAAATGTGGGAAACTGCTGGCTTGGCAGTTGAAGAAGAGACAAAAGTTGAACATAGTAACAAATTTGGAAATAGAAGGAAGATATATTCAGAACCCGGTGGAAATTAGAAAATGTTTCCAGAAGTATTTTAAGAAATTATACACTCAAGGGCCACAAAATGAGGAAGAGATTGCAAAATTCTTGGAGAAAAATGGACTTAAAAAACTATCACAAGAAAATAGATCTCTCCTGAATAGTAAAATAACACGTCTAGAGATAGAACATGCCATTCAGAATATGAAGCTGGGCAAGTCTCCAGGGCCAGATGGCTTGACCTCCAAGTATTATAAGACATTAAGTGACTTTTTGATTCAACCACTGATGGAGGTCAGCAATGAAATTATGGAGGGAAAGAAGGCGCCTGAATCGTGGAAGGAAGCTTTCATCACATTGATACCAAAATCAGAAACTGAAAAGACACAACTTAAGAACTACCGTCCCATCTCCCTTTTAAATGTGGATTATAAAATATTTGCTGACGTTTTGGCAGGAAGACTCAAAAGAGTTTTAAATGAGATAATTCATAAAGACCAGGCAGGCTTTCTCCCAGGAAGACACTTGTTTGCTAATACAAGGAACATTATTGACATTTTGGAACTTCTGCAAACAAATATTAACACTAAAGCAGCTTTAATTTTTATAGACGCGGAGAAGGCCTTCGATAACATCTCTTGGAAATTTATGAAGGGGAATTTAAAAGAAATGGGAGTGGGGCGGGGTTTTGAAAATGGGATTGACGCCATTTACTCAGAACAAAAGGCAAAACTGATAGTCAACAATGTGGTTACAGAAGAGTTTAAGATTGAAAAAGGGACACGACAGGGCTGCCCGATTTCCCCCTTGCTGTTTATTTCTGTCCTGGAGGTGCTCTTGAACTTGATTAGAGGGGACCGGTTGGTGCAAGGGATTCAGATCGGAGCGAAACAATATAAACTTAAAGCTTTTGCAGATGACCTTGTTTTGACATTGCAAGAGCCAGAATCTAGCACAAAAAGAGTGTTACAATTGATTCAGGACTTTGGTCGGGTAGCGGGCTTTAAACTAAATAAACAGAAAACTAAGGTGTTGGGAAAAAATTTGACAGATGCAGAGTCAGAACGGTTTCAGAGAGAAACAGAACTAACTGTGGTTAAAAAAGTAAAGTACCTAGGGGTAAACATAACAGCAAAAAATCTGAGTCTTTTTAAGGATAATTATGAAAAATGTTGGTCTGAAATTAAGAGAGACTTGGACAGTTGGTCAAAATTGAAGCTTTCTTTGTTAGGCCGAATTGCTGCTATTAAGATGAATGTATTGCCTAAGATGTTGTTTTTGTTTCAAACATTGCAAATTGTGGACAAGACGGAGTGTTTCAGGAAGTGGCAGAGAGATATTTCTAAATTTGTCTGGCAGGGCAAAAAGCCCAGAATTAAGTTTAAGATATTAACTGATGCGAAAGAAAGAGGGGGCTTTGCCCTGCCAGACCTAAGGTTGCACTATGAAGCCGCAGCTTTCTGCTGGCTAAAAGACTGGCTACTTCTAGAGGACACCGATGTGTTAGATTTAGAAGGTTTTAACAATGCATTTGGTTGGCATGCATACTTATGGTATGACAAAGTTAAGATCAATAAGGCCTTTAAGAACCATATTGTCAGGAAAGCAGTGTTTAATGTCTGGACAAAATACAAAGACCTATTGGAAAATAAAACTCCAAGATGGCTATCACCTCTGGAGGCTAAGGCCCGAAAAAGACCCAATATGGAGGCCAAATGGCCGAAATATTGGGAAATAATAGAGAAAGAGGGAAATAATTGGAAATTGCAGAGTTTGGAAAAAATGAAAGACAAAGTGCGAGACTGGTTACATTACGCTCAGATTCAAGAAATTTTTAAAAAGGATAAAAAGTTAGGATTCCAGGTGGAGAAATCGAAGTTGGAAACAGAATTGTTAGAACCTAAGACTAAAGTACTCTCAAGAATGTATAACTTGCTGTTGAAATGGAACACACAAGATGAAATGGTTAAGTCGGCCATGATAAAGTGGGCACAGGATATTGGGCATAATATTATGTTTGAGGATTGGGAAAGGTTGTGGACCACGGGGATGAACTTCACGGCATGTAATGCTCTGAAGGAAAATGTAATGAAAATGATATATAGGTGGTACATGACCCCAGTTAAACTTGCCAAAATATGCCATGTGCCAGACAATAAATGTTGGAAATGTAAGGAAAATGAAGGAACATTCTTTCACCTCTGGTGGACTTGTCCCAGGGTGAAGGTCTTCTGGGAAATGATATATAATGAGCTGAAAAAGGTATTTAAGTATACCTTCCTTAAGAAACCAGAGGCCTTCCTCCTGGGCATTGTCGGCCAGATGGTGCCAAAGAAGGATCGAACACTCTTTTTGTACGCAACAGCAGCAGCAAGGATACTTATCGCCAAGAAGTGGAAAACTCAAGATCTACCCACTCTGGAAGAATGGCAGATGCAGCTGATGGACTATATGCAACTGGCTGAGATGACTGGCAGAATTCGAGACCTGGGAGAAGAGAGGGCTGAAGAAGATTGGAGGAAATTTAAGATTTATTTACAAAAATATTGTGATTTGGTGGAAGTTAAGTAGGATGTTTGATCATAAATAATTGGCCACCACAAAATCGGATCGGAATGGGATGTAAAGTGAGATTAAGAGAAATTAATTTGCAGAGGATTATATTTAAATAAGTGGTTATAAAATTTGCAAATTAGATGATAAATTGCATGAAAAAAAAAATCTATGATGATGAAAATGGTAGCGGGAGATGTGAGGAAGTCCAAAGAAGTTATGAAACTCTGTTAAAAGCAAGGTTGTTTATTGTTTTTGTACTTTATTCTGTAAAAACCCCTAATAAAAATTATATTTAAAAAAAAAAAAAAAAAAAAGAGTTGTAGTATGCAAAGCCGCCAAAGAGTTGAGATGCTCAGTATCTGACAAGAGGCTCCTGCAAACCAGGATGAGTAGGTCTGTAGGCCAGGTATGGGGGAAGTTTTGGCTCTCCAGATGTTGTTGAACTACACCATCAGCCTTAGCAAGCATGTCCTTTGGCCAGGGAGGAAGGGAGTTGCAGTTCAGCAAAGTATTGAGAGCCAAAGATTAACCACACCTGCTGCTGGCCTTCCCAGTTGGATTTACTGGTAATCCTAGGGCCAAGTAGGTGCATTATTTGTACCTACAATGCATAGTGATGCATCTCCAGGTGTTTTGGGCCACCCTTCTGTCCATGCTGGCTGGGGCTGATGGAAGCCCAGCGACATCTGGGCAAACGCACCACATTGGGGAAGGCTAGTTTAGAGATACGTTTTCCTTACCAGGGCATTTAGCAAGAGGTGCCCTGGTAGATAGAACCAAGCAGGAGAAAGGCTTAACCCTTCCCCTCTTCCTTAATGTGTAATCGTGATCTATAATTCACCCTATTTTAATGTATCGATTCTATGTATTGATTTTACTGTATACCTCTTAGATCAGTCAGCTTGAAGTGGTATATAAATAAGCAAATACTGACCTTTGCAAATGGTGCCATTTTCTTTTTAAATAGTCTTAAAAGTCTAATCCAAAACCTATTTTACTGTAACTGCATAAGACCAGAACCTACAAGTGTGCCTATTTTCCAGGGACAGTCCTGCATTAACAGAAGCTGTCCCGGTTTCTGATTGAATCTCAGAATGTCCCGCTTTTCCTTAGGGCATCTTTATTTTCATCAGAGAAATGTTGGAGGGTATGGTAGGATGCAGCGGTGTCAACGTGAATAAAATGCAAGGGGGGGGGCAGCTAAGTCCCGCTCCACATAAATGATCACATGACATGATGCACACACACCATTTGAATGGCAATGCCCATCAACTTGGGGGGTGGCCCCCTAAAATAATTTACTGGGGGGCTGAAGCCCCCTCAGGCCCTAGAAGTTGGCTCCAGTGGTAGGATGTCCCTATTTTCATTGGAGAAACGTTGGAGCCAAGGAGATAACTATAACTATACAACCTTTAGAAGACACCTGAAGGCAGGCCTGTATAGGGAAGTTTTTTTTTTAATGTTTAATTTTTTTATATATGTTGGAAGCCTCCCAGGGTGGCTGGGGAAACCCAGTCAGATGGGCAAGGTATAAAGAAAAAAATTATTATTATAGAATAGGACACCCCTATTTTCACTGGATAAATTTTGGAACGCATGTTAAGGCTGGAGCTATAGGCTACAGGCCAATTCACAGTTACTTGGGAGTAAGCAGCAGTATGGAACACAGAGGGCCTTCTGAGCAAGTATACTTAAGGCTGGGTTACAAGTCTCACAAGTATACAGTAACACAATGCTAGCCTGCTGCCAGAAAGCAACCCCCACCACAGTCTACATGCATCCATTGAAGCTATGTGGAGCCTTAGCTTTGCTTCAAAAAGGACCAGTCTCTTTGACAACATGATGCTCTCCAGAGGTTTTTAAACTACAATTCCCATCAGCCCCAGCCTACATGCATACTGACTGGGACTGATGGGAGCTGTGCTCCTGGAGGCCACCAGGTTAGTGAAGGCTGCTCGAGAAGAAAGACATTATTTCCTTCTTCATAGCTACCTTTAAGGTTCCCCTCGGAATCACTGTCTAGGGATGGTATCTAACACTGCAGACTTTATTAATTCCTCCTCCTCCTCCTCCTCAGGAAGTTCTGGGAAGTGTTGCTTTGTGGCTGGCTTATTTATTTATTTATTTATTTATTTATTTATTTATTTATTTATTTAATGCATGTCTTTCTAATTTAAATTTTATTGATTTCACCCCCAAAGTGGTTAAAATACCAGCCGGCAATAGTGACAACCCACCCATCAACCTTAACGAACAATGCTAATTAAGTTAAATTAAATTAGACGAGATTACTCACATATTCTCAGCAGCACCAAGAGCACAAGTAAAAAAGCTAAGCAAAATACTCCGGCGTAATAAATTTTTAGAGCACCAGGGCCAAACAGAATTTAAACAATTGGTTAAAGGTGCCTCTGAAAGGCCTGGACAGATATACCTGGTGCCAAAAAGATAACCCACAGTATATAGTACACTTAAAAAAAAAAAATAATCATGGGAACTGTAGCTTGTTAAGGGAACTGGGAATTGCAGCTTTATGAGAGGGTAAATTACAGTTCCCAGGAATCCTTGGGAGAAACCATGTGCTTTAAATGTATGGTTTAGATTATATCAAAGCCGGCATAGGAGAGCATCTCTCTCTCTCTCTCTCTCTCTCTCTCTCTCTCTCTCTCTCTCTCTCTCAAAAAAGCCCCTTCTCAGGTCACTTCTTTGAAGGCAAAACCTTTGGACAATGAAAGCATGTTTAGGGAGCCCTATCCAGACATATAGGTTCTGACATAGAATTGTAGAGTTGGAAGGGACCCTGAGGATCATCTAGTCCACCCCTGCAATGCTGGAATGTGAAGCTGTCCCATATGGGGATCGAACCTGCAACCTTGGTGTTATCAGCATCATGCTCTAATTCAGTGTTTCCCAACCTTTTTCCAATTGTGGCCCCCTTCCGACCTTGTTTCCTTCCTATGACACGAACATGCACGCCCATCCTACCGGTAGAAAGGTAGCTATGCTAACGTTTTGTTTGAAAATGGAACATGTTTTACTTACAATTTTTATAATTTATTCAAAATACAATTACATAAAATGATAGGAACACAATGAAATATTGTTGAAGCAGAAAAACATAGAACCCTAGAGCTGGAAGGGACCCCAAGGATCATATTTCTAGTGCAATCCCCTGCAACGACTGCAATCCCCTGGAACTCAGGTGAAGCACCCATGATAGATTGAAGGAATGATCGCCGGGTGTGGAGCACACTTCCATCTGCAGGCAAAGCCACAGCTGTCTGAACATCATGCCCTCTATCTAACCCTTGCTCTCTTAGTGGTCTGCCATGCCCTGTCTGTGACCTTTGTCTCCTTCATCATACATTGTTCACGGGGAAAATGATGCAGTGTAAACAGGTGCCAAAATAACTTTGTCCCACCCCTCGATCTCGGGATTGAAGATGTGTAAAAGTCACAGTCCAAAATGTATCTGACTGGTTTTGCATATTGTGCTAATAAAAGGAGCCTCGGCAGAGCTAGCAGGCAGCTTGTCTTGGAGCATGCTTGCCAGCGTGCTTCTGCACAGCTCACCTGCATCCAAATTCCTGTCATCCTCCATTATTCCTACAATAGATGGCCACCCAACCCTGTAGTGTAGCTAGGGGAGCGGGGTGCCCTCGGTGGCACTTACTTTGGGGGCGGCATGCCAGAACCCAAGGTGAATCTGGGCTGGCGCGCACACACCGCTTTCCCCCCAGGTGGAGTGCACTGGAAGGGACACAGTTCTGGCAGCATGCCCTGCCCCAGGTGCTCCAGCTGCTTCCTACGCCGCTGATCCAACCTCTGCTTAGAAACTTCCAAGGAAGGAGAGCCCAGCACCTCCAGAGGGAGATCAATCTTCCATGTATTATAAAAAGTAAATAACACTTATTGGATCCCAGTTATTTGACACAGAGGGGGAAGCCTACAGATACTGTCCAAAAAAGGTGCACAGGGAGTTCTGTATATATGGGAGAATTTTAAAAAGCAAGTGGTCCTCACTGATCTTGTGCAAAAAGATCTTGTCATGCAGAGGAGCCCTGGCTGCCTAGATAAAACACTATAGCCCCGCACACCCTTACATGGGCTCCCCAAACTCAGGCCCGCTGAACTTGGGTTTCTTCTGAGTAGTTTTCTTCTGAGTAGACACATTGTGATTTACTAGATGCAAGTCAGCAGCACCAGATGCCCCTGCTCGGCTGGGCTCTGGGATGGATTGTACCTCACGCCTTGCAGAGTTGGGCCGATGCTGCCCACAGGCCCTGTGCCCCTTGGCAATATCCGAAGGCCCCGATCTGCTGGGGTGGATTGCACCCTGCGCCTTGTGGAGTCAGGCCCAGGCTGTTATCAGGCCCATCATTCTGGCAGCAGCAACAAGTAGCTCCAGCTCTCCCAGTGTTGTGATGGAGAGCATGGCTGGCTGATTGGAAGAGTGAACAGGGGGAACTCCACATGCAAGATGGTGTTGCAGGTTCTATTTGTTGCAGTCCTGTTGCCGCTATGTTCCCATGCAGCCAAGGCACCTTATCTTATTTCTGAAGGTGCCAAAGTACCTCAGAGTTCTAGCTGCTGGTGTCTGTGTGGTTCTTATGCCTTCAATTAAACCTACACCAAAGGACATATTTGATTCTCATTCTGAGGTCTACGTCATGCGCCTTTCCCAAATAGAGAGGTTACATATTTGCTCTAGTCTCCTGGCATGTCAGCTGACTTTAATGAAAGGCTGCATATTTTTTGCTAGCATTTAGCCGCTTCATTCTGAAGTTCCTTCAGAGGAACTCTCAGATGTATGCCATCTGGTCTGGGTGACTTGTTGCTCTTTAATTTGTGAATTTGTTGCATCACTTCCAATTCTGCCACCTCAATCACTGACAATCATCTTCACTATTAGACAAGAATAGATCAGACGTAGCTCGTTCTCTCCACAACCTCCCTGAATGAGAAAGAGGAAAGAGTAATCAACCAGAATTTGTAGCCTTTCTAAAGTGGAAACATATATAGTGCAGCCCCCCTGAGAATTGCAGTGAGATTCTTCTTCATAATAGGAAATAATAATAGGAAATGCTACACACACACACACACACACACACACAAATGGGAACACTATTCCAAAACTAGAATGAATAAGAAATCTTTGCCTTCACGGTGCATACTTTAAAAAGCTGTGTGAGAATTGCACTTGAAAGATGAGAGCAGTGAATCTCAGTCATATGGAACAATGGCAGCTTCCTAAAGATTCTCCATCATGAGCCGCCCTATGTTGCCATTCCATTATGTGCTAACTATTACTTCCAAATACACTATCTTAAGATGGAGTTGGCGTCATGGGTTCATAAGTACTTCTTCCTAATGCAGAAGTGGGGAACCAGTGGCCCTCCAGATATTGATGGATTTTTGTATTTATTTATATTTGTGATATTCTGCCATGGTATATGGACTAATGCAATACATGGTATTCTAGTCTATATTTGTGATAAAAATAATAATTTTGCAATCACAGTTCTACGTTATTTCATTTTGTGTGGTTTGGATATTTAGATCACAGTTTGTTGGTAATTACCTTGTTTGTTTTATTGAGACTCATTTCCCTTTTGCCCTCTTCCTTAGATGACTTAAGTCCATTGATTTCAGCGGGTATAATCAGAGTATGAATACTGCTGGATATTGCCCTAAATAGGCATCGTTCCTAGAAAAGGGCATTAGGGAATATCACTGCTTTTGTCCTCCTGACAAATTCTGGATATTTGCAGACACTGAGCTCTCAATGCAAAATGGATAGGAAAGAAGGACTCCAGGCCACAAGGAATATTTTTGTGATAGGCCACCCATGGAATAAAGAGAAGTACTAAGTTTAAATATGGGGCACATTTCAGTGAGATCTATTGGGAATATTTGAGCTCTGCAGATCTTGGTTCAGTCCTTGTTTGACACAGAACATTCTGGACCAGTTAGCAAATGAATGTAGTTGAAAGTTATCTTAGGCTGTTAGCATCTGTGGATTCCCTGAAGACAACCTAATAAGTCTGGGGTTCACCTGTAGCCCTCCACTACAGTTCCCATTATCCCTGACCATGAGCCATGCTGGCTGGGGCTGATGGGAGATGGAGTCCAACGACGTCTGGAGAGACATTGCTTCCTCATCCCTGTAATAGTTTGGTCCAAACTTTGAGAGAGTTTTTCTGACATCCTTTATAAACATTAAGCCTGGCTGAGAGAAGGAATGTGCAAGGACATTGGACAAAATGGGGATTTGTGGTAAGGGACTGCAGCAATTTAGAGCCAATCTTCCCTTCCTCATCGCACCAGCACAGTGACAGACGCACATGTCTCTCCTGACAAAGTGTGAGTGTCTCTAGCGACATTTATGTCACTGGAAAGGCCTATAACATGTACATTGTGATTTAATTTTATCTTAATGAAACAATATACATATAAAACTATCCATTAAATATAAAACAGTGAAGTAATTTGCAAATTTTCCTACGGCATAATAAATTAAGCATGGAGAGCACTAGGAATGCAATTTGCAGTCATTTATAATGCAGTATTTTATGTTAATAATTCAAAATCACATGCTATTTGGAGACACTTCTAATTAATGTATTTATGAAATAGTGAACTGTGACTGTTTTGGTTCCATTTAGCTAAACATTTCAACAGAATGTGCTTGTTGTTGATTTGTGTTTGCTTGATGGCACCAGCAAGCATCAAATGTACAACTGGGGAAAGTTGTGGGAGGTTGAGATGTTGCTGTTTTTTAAAAGTGGGTAACACTATTACACTACACTGATTGTGCTAAAAGTGTATGGGGGTGGAGGAAAGAAGAAACCCTTTGATAATTTGTTTGGAATATTATGAAGCAGGAAAGTTTTGTGAATGAATAATTAATTGGAAGAAAAGTTCAGAGCCTTGTTAAAGGCTTCCTTAAATATTAAGTACTTTTTGCATGGCAAATCTATACGCACTGACATGTCTCCAGAGTAGTCAATCGTAGCGCATATTACTAGCGCATTTGGCTTCTTATTTTTATTTAGATTCTATTCAGCTGAAGTGCCAGACTAAATATTTATCAGGTTTCTTCCTGATCACAGTTTCATAATAAGAGTTTGAGCCATATTTATACCTCCCCATTCCTGCAATTAATTGAAATATCCCACAGATCTGATTTTCAGTGGGGACATTGAGGGCTACAGGGAGAAGGGGGAACTGGCAAAAAACAAAACAAAACAAAAAAACCCTTCCTCTCCTTTTCTGCTAGTGGATGCCTTACATTAGGTCACAAATTGGATAAAGTATTTGGGATGAGTTTGTGCTCAATCTGCAAAGGATCCAATTAATCACTGTATACCATAGATTTATTAGACATACTAACACTGTATGGCAAAACATTTCAGCTTTGGCCCTCTTTAGCTGCCCTGATGACACTGTAATCTCTCTCTCTCTCTCTCTCTCTCTCTCTCTCTCTCTGTGTGTGTGTGTGTGTGTGTGTCTTGTCTGGTCCAACCCCATGGATACATTCAGGAGCCAGACTTTTTATTTAGCTTAGCTAGATCTCTTCTCCTCGCCTCCCACATCTCCCTAGTTCTTGGCTGCTTATCTTGGGATTAGTTAGGACCCTTGGAGGAAGCACAAACCAGTGTTCTACCAGAAGAAAACCCTTTGAACTGTATTAGAAAGGTTCGGAGGAGCACTGGATGCTGAGTGGACTTAGCTCAAAGCTGACCCATGAAAGCTAGTCTGCCTTCAGCCAGTACATTGTAACTTGATATTAGAAACCCTTTTCCAGGATGCTTGTCCATAACAAGCGATATGCATCTTAGTATCAAAGACTAGGAAGGTTTCCCCACCACAGTACTTAATTTTTACTTAGCCTGTCTCGGAATTGCCAGATCTAGGTGGGATCATGTACCTGCAGGACATGGTGAATTGAACTGATTGCTTTTCTTTGCAGATCCTTCTTTGGGACAGGTAATTATCAGTGTCTCACTGCCTATGCCTGGTGCAGACTGTGGAAAAGTCAGAGCCACGAGGAGAAGAAAAACAGGGGCTCCTTCTATCAGTGCTGTGCAGTTGCACACAATTCCACCCTACACCTAAAGGTGAGGAGCTGTATCTTGTACTCTGCATTTAGCTATATTTAGGCATTTATTTACATAACCTTATTTTTACACTCTGTATTTCATGTGTTTTTAAGTTGCCCTGGGTCCATTCGGCAAAGGGTGGGATTATAAATCAATTCAAAATCCAATAAAAAATAATGGTAAAAAATAATATAAGGTTGATTTTTTTTTATGAGCAAGCTAGGAAACATTCCTTCAGAATCAAGATCATATTCCTTGCCCTCAGCTTCAAAAATGCAGAGTGTTCTTCTTAATGAATTGAGTAATAAAAGCTAGAGGTTATTCATTTTATCTCATAATGCTCCTTGCTCATTTCAACACCATCCATTGGAGACAAAGAACGTGCATAATATGATACTCTGTTATATTAGTGGATTATGCTTTGGTTTAGCAGAACTGAAAGCCTAGCTTTTGTGGTCTTATAAAAGTTGTATACAGAGTTTTACAGCAAGGGCATAATGTACACAAAGATGAAAATATTCCTTTTGTGTGATTACCAGTCACAGTGGTAGAAAAGTCCTGGTAAGGAAGAACAATGCAGGGCTTGTTCCAGAATGAAAACTATGGTGATGCTACACTTAACCTTGTATGAGCTGGCATAGGCTGGCTAGGAAGAAGTAGGCAAGCAAAAAGTCTATGTCTTTCTGCTCATATGAACATTAATGAGAGGCATGCTTTTGATTGATGGCTGGCCAGCTTCTCAAAACTACCGTTCATTTAAATCACACGATCAAGCCAAAACAGCTTTATGTTCCTTTCATTTGTCTCCCCAATGGGAAAATGAAGTGTGTGCTTTTGCCATATTCAAGCAACAGCAGTTTAAAAGTGCCCAGTGTTTATTGTATCATGCCAAAAGATTTTGAAAATGTTTAATCCCTCACCTCCAAACTTTCCATTTTGCTATAACCATTTTCTCCTTTCCTGCAGGTATTGCTGATACTTCATTCTACTTTTTATTTATGGTAGAGGGTTTGTATTCTACCCTCCTATCAAAGCCTTCATACCAGTAGGCTATGTTCTTGAATAATTAGTAATAGTATTCCAACTTTCTTTAAACTCATGGATATGCGCAGCTACCATGGTTGGCATCTAAGACTTGACACTTGTGGACAGATTCATGTGATATTCTTTCGCATGCTCATTGTAAACCTATTTAATCAAATGTGTTACAGTATATCTGAAATGTAAGTGTATATCAACATGTTTAGCCCCATCCATGCAGTCCAAAATGTATCCAGGTTGCTACATAGATAGGCAGTTCCCCAACCTGCCCACGCCTTGCCCCTCTTTCCATTTGCTGAGCCTCAGTTCTGCAAAGTGCCATTACACCAGGCATAACAATGTTGACTGACATTAGAAAAGCAAGCGAGTACTAGTTCGCATGGTGGGCACATGTGCTACTGATGCAGCTCCTTGTTTGTACCATATCCTGAACATTTATTTGCCAGCCCAGCAGCAAAATAGCATATTCAAAATATCAAGTTGCATATATGCACAATTTCTAGCACCATTTCCCCACATTTGTGTTATTGGGCTGTCAGCATATTTTTAACAACTCTGTTCATTTGCGCAAGTGAAGCACTTTGAGACACTTAACAGGCAAAGGAGATCGTTCTTGATTCAGAGTTCGGATGGAACTTTTTCAGGCCATACATTAGAGAATTGGCTGCTGCCAACAATGCTGTAACACAGCTTGTTTAGTTAAGGAGGCTTTTGAGCGGCTTGATAAATAGTCTTGCTGCTTTTGGATTAAACTACGATATATCAATACTCTTTGTTATGTTGACCCAAGAGGGCACAGTTGATGCTGCTTAGAATATTACAAACCCTCTGCCATATGCATGTTGTCTAGCCTAGACTTCAACCCTATCACTTTTCAACAGATTGTTTTAGACAACAGATCTCATGGGCAGGGAATCTGCAATGCATATAAGCTTCCTTGCTCATTTAATACAAAGGAGTCCTAGACGTTGACCTTGTCTGCAGAATCCAGCTTGGCAGGGATGTAACATTGCAAAGACCTGCAAATCCCTTTTTAACAAGGCTACCTGAACCCAGTGGCCAAGTCCAAATAAATGAAAATGTAAAGATGCTCAGTAGATCTGTTGTTGCTAAAGTCAGGGGAGGAGGGGAGGAGGAAAAAACGAGAGCTTGCGTCTACTAAAACAGGAGTACCATTTTAACACAATAGGTAATCAGCAATAAAATACTGTGCATATGGAGGTTTTGTTATTAAACCAAGGAATGCTATTTCACTAAAAGAAGGGCTTATCTAAATATGTGGCTATCCAGAACGATACTTCATTTCTAGCTACATTTTAATGTTAGCTGTTAGAAAATGTAAACCAAATTCAAAAAATACACTGAAATGACCAAAGGACCTGTTGAGACAAATGACATCCTGTCTATTGTGTTTCCGATCACTGTGCTATAAGTGCTTGCTATTTTAGCAAAAGAAATGAGAGCCGGTGTGTTGTGGCAAGGAAAGATACAGTCAGGCTGTGGTCCTAAGCATAGTTATCTGGAAGTAATGTTAACGGAGCAGTGTGGCTGGCTTCTCAGAAATCTTGCTGAGAATTGTGCTGCAAGTTACAGTATCCCCCTGAGCAACTGTCTGCATTCCGCTTCAGGATATTGTTTCTTCCCCTTTCCCAAGAACCACTGTGTGCATAATGAATGGAAGAAGGGAATTAAATCAATTAGGCGAAAATTTGGGAACAGACTAACTTGGCTGCAAACCTAGATGTCATTAAGATTTAAAGCAGTATGTACATGATGCAAGAAAGATACAGGCTATCTGATAGACCCATATATGAAATGGCTCGCAGCTGTATCCTATGCATGTTTACTTGGAAGGATGCTCCACTAAGTTAAATGGAACTTGCCCCTAAATAATTATGCATAGGATTGCAACTTGAGCAAATACGTTTACTGGCAGTGCTTTTTTTTTTTTAAATAGAAAAAAGGTAATATAAAAGGTACTCACCATGAAGTTGTTACAGTAATTTATTGGTGTGGTTTTACTATATAGAGAAAAAGAAATAAATAGCCAGAGATAGTAACAGATATAGTAAAATAGATATAGATGTGAACTACCCCATATAGAGTTTTTTAGGTTCATGTATAAGGCAGAACATTTCATAAAATTTAGGTTTAGGTTTAGGGTTTCTGCATTCTCTCTTCCCTAGCTGTTTGTGGCATCAAGGTCACCAGAGTATTTGTGGAGAGTTGGAGCTGATAAGATATGTAGCTACTCACAGAAAAATTAAAATAATAATAATCAGATGTTTCTTTGATTGGGAAGACAGAAAATTCTTCCTTGCATGGTTTCTTTTGCGGTAGTAGCAGCAGCTAAGGCCAGGGCATTCCACGTGAAACCTGCTTAACATTTTTCAGTCTGAGGGTCACAGTTCCTTCTGCACAACATTCCAGGGGAAACATGCCATTGGTTGGTAGGCAGGACCAGAAGCAGAAGTGGGCAAAGAAATGAATATGACTTTACCTTTTGAATGGTAAGCTAACCTCTTTTCACACACCCTTGTCTATCGTCCATCCAGGCATGTAAGAAGCATGATCAGGACACATTCCAGCCAGGCAAAAACACCTAAGAAACTTTCAGAGTAGGACTAGTGAGGAAAGTGGCTTGGAAGGGCATGTGGCTGAGCAATGGAGGAGGAAGGCGGGTGCGGGGGGTGCAGTACACACCGGGTGTCAGTCATGGACACTTGGACTACTGCAATGCGCTCTACGTGGGGCTACCTTTGAAGGTGACCTGAAAACTGCAATTAATCCAGAATGCGGCAGCTAGACTGGTGACCGGGAGTGGCCGCCGGGACCACATAACACCGGTTCTGAGAGGTCTGCATTGGCTCCCAGTACGTTTCTGAGCACAATTCAAAGTGTTGGTGCTGACCTTTAAAGCCCTAAATGGCCTCGGCCCCGTATACCTGAAGGAGTGTCTCCACCCCCATCGTTCAGCCCGGACACTGAGATCCAGCGCCGAGGGCCTTTTGGCAGTTCCCTCATTGCGAGAAGTGAGGCTACAGGGAACCAGACAGAGGGCCTTCTCGGTAGTGGCGCCTGCCCTGTGGAACGCCCTCCCATCAGATGTCAAAGAGATAAACAACTACCAGACATTCAGAGGACATCTTAAGGCAGCCCTGTTCAGGGATGTTTTTAATATTTAACACTGTACTGCGTTTAACACTTGATTGGGAGCCACCCAGAGTGGCTGGGGAAACTCAGTCAGATGGGTAGGGTAGAAATAATAAATTATTATTATTATTATTATTATTATTATTATTATTATGGCAGGTGACATCGTCATGCCACGCTCTCCACACGGGCGGCTAGCCCCACCCCCATGCTGCTCCGGGAACTGGGGCAGGTAGCTCCGCCCCTGTGGCTGAGGGAGAGTCCTGAGGGCGATAGAGTGAGGACTGAAGAGTCACATTTCACTCTCAGGCCTGAGGTCTCCATCCTGGAAATATTTGCAATTCTTCTTTTGTTACTTTTATCCTTTACTGATAGATGTTTACAAAAGTTGCAGTTGCTTTCCCCTTCTAGTAATAATTGTATTTAATAGCACAAATGCAGGAGCCTCCCGACTGTAAGCGGCGGTTGAAGGAAGAAAAATTGAGCACAGGACTGGACATGGAGGCATGCGAGGTTCTTCAGATGTAAATGTGTTTTAACAATACTTTTAGTGGTTTTTCTTGTTTAGATAATCTGTTTTGAAAACCACCTTGAGATGGTTTGTTCTGAAAAGTGGGGAGTAAAGATATTGACTGACGTCCAATGTTAATCATGCTCAGAGTAGTAAGATACAAGTCCATTGTTTACAATGGATCCACTCTAAATATAACTAACATTGGATATTATCCATTGAATAAATACAATTATACCCTACCCCTGAACTTAGGTGTTTGCTTGCTTAATAAATTTAAAGACCACTTGCTGTATAAAAGTTCTCAAAGTTGTGAAAAATATCATATACATTAAAACAAGGTTAGTGATTATTTGTTTAGTGATCAAGGAATTGTTATTCTTAATACCAGTTCAACGTGGCATAATTGTATTAACTAACTGGAAATATAAGTGTTTTGTGATGGATGACCTAATGCGTTTGAAGGGAAAAGGCAAATGTGCACACAAGCTAAGCAAATTGTCTTGAGATAAGAGATCCTTCTTTGTTATTATGTATTACAGTAACTTTAATTCAAGCAGCCACAGTGGGAATAATTGGATCTTTAGGTACAGGTTAATGGGACAATTAGGCAAACCACATCACTCTTGTATTCCACACAGAAATGGATGGTTCTTGTCTCTCAGCAAGTGTAACCTCTTCTTTACGTGCTTCTGTACTCATGTAAAATAGAAAATGGATTAACTGGAGGTGAATATGCCCATTTGTAGTGGAGCAGTGCTGGAATGAATTTGCATAGATTCAAGTACTCCTGTAATACTCTTGGGGTACTTCCAGTGGACTGAGCAAGCAACCCTTTAGAGTCCTTATTGTGTTGTGGAACAGTGAGACTGTGGATTTTGAAGTGCACCCTCTCCAGCACCGCAGAGCTCAACCTGCCTGATAACTGTTGTTCTTCCATGTGTTGGTAACCTCCAGAATGGGCTACTGCAATATGCTCAATGTCGAGCTGCCTCTGAGGTTGGTCTGGAACTTGCAGCTAGCGCAACATGCAACAAATGGACTGCTCACTGGGACGGAATATTCAAAATGCTGCTCTTGGTGTACAAAGTCCTATACAGCTTAGGACAATAATACAGTACTTAATAGATCGTCTTACCAACCACTTACATGCCAATGAAGTGATCAATTCACTCTGCAGGAGAGGGTCTCTTGCAGATACCATCTGATATTATTTTATTGATAAGCCATATGATTTTGTTGGCTGAAACATTTATTTTGTTATTTGCACTGCTGATGGTATTTAAAGTTACAGAATATTTTAGTAAACACACTGCAGCAATATAGAGGCCACCCCAAAGGTTCCTTTTCCTAATCCACAACTTTTGCAAATTACATGAAGCATAAAGTTATTTACAGCTCATAGTTAAAGCAAAATAAGCTTGTAATTACAATTTAGCAAATGCAAGCTATGTAACTTGAGCAGAAACATTAAAAAAGACACTCTGTTGCTGAGGCTGAAAAATCCGTTTGCCAGCAAAAATAAATGTGTTATTTAATAAGGTTAATAATAGATAAAGTTGCCTAAAGATGATTTGTTATCACTGACGACCATTTTATTAAAATATTAATGGCCCAAGGCAAAGGCAAACTGTTTCCTTAATCTGCCAAAAGAACTACTTTCCCAGGAATTACATACACCAGAATGCTTTGGGATATGTGACAGATATAGTAAGCACAATGAAATTTGGACCATGGCTGTATGTGAGATCTTAACTTGATTAAAATGGGATTCATTTCACCAGTTTGTCAAATAGATGGGTGTTCTGTTCCTGAAAAGAAAAGAAAAAACAACCCACCCAACAATGTGCATACAGATTCTTAAAAAAATGAACATCAATTGAATAGTGTTTCTTCATGCCAAATGACCTACAGTTTTAACAGCTGAAGAAAAGAAAAGAAAACCTGTATTAACCATGTCCCACATGATAAGGAAGTGAAAATTATAGTCCCATGAAAGTACGTAATACATGTAGTGGAATGCACTGGTACAACAGCAGCTGGAAAGGAAATAAATATCAGAATCTTTAAGCAATGTTATTGCTTGAGGTAAAATAGGTTGAGCAGGTCCATTGAATTGTGATGGAGACCTCTGTGATTTGGTTAGGAGTGCTGCAAAAAAAGGGGGGGCGGGGAGAGGCGTATAGGGGAAAAAAAAGGCCCACAGATGTGCCCAGATTCATTTTCATGGGTGAATTTTAACTCAAAGCAATAGCACTCTCCCAAAGTATGTGTGCATGTGTGGGGGAGTGTAGAACAAATTGTTGATATGTGTGGGCCGCTACAGTATTATTATTATTATTTTTAAATGATGATATAGACACATGCAATCAAATCTATGCAACCAGAAGCTCAAATGAGAAAGTTATGTGCATGATGAAAGGCAGTTCAATGTAACATTGATTGCTTTGGCCTTCTGGAGAGAAGGTGCACTCTGATTTTCTTGCACAAGTATTATGTGGATAGTTGACAAACATTTGGGTCAATTGTTTATTTTTTATTTTTCGCATGGTTGATTCTGTTTCATTCTGACTTATTCCAGTATAGATTTTCTAGACCAATCTTATCCTGTATCATTTCATATACCACCTCCCTTATGATGAGAAGTTACCACTTTTCTTCGTACTATCAGATTTCCATAGAGGATTGCAATTTGCCCTATATAGAGGAGGTTTGCATCTGTTTTATTCCACTAAGATGAATGGTTGTGGGGAAACCACTCGGGGTTTTTTTACTTCTCTTGAATCTTTCAACATTAAAGATCATTGAACTTCAAGTGTGTACACACCTCTACTTGCTTTCTCTTACTCTAAACTAAAATGTTCTCGAAGCTACCAACATGAGTCTGACCAAACTGCGGGAGGCAGTGGAAGACAGGAGTGCCTTGCATGCTCTGATCCATGGGGTCACGAAGAGTCGGACATGACTAAACAACTAAACAACAACAACAACAAAAATGTCCTCAAAGTTGTATCCTTTCCTCATACGGGAGTTACTCCACTCCACTCCCTTGATCATTTTGATTGCACCTTTCTGAACTTTTTCTGACTGTACAGTATCCTTTTTGAGGGAAGGCAACCAGAACTGTACACAGAACTCCAAGTGTGGTCATACCATAGATTTGTTTAATGGGACTATATTGGCAGTTTTATTTTCAATTCCTTACCTAATGATCTCCAGCATGGCATTTGCCTTTTTCACAGTTACCACTCAATGGAGCAACACCTTCATTGAGCTGTCCAAGGTCCTGTGCCTGGTTACACACTGCCGTTCAGGTCCCATATATGTATATGTGAAACTAATACTTTTTGCCCCAACATGCATCACTTTACACTTATTTACATTGTGGGGGACTCCACTTTCTACTTCGCTCTACTGAGAGAACTGTCAATTTATTCTTGCTCTCTGTTTCCTGTTTCTTAACCAGTTAATGGTCCATAAGAGAACCTCCCCTCTTATTCCTTGACTACTAAGCTTATTCAGGAGTCTTTGGTGAGGTACTTTATCAAACATATTTTGAAAGTACACAGTGTTCTTGTTCTAGTGCTAAACTACTGAATGTTTGGGTGATGGACGGTGAAATTACATACTGACAACTTTTTTTACCATTACATTAAAGGATCCATTCCATCTACTCATATTTTCATTAGTTCATTTCAGAATATTTTCTCATGAAAGAGTAAGGAATAAATTGGAATGCTGCCATTATCTGCTACACAATGAACTTGTGTATGAACTTGCATGTTGGGGCAAAAAGTACACTTGTTGCATTCATTGCATTTGTGGTTCAGGTGAAAACCCTGGCTTACAATCTATGAGACAAGATGAACTGGCAATGGAAATTGTAGGTATGTATATCAAGTTACTCTGCTAACAACCTGCATTATTTTAAAGTGACCTCTTCTATATTGACACCTGCTTCCAGTTCCTTTTTATCTGAGCCTAATGTGCAAACCTAAAGCTCTTACAAAACGCTATATGTTTTAACCTATTGATCCTTTTTTAAAAAAGGTAAAAAGAATAGGGTCAAGGGGGGGGGGGAATGTGCCATGAAAATAATGAAGAACAGTGAAGAGAATTAGTTTCCTTTGTGAGAAATTCTCAGTGCTTGTGGGAAATGACATCCTTTTGATGGGGAATAGGGCTTCTAGTGCTTCAGTCACAATGGCTCAATTAGTATGGCTCTTCTCTCTGGTTGTAAGACTCTCTTAAGGATGTGGCCACCTGCAGACACCACAGTGCAGTCTTGGGGGGAATTGCAGCAGAATCATAGAAGAACTGAGATGTCTCTCTCACTGGCTGTTATCCAAATGGAAAGTTTTACTCCCCTGATGGCACTGTGGAAAAAGTACTTCCGTAACCACTGCACCCTGGCAGATATCGTATCTGCAGTTATTATTACTGTTACTCTTAAGATTATTAATTGCATTTCCAAAGCGCCCTTTGTCAAATGAGCATCTCAGATAAAAGTCCATGTCTCACAAAATGGATGTTAAGACATTAAAGCCTCACTTAAAACAAATTACAATAATAAGAAATTTCAGTTCCACAACAAATCAAATATCAGCTGCTGACCTTCAGTTAATATTTAACTTCCAAAAGCCTTAACTCCTGAAAGTGTCTTCAATTAATTATGAAATGCTACTGAAGCGACGGGCAAATGTACTTCCATGGGAATGGAGTTCCACATCTGGGGTGCCATGATGGAGAAGGCCCCGTCCTGTTTCACTGCAGAACAAATGATGCTCATCAATGGGACTATGAGCAGGTTTTCCACGGAAGATCTAAGGTCTGGGGTCAACAGATATTGGGTAAAGCAGTCTTCTAAGTACTCAAATCCCAAGCAGTTCAAGGCTTTATACACCAGTACCAAGAAAACCACTGAAATAGGCCTGGTGACAAATGGGCAGTTGACAGCAGCTGCCATGTATAAAACACCATATGATCTGTTTACCAGTTCATAATAGCTGGATTAATGGGTTGCCAATCACTGTGTTGGAATACCCAGATGATGCAATGGGAGGTCTGCCCAAAATGGGTTCTAATTCAAAGCCCAATTCAAACCTAATGTGAATACATTAGATGTCTTGTGTCTCTAAATAGGAGTTTAGATTATGCTGAAGTTACTATGGACTGAAAACTAGGAAGCTTGTGGTATCCGGAACTTCTACCACCGCCTTCCAGACCTTGTTAGAACCTCCAGAAGCAGAAATGCAAAGGCAACAAAGAGCAGTAAACACTGGCCACACTTTGCCTTTAGGAAGCCAATTTTAGAAAATTGGAGCTACAATTTTTGAAATTTTGAACTTGAGCCTTTAGCGCAAAAAAAGGAAAAGGTTTTGCATTTGTAGAAAGCCCTGTGACATAACATCAGTTCCATCTTACTCCATTGTAATTCCATTAAAATACACAGGTTTGTGATCAGGTTATAAGTAAGAGACGACAGGTACTGTTAAACAAGGTCTTCAGCAAGGGACTAACACTGAGCAGTGGAAGCTCTACAATGACTACACTTAGGAACTCATGATGCAAACATGAAGAGGTCATGAAGGGATTTATAGCTGGAACTACGGATCTTGGTAAATCTTAGAAGGGACTGTGTATTAAAACTGTTCCTGATTTTCCAGGTTCGCCTTAATCATGATCGCCTTGTTGTAGTCCAGGTCACCACTTATGCCAATGGGGGTTTGTGTGTGCTTGGGGAGAGGAGTTATTCATTGAAACCTTCCCATTACTGCATTGTAAGAACATAGAACAGGCTTCCGCAACCTCGGACCTCCAGATGTTTTTGGCCTACAACTCCCATGATCCCTAGCTTGCAGGACCAGTGGTCAGGGATGATGGGAATTGTAGTCTCAAAACATCTGGAGGACTGAGTTTGAGGAAGCCTGACCTAGGAGGTTCTCAAAGGAACTGCCAACACAAATAGGATGTAATAATAATAATAATAATAATAATTTTATTTATATGCTACCCATCTGACTGGGTTGTCCCAGCCACTCTGAGTGGCTTCCAGCAAAATACAAAAACACCATAAAACAACAGACATTAAAAAATTCCTTATACAGTGGTACCTCGGGTTACATACGCTTCAGGTTACAGACTCCGCTAACCCAGAAATATTACCTCAGGTTAAGAACTTTGCTTCAGGTTAAGAACAGTTTCAGGTTAAGAACGGACCTCCGGAACGAATTAAGTACGTAACCAGAGGTACCACTGTACAGGAAAAGCCCCCATCCCTGCCCCACAAAAGGTGACATAACTATATTGCTGTAAGAAATTGCCGGTCTCTGCTCTGCAGATGTCTAGCGTGGTTTAAGCTGTGAGATTCAGAACTGGCTCCATTTATCTTTCTAAGATGTCCCCACTTCTGAAATGGAGAGAATGTGCAGCAAAGCAGTTTAGAAGCACAGCACCACCACAGAGCTGAGCTGTGTCCTTCAGTCTTCTGTGCTAGGCATCCTTTTTTTTCATGCTCAAATGCTCATTTGCCCTTTGAGATTATGTGTCCTTGCAAAAAGATGTGTGTGTGTGTTGGGCAGGTGTGTGTGTGCGTTGTCGCAGCGGGTGTGTGTGTCCTTTGTCTAGTTCTTTTTTTAAAAGAACAGACTGCGAAAAGGGAGTGATGGGTCTCTTAAGGAAACATAAACACTGTGTACTCATTAGAAGGCTCATTATAAATAAAGTGCAGAGAAGGTGCCCTAAGAGCAAGCTCTTTCATGGGTGTTTATTAGGACAAAGAGCTTCTTTAATAGGGCAACTGAAAAGAAAAGCACTCTGTTGCAACCATTAATAAACATTGCCACTTTTACTGACTTCTTGGGAACAGCTTTGCCCTTGCATCTTTGTTTTTAAAGGGGCAGGCACCTCTTTCCTGTGTGCCAGTGTTCGTTGTGTTATATATATATATACACACCGTCAAAATTCTGCCACACACTGTTTCGGAAGCTCTCACTCTGAAGTGTGGTGACACCTTGACAGAAATGCCTTCATTGAAGCAGTCTGGATATGCCTGTAGGTGATAGCAACTGTAAATGCAAACACCATTGTGGGTGGAAATAAAAATCAAGATCACCTTGACCGTTTGGAAAAATGGGCTGAAAGGCAAGTGCAAACCGCTCATTAGGGGGAAGAAAAATCCATATAGCAACATGCAAAATGGATGCAATGGGTCTAGGTTTCAGCACTAGTGACAAGGGACTAGGGAGTTTATACAGCCTTAGTTAGCAGCATATTATTCTTGTTGTTTCTTAAAAATCTTACTATCTCTGGGTTGCATTTGTGCAAGCACAAATAGAAGTTTTATTATTATTATTATTATTATTATTATTATTATTATTATTATTATTTTATATGCCACCTATCTGACTGAGGTGCCCCAGTCACTCTGGGCAGCTTACAGCAAATATAAAAACACTATAAATCATCAAACATTAAAAACTTCCCTATACTGGGCTGCCTTCAAATTTCTTCTAAAAATCATATAGTAGTTTATCTGTTTGACAACTGATGGGAGGGCATTCCACAGGGCGGGCATCCTGCTCTGTTTGTAACAGGTTAGGGTTCAGTTAAAATGCTGCCTTTATCTATGGGCCAAACAAAAGCACATCGTTGTCCTGGGGATGCAAGATTTTTCATTAAACAAATTGCTTAGGGATGAGACTGATCTAGAACACACAACCCCGAAGTTGGACCCTTTGTCTCTCCTTCCCCCCACCGCAGTCCTAATCAATTTGTTTTGGGGGTAAAGCTCCTATTAATTTAAATGATTTATTTTCCAACGGAAACTGAAGGGGCCCAATCCAGTTTGGGACCACATTGGTGGCAAAAGGGTTTAAGCTTCCCTACCTTCCATGTCAGGGTCCTGATCTTGTGTTTGTGTTCTCACAATTACTATTTGTGAAAGAAAATGTGTGTGATAAAGTAAGAATGTCATGATAAACATCTCATCTAACTGGGGAGGATTTGCAGAAGAACTGTGAAAACTATTTCTTTTATTAAATTTGTATTTGTTAATAATCGGTCATGGTTCAAATGTCACACTAACCCATAGTTAGGGTGATGAGAATGAGCTACAGTGAGCCTTTGGCTTGTAGACTGCTCCCACTCTAGCACATCCAGAAGGAGTTTTTGCTTCTTCTTCTTTGCTTAACCACAGCTTGTTGTGTCATCCTAACTGACAGGCTGTGGTTGATCTTCACCGTGGCTTGTTTGAAACAAGCCAGCTTCAAATCATAGGTTATAAAGCTGGCTTGTTTAAACAGGCTATACTTAATGCTAACCACAATTTAGGGTTTGGCTGACATGCTAAACTGAGGTTAATGGAAATCAGAATCGAAAGCTTCTAATATCCTCCTCACAGAAGAGACGGAAGGTGGAGAAGCCCGTGAGCCTGCGCATCACTGCGGCTAAATTCTCATCATGCTAAACAATGGTTTACCCATGTGGCATCCAAACATGGTCTTTGTCTATGCGTTATTATATCTGACAAAATGGGAAGCCTAATTCTTTCCACATAAGCACGTTTTGTTTCTGCTGCTTTTCAAATTACAAGGATTGATGTCTGAAAATTGCAAACACTTTATTTGCTTGGCTGGGTATTTCTCTGCTTGGATGCGACAAAGCCAAAGAAAAATGGCAGAGCTGATTTTTCTTTCTCCATGGAGGCCTCATAGGATAAAAAAAAGAGGATAGTGTTCAGCTGAGATTTCTTTCTTACTTGGGATAAAAATTAACAAGCTGCACCTGACCGTGTTTGTGAGAGAGCCTGAGCTTAATAGATAATTCAAATCCCCTGCATTTTGATCCTGTTTGTGCCCATGTAATAAGCACTTAGAAATGAGGGCAACATAAATAGATTTTTCTAGACAGACAGATAACTAACTGAAGGCTAGTTGGGCATTTTGCACAAGTCTCCAATTTAATTCCTTTCACACATACGCAACTCCTGTGCTGGGGTTGTTGCTTGAAGACCTGCAAAATAAGAGGCATGTTTTTGAAACTGTAGGGAAATGATGTAATGTGCATCAGAACATTAATAGTCTTTTATTTGAATATATCACCCTTGTAATGCATTAAATGAAGGTTGCTTTTTGCAGTGATGGTGTATCATATGCAACCTTATGCAAATAAGGTACATAGTTAAGGAATGAGAAGGAATGAAAACTGCTATGAAAGGGAAACATTGTTTTCTCTACTGCATTTTATTATGTTTTACCACCACCCATACTTTGTATAAATTGTATAAATCTTCCCCATCTTTCATCCACAAAACATGTCTCTCTCCACTTCTATGGCCTCAATAAAATTGTGCCCAATTTCCCCCTCACCATGTCCTATTCCTTTTCCATCTCCCTTATAATATTACAGATTCCCTATAGAAAATATCAATAGTTTCCTGATACTTCAAAGTGTAAGCATTTTTTAAGCTAATGTACTTGAGGATTTGGACAGTTCATATTAGTATCAGTGAAAATCCCTGAAATCTCTGAACCCCTGAAGATATTGCAAAACTTGAATTCTTGTCCGGTGTTTGGCTCTATTTTGTCCAAGTGGATCTATAAATTATTATCTTCCACAGCCAGCATCAATTATATCATATAGGCAGAATTCTCTCCTCTCATAATTCTTTCCACCCTATATCCCATGATGAAAAGTATGCTTTCTTACTTGCTTTGAAGTGGAACACAACAGTCTACAAAAGTAACAGAGACCATTTTTCATCTGTGACTTTTAATTTCCCTCTAAGGGGCAGTACATCTTTAATAACAGCTTTAGCTGTAGCAAACCCCTGGATTGTTTAGTGCAGCCTTTGCCAAGCTGGTGCGTTCCAGATGTTTTGGACTACAACTCCCATCAGCCACAGCTAGCAAGGCTCAACTGGAACTGTGCACATGTCCTGTTGGAAAGGAGTTAGAGGGTTAAGTGAAGTAAGGTAAAAAGGTAAAGGACCCCTTACAGTTAAGTCCAGTCGCAGACGACTCTGGGGTTGCGGCGCTCATCTCGCTTTACAGGATGAGGGAGCCAGCGTTTGTCCTCAGACAATTTTTCTGGGTCATGTGGCCAGCATAACTAAGCATCTTCTGGCGCAATGGAACACTGGACCCAGAGCAGCACACGGAAAAGCCGTTTACCTTCCCACCGGAGCAGTACCTATTTATCTACTTGCACTTTGGGGCATGCTTTCAAACTGCTAGGTTGGCAGGAGCTGGGACTGAGCAACGGGAGCTCACCCTGTCACAGGGATTTGAACTGCTGACCTTCTGATCGGCCAGCCCAAGAGGCTGAGTGGTTTAGACCACAGCGCCACCTGTGTCCCCACTGTGAAGTAAATACTCCCCCAATGGTGAGTCCCACCAGACATCTTCCTATAACAGCAATCCTCACATTGTCCACAATATAATGGCAAGTCTAAATAGCCCCCAGAACCTTTGCTATATCCAATACAAGCATTTATATCTATACTACTATATATTAGCACTACAGTGGTACCTTGGGTTACAGACGCTTCAGGTTACAGGCTCCACTAATCCAGAAATAGTACCTTGGGTTAAGAACTTTACTTCAGGATGAGAACAGAAATCGCACTGCGGTGGTGCGGCAGCAGCGGGAGGCCGCATTAGCTAAAGTGGTACCTCAGGTTAAGAACAGTTTCAGATTAAGAACGGACCTCCAGAACGAATTACGTAAGTTCTTTTTTAAAAAATAATTTTTATTCATTTTCCAAACAATTTTATTCATTTTCCAAACAATTTTATACAGTCAACAAATAATTTAACACACATAGTAATGTTAAACTAAAGAAATGGAAACTAAGGTACAAGAAGTCAGAGATAGAATAATGAAACAACTTTATTGTGTTAAAATGAAAACGTACATGATTTGGGTTATAATACATTTGAAATTGGGTAACATGATAAAATGAAAGATACAACAAGTATTGAAACAAGTTAACAAATTGCTGATGTTATGTATCACAGAGAATGCAGGGTTGGGAGGACGCGGGGAAGTCCAGTAGATTTGGAAAAAAGAACAAGAAAATTTGTAATTTGCTTTCTCTACTTTTATAATATGCTCTTTATTCTTTTTTCTGTATTTCATAAAACTAATAAAAAATATTATAAAAAAAAATAACACACATTCTTCGATTTTTGACTTCCCTCAGTTTCTCTGTCAATCTTTCGTAAAATTTCTATTTGTTAACGCATTTCTAAACATAATATTGCCTTTTAGAACTCCTTTTCCTCTTATTCTCTTTTTTGCAGTATTTCTTACTATCTCACAGAGTCTCTTCAAAACCAACAAGTGTTGTCTGTACATCACATATGTTTTCCAGATATTCTGTAAATTTCCCCCAGTCCTCGATAAACTTTTGGTCTTTCTGATATCGAATCTTCCCAGTCAGTTTGTCCAATTCTGCGTATTCAGTCAATTTCCTTCTCTAGAACGAATTACGTAAGTTCTTAACCCGAGGTACCACTGTATTAATTATCCCTGGGAAAGAAACAGATTGGTTTTCCTAGAAAATGGTATGATTACCTGGGGACAAATGAGAATATATATATTCATTCAAACTGGACTGGGCCACAGCAGTGGCAGTCTCTCTTCCTCCTCTCCTGCTCTCCAGCAGCCGCCACAAGCTGCCCAAGGGAGGAAGCCAGCAACAGAGGCCATGGACAGGCAACAGGAAGCTCTCTCGCTGCTGCCATCACTTGGAACAAACGCCTGCTCAGCCTCCTCCCTGAGCTCAGTGACGGTATGACTGGCGGGGGAAATCGGGACATTCTGGGATCAAATCAGAAGCCGGGATGGCTGTCACAATTCCAGGACTGTCCCTGGAAAAGCGGGACACTTGGAGGGGATGAACTAGGCATGTTTAGATTTTCACATCAGGGACATGAAAGCAGCGATCTATTGTCTATGTACCACTTGCGGTCAGATAACACGGGCATTCTTGGAATAGGCTGACCTCAACAATATAAACCATTGCACATTTCTCAAAGAAGCTCTTGAGTGCAGCTCATTTTAAAGATTTCAGAACTGTTGATGTTTTGTCATGAGACATATCATTAATATTCTTTGTTTCACTAATTAAAAAACAAACCAACTGAGTTTAATATGGAAGATTATACAGTCTGACCATCCCTTTTTGGTGTCTTCTACTGCAGAAAGCTCAGTTAAGGCCTGACCTTGATCATGAATTGGGCGCTCTGCTCCTCTCTGTATGCAAATGACACTAATTAATCCTACACAAACATCAATATTTTTGCAAAGCATAACCCCAAGTGCCGTTTTATGACCATGTAATTTACAAGGCCTTAAACTACATTAAAATTACCACATACAGTGTTTACAGTTTAATTACACGGCTATTTGCCTTACCCAATCAAGTGTTATTCATATAGTCCTTATCCACTGGCCCTAATCTTACCTAAAAAAGAAAACAAACCTTTTTGCGGGCACAATAAGAATAGCAAATATTTAGCAAGAGGAATTCTTCCAAATTGCTTCTTCTGTTTTAGTGAACATAAAAATTGTGTTTATTCTAGCTAAAGTAATTGTCATCTGTCCGTTTGCACTATTTATGGATGTCTGCTTCTTCTGAATAATTTCCAGTGTGTAAAACTGGCACTAACAAAGGATTTTCTAATTTGAAAAGCGTTAAGCCTGCACATCTAGAAGAATAAGGAGTGAATAACTTGGTGTTAGAATGGATTGTTTTATTGCAGATTTGCAGGTGGGGAATCACATTTTAAACTGCTCCTGAAGTGAAAACATGCTTAGCCAGTATAAACTATCACAGCAGGGAACAGGCTAGGCCAGAACCATTCCTCTTGCCATTATAGTGTTTTACTTGCAGGGAGTTTTGGGTCCATCTGCACTATACTTTTAAAGCAGTATTCAGTATTCAAGTACTAACCTTACTTTTATTCTCCAAGTTGACACTAGTGCAATAGACCAGGAGCTGCTAACACAGTAGCTGCAGGCATCTGCAATGGCCTTCATTAGCGCCTCTAGGCCCAGAACTTCATATATATAGATATGTAATTCCCTAGCTGTCTTAGAAAGAATGTTTAGAAATAAAATGTTCAGGAAACTGTCCAAGACAGGTGGACTATAGACCCTCCAATTTGCAGCTATAGTGCTGCAAATAAAACATATTAAGAGTGTTTTAAGTGCAATATACAATGTGACACTAGATGGTGATGGTGAGTCTTATGGAAAAAGCATTTTCAGAACAGTTTTTATATGTGTGTAGATTCCACCCAAGAGTCCCTATTTGCCAGGGACGCCCCTGATTTAGACAAGCCGTCCTGGTTTCTGATTTGATCCCCGAATGTCCTACTTTTCCTTAGGATGTCCCTATTTTCATTAGAGAAATGTTGGAGGATATGGAGTTATCTGACCCTTGAGCTGTCTGAAGGCAAACCTATACAGTGGTACCTCGCAAGAAGAATGCCTCGGAAGACGAAAAACTCGCAAGACGAAAGAGTTTTTCGTTTTTTGAGGTGCTTCGTAAGACGAATTTCTCCATGGGCTTGCTTCGCAAGACGAAACGTCTTGCGAGTTTGTTTCCTTTTGAAGCGGGAACTGGGCTGGCAGGGAGCGAGCGAGGGAGCGACTTACCTTTTCCAGAGGGATCCTCTTCTGGAGAGGGCAGAGAGGAGGCAGGTGGGCTGGGATCCAGCGGATCTGGCTGGGTCTCTGCGCCGCCTCTGCCTCTCTCTCTCTTCCCCTCCCCACGTGGCTGCTCCATTTTGCCCTAACTGCGCGAAGGCAGGAGGAGGGGGACCAAGGAGGAGGAGGAGGAGGCATCCACTGCACTTGGGCCGCTGCGAAGGCGCCTTTGCGGGGGTGGGAAGAAGCCGGGAGCAGCTGCCGAGACTGTGGGGAGCCCGGCGGCGTGGCGCAAGGTAACAGGGGGAGCAAGGGAGAGTCCGCACCGGGCGCTTCGTGCGTCCGCCCTCGGTTCCTGGGCTCGAACTTCCTTTGGCACCTCGTGGAGAGAGAGGGAGAGGAGCGAGCTGGGGCTTTGATGTGGGATGCGGTTTGGCGGAGCGAAAACATGGCAAGGCTTGGCGACAGAGGAAGGGGAGCTGTTTTCGTGGGGAGGTGGTGTCTTTGCCTCTTCCTGGCAACCGATCCTCCAGGCTGGGGAAACTCCTCCTGCTGGGGAGCGACCTGCTTTGTGCTTTGCCCGCTATCCCATTATAAAAGGAGTACTGTACTGTAATAATGTTCATAATACAGTACCAGGGTGCATCCGTTCTTCGCAAGATGAAAAAATCCGCAAGACGAAGAAACTCACAGAATGGATTAATTGCGTCTTGCGAGGCACCACTGTATATGGAAGGGTTTTTTAATGTTTAATGTTTTATTATGTTTTTATATATGTTGGAAGCTGCCCAGAGTAACTGGGGCAACCCAGTAAGATGTGTGGGATATAAATAGTAACATCATCATTATTGAATGGGACGTCCCTATTTTCATCGGAGAAATGTTGGAGGGTATGGTCCTGCCTCTCAGTGTTTTTAACTGATGAGTGAAGTAAGAGCTGTGATTGATAGGTGAGTCATTTGGACACTAAGCAACAGGAATCCCTAGGGTCCTGAAGAAGTTCCACTTTCCCATCCCCTCTGGTGCACTGTCCCTGCTTCAGTCTTATTTTCTACTGCTTAGAGCAGGCATAGGCAAATTCAGCCCTCCAGATGTTTTGGGACTACAACTCCCAACATCCCTAGCTAACAGGACCAGTGGTCAGGTGTTAAATGTTTGGAAAAAGTCAGAAACCCAAGGCAGTATAAGTTCCTCAACTACGTTTATTTAACATTTGTTAGTGACAACAGCTCACTCATAGGAAAACAAGAACCAAACTGACTGGACAACACAATAATAATGCCGAGCATGAACTGACCGTTGACAGTTGAAAGTGCATGCACTTATTTGCCATTAGAATGTTCGTCTACCAATACTGATATGATTGGTTAGAACACGCCTTGTAACATAAAATGTGTTAAACCCAATACCATCCCTAGCTAACAATACCAGTGGTCAGGGATGATGGGAGTTGTGGTCCCAAAACATCTGGAGGGCCAGGCTTGCCTATACCTGGCTTAGAGCCTCCATAGTTTGGCCTTCCTTTTTTTCTTAGTAACTATGATGCATCTATCCTGTGATGGGTTTGTCTGAGATCAGGTAGTCCCTAGATTTTATTTTCTCCAAATACTACCACACAATAAGTGGGTGTGGATGTTAAAGAATCCCCCTTTCCCCCAAAATAGCAAATGTGAAAACTTTAATGTTGATTCTTGCTCTGGGATTGTGTGGACAATGATGAGGAGGTTATAAGTAATTTAGATAAACAAATAGTATATATTAGCAATAGTTGGGGCATAACTTCCTGACATTCAGAACACATCTTAAGGCAGCCCTTTTCAGGGAAGTTTTTAATGTGTAACATTTTAGTGTATTTTTGGTTTTTGTGGAAGCTGCCCAGAGTGGCTGCGGAAACCCAGCCAGATGGGTGGGGTACAAATAATATATTATTATTATTATTATTATTATTATTATTATTATTATTATTAAGTGTCTGCATACCTCCAACATTTCTCTGATGAAAATAGGGCTGTCCTAAGGAAAAGTGGGACATTCCAGGATCAAATCTGAAACTGGGAAGAGCTGTAAATCTAGGACTGTCCCTGGAAAATAGGGACACTTGGAGGGTCTGTGTCTGCCACTCTGGAAGGGATTGCTGTGTCTCAACCACTGTGGACAGATATCTTCTGATTCTACTACCTTTGCAGAATGATTTTGAGATTACCAGATTGTAATGTATACAGAACAAAAGAAGCAATCATTTGCAAAGTGCTGTTTCAGAGCAGTGATTTGCTTGCAAGTCCCCCCCCCTTTTCCATTGCATTTTAAGTGCCTTTGCTTGCCCTAATGTATAATGCCCTATCAAGGGTTTCAAGAGAGAGAGAGAGAGAGTGCAGCACAGAGCCAGCAAATGTATACCATTGATATGGGACATGGGTGACACTGTGGTCTAAACCATTGTGCCTCTTGGGCTTGCCGATCTGAAGGTTGGCGGTTTGAATCTGCTTGACGGGATGAGCTCCCGTTCCTCTGTCCCAGCTTCTGCCAACCTAGCAGTTCAAAAGCACACCAGTGCAAGTAGATAAATAGCTACCGCTGCGGCAGGAATGTAAACGGCACTTCCATGCACTCTGGCGCTTGTAATGATGTCCCGTTGTGCCAGAAGCAGTTTAGTCATGCTGGCCACATGACCTGGAAAGTTTTCTGTGGACAAATGCTAGCTCCCTTGGCCTGAAAGCGAGATGAGCGCTGCACCCCATAATCGCCTTTGACTGGACTTAACCGTCCAGGGGTCATTTACCTTTTACCTTTACCTTTTACCATTGATATGCAGTGATGGTGAGAGATGAGGAAAAGAACTCCAGTATCAAGTAGCTTTGGTTTCTATGCAGGCTTGAGGTGGTGGTTTGTCTTAAATTTAATGTGCCTTTGAAGCTGGCAGTCATTTGTGTGCTTATCTCCCAATATCTTATGTATCTAAAATTGGATTTTTGAGTACAAAGCTGACATGTTATGTATAGTTGCATATAAAATATTCATTCTCAAACTCTTGCTGACACAATGCTTTCATTCTCCATGGGTCTTGTGGAATGTGGTCTCAGATATTGTGGCAGATTAGAAATCAGCCTGCCTCAACCGTTGTGTCCTTTACTTCAAGGTCTCCCAGGGCATCTACCCATGTGATAAGGCATGAGAGACCAGTTTTCAGGACGGAATCCATGCATGACACAGCCTGCCTAAACCAGAGGGCAAGGACTGAAAGATTAGTAATATGCGGGAAGATGAAACATTAATTTGATGGAAAGGGCAATCAGAGAAACCAAACTGTGAATTGATCTGTTTATAGTTGACTAGAACGGGGTGGGGGGGGGGGGAGAGAGAGAGAGAGAGAGAGAGAGAGAAGAAAAAAGGTGGGCGCTGATGAAAGAGCACGCTTTTCAGAGTGAACTGCTTTTGAAATGAATGTCAGCTCCTTGATTCGTATTGAGAGGTATCCAGAAATCCTTTACTCGGGAGGCTGATCAGATGTGGCAGCTTCTGCAACAAGCAGCTTGCCCAGTGCTATGAAGAAGAAACCGCTGACAAGAGTGTGTCTGCGATGGTCATTTATGCTAAGAGTCAAAGTGGATGTCCTCATCAATGAGCAGATGACATGTTAAATAAGTCCTAGGGTCGAATGACTGGCAGGCAGGAAACAGGGCATGAACGCGATTCCAGATTGCTAGTTTCTAAATTCAGTCCAGCTTCTTTCAAGCTTCTATGGCCAACACTTATTAAGCACTATGCTGGAGCAGTAGTGGGTTTATTCTATGGGCGTAAAAGCAAGGACAAGGCAAACAGACATGGCACTTCTCTGCCAAGGCGGAGAACGCAGAATGACACCAGCGCTTCCTTCTCCCTCAGTATCCTCCAAAAACCCAGAGAGGTCGTCTCCCCTCCCCTGTCCCACAAAAACTGCCCAGGCAATGCATACCCTCCAACATTTCTCTGGGCAGCTTCCAACGCATATAAAACATAATAAAACATTAAACATTTAAAAACTTCCCTGTACAGGGCTGCCTTCAGATGTCTGCTAAAGGTTGTATAGTTACTTATCTCCTTGGACAAATGGCCTGATTCTGTATATGGCAGTTTCCTATGTTTTACTTATTTGCTATGTCAGCTGGCTACTTTTAAAAAAAAAATTGTTTTAAAGCTTTTAATTATGACTTGGGGGGAACTTTGGCCCTGTCCTATAGCATAACAATATCTAAGTATATAAGATAAATATATTTCCTTAAAAGCAAATTTGATTATAAAAAATTCACAAATCAGTCAATGGATATTACAAGTTTAGGGCAGATATATTGGGAAGAAACATATAATGTCCATTCTAAATATATTCTGTGAATATATATTTGAGCGAGAATGATATAAAATGTACAGTATAGGCTATAAATTCTAGAACAGGTGTAGCTGGTGTAAATATATTTCCTTATCTCACTGATTGGATTTTGCACCTCCCTGCAAGATTTCTGTGTACCAGGAGAGAGAAAGAGGTTATGTGTACAGATGGTTAACTGCTGAAATGCCCAGAAGGTTCAACTCATCTGTGCTTGCGAAGATGAGGAGAATTTTCCACTGACTAATTCGCAGGTGTTTTGAAAGCTCTGGATTACATTCAGGTTTTGCTGTTCTGTTTTGTTTGATCAAATGCCTTAGGTTAGATGTTGAAAATGTGAATATATTATTATTATTATTATTATTATTATTATTATTATTATTATTATTATTATTTCCAAGTGATTATAAGAGCATCAGTACTGCTCTCTAGAGAAAAACGGGGTGCAGAGAAACCTTTTGGCATTTGGACCTCACAGCCATTACAAACTGATGCCTTGGGCTTCCACTGTCCCTGGGCTGCCTCTCCTTTTGCATGACACATTGCATCGCCTCAGGTCAACGACTTAGAGCTCGCCTGCCCATCGTCATCATGGTCATAATTTGGCAAGCAATAATAATTATTTTCCGCCTTATGCTAGGCCTTTCTCTTGCTCTGTCCTGCGCTCTTTTTAGCCTACAACCAGAAGGGCAGCAAAAACAAGCAGGTGTTTAGGAAGCTTGGCTGCTGAAAAGCGATGCACAAGTGTCACTCTCCACTAGAGTAGGCTGTGTTGGCGCTGCACTCTGGCTGTTATCCGTCGACAGTGAGCAGGAAGAGGTAACACAATGCTTCTTTTAATAACAAGTTTAATAGTGAGCTGGATGAGTAAAATTAAGGGCTACACTCAACAGCACGGCACGATTATGGGCTTATGCAGATGACAGGTGAATCTGTATCTCAGCTTATTATCCTATGCATGCTTACATGAGATAAAGCCCTGTTTAACTCAGTGGTACTTATTCTGAGTAGCCATGCAAAGGCTACTCAGTGTCTACCTACAGTGTGTGTGTATGTAGATACACCTGTGTTAAGGTTTACACATTATTATAATCTAGGTAGATGCATACTGAAGAAGCGGGGTGTGTGTGCGTGTGCGTGTGCGCGCACAGTCTTTCTAGAACTAAGTAAGAACCAACCCAGTTGAGAAATGTTAATTTGGTTTTCATGTAGAAGCACAACCATGGTTTTATATCTTCATATAACTAGGGGCGGAGGAAGGGGGGAGGTGGAGGTGGGGGTGGAGCGCCCTGGGTGTATTCACTGAGGGGGGTTACATTCGGCACACTGCTCACCCACGACTCCCAAGCCTACCCTAAGCCATCGGGGGAAGGGAGGGAGCTGCACCACTTTGCCGGGGGCATTCCCCCCTTCCCGCTTCATTTTGACAGCTTGGGGGAGGCTTGGGAGTCATGGGCAGGTGGCATGCCAAATGTCCACCATTGACGACTCGCTCCACTCCCATGGGTGACTCACTCTGCCTCCGGCTACAGGGCGCTCACACTGCTCCGTGCGCCCAAGTGGCTATCCCGCACCTGAGAGAGCCTCAGGAGCACATCTGCCTTGGGCAGCGCAGGCATATGCTCCGCTGCATATGACATCTTCGTGTCTGGAATTTTATAAAAAGCTTTTCTTCAAAACATTTAAATTAGCGCTCCTCCACTGGAAGAGTACAGTGGTACCTCGGGTTAAGTACTTAATTCGTTCCGGAGGTCCATACTTAACCTGAAACTGTTCTTAACCTGAAGCACCACTTTAGCTAATGGGGCCTCCTGCTGCCGTTGCGCCACCGGAGCCCGATTTCTATTCTCATCCTGAAGCAAAGTTCTTAACCTGAAGCACTATTTCTGGGTTAGCGGAGTCTGTAACCTGAAGCGTATGTAACCCGAAGTACCACTGTACAGTGAATGAATTCTTAACTTTCAAAAATTGTTGCGCATAACAATTACTAACAAAATTCGCTGCTTTTTTGTCTTTCTTTTTAAACATAAGATCACCAGATGTATAGGATTGTCTATCCTATACATTTCTACTCAGAATTAATTTTAATTGGGTGTTCCAAACATAGAAGCATAGAATTGTAGAGCTGGAACCTTGGTCAAGGTACCACTGTATAAGATAAGGAGAAGGAGCTCTGTGGGCTCTGTGGGGGTGGGGCAGTGGACTCCCAGATGGGAAGTTGGGGTTATATAAGAATGAGGTTGGGGCCCTCTGGAAAAGAGGCATTGGTAACACAGAAAAGTATCCTGGTCAATGTCAGTTTCACATATTATAAGACAGTTGGAGGCAGGACCATGCATGGAAATGCTTTTAGGAATCTCTCTCTTAATTGTCACGTTTCATTGTTAGAAATGGAAGCTGGGCCCAAAGCCTAATGAACAGGAGTTCCTGTGTGGAAAGTGAACTGGGAAGGGGCTGCAACTGCTTTGGGGATTCCGCTTTCCCATTCTTGTGCAAATGGTGAGGACAGAGGTCCCCTTCAGTTTCTCATGAACGTAGCATCAAACAACTCCGAGCTTCTCAAAACAGCAGCAGCAGAATCTTATTTCAGCAAAGAAGGGGGACAAATAATGAAAAACAGCTTCCGAAAGGTTGCTCGGCAGTGTGAGAACTTGGCCCTGCAGTTCACAGCATTCCAGTAAACAGAGTGCCAGAAAAATAATAATCGGGATATACTGAGCTGAGGTAATGCTGGCAAGAAGCTACGAAAGCCTAACAAAAGACCTCCCCCCTCCCCACCCCCGCCTGCAAAGAACTGCTCTTCATTGCCTTGTGTTTTCCTGTCAGAAGAGGCTGTGGGGCTTGTTTCCTGGCAACGTGCCCCAGCTCCTTCGCTCCGCTGAGACCCATCTACCCCTAGGGGGAGCCCATCGGCTGTCAGCCTCCAGCAAGAACCTGTGTTTAACTAGCTCCTTCTGGGATGCAGGCGAGCTTTCTGAGAGCACAATTAGAGCATCTGTCATGAGCAGCAGAACCAGTGCGAGGTGGCGAAAGGTTTTGGTGGCTGCTGGAGTCTTTTACAGCTAAATCATTGGGAAGTGCATAGAGGCCTGTTTGGATGACCCGTCCCTCTTCCTCACCTATCTTTTTTTTTTATTTTAAAGGGAAGGGGGAGTTGTGTAAAAACCCACGCGATAAATCTTTCCTGCTTGTCAGAGATTTCAAGTAAACAAAATAATAGTTCTCAGGAAAGGTTTATGCTAAAACATAGAAATTTCCTCCCCTTTTAAGGTTGCGGGTGTTTATTGCTTTTTCAATGTACGTTAGCCAACGCTGCACTTTTTCTTTTTAACAAAAAAAGCATCTTAGAGATTCTACAGGCAACTTACAGCCTAAATTTCTGCAACCAGCTTCCCAAGCCTCCACTGATTCTCCATTTCTCCCCCCACTTTTCTTTGGATCATGTGTTCACCAGCGGGTACTGTGACCAGTGTCGACCTTTTACCTTTGAGAGTTTAGTAAAAGAAGGAATATACAGGTGCAGATTACAATGCTGCCATCAACAGAGGTGAACTTGCTGAAATTCTCCCTTCTGCAGCTCTGGCCTGCATTGCATCTGGTCACTGTGCATACATCACTGTCCAGCCAGCCAGATTTGCGTTAGAAGGAACCATTGCCGCAGAAGCACTGACACATAGAACAGGTGATAACTCCCCAAATTGCCCAGCCTACAATTTAACTAAGTTACATTTCTATGATTGAACAGCAGAGAAGGGGGGGCATAGCATAGAAGAGGAAAGAAGTGCTTTCCTCGAACAAAACAAGAATCCTCCATCTAGGATGCACTACATTTATTTCAGGATTTATAAATTGCTTCCCAACATATGTCTTCAAAGTGGTATACAAGAGAACTACTTATATATGACATATATAATAAAAATGAACTATACATAACAATCTAAAAAAAATATTCGAAGCATCAAATTACAAAATTCTACATAGCATACAATATAAAAGGGCTGAGTCACTCTTCGGGGAAAGCTCTCTTAGATAATTTATCAACAGCTGCCTAATGCTGGGTGCTTGTTGAAGTTCAGTTGGAATCTGAGTCCACAGATCAGCTATATGCATGTAAGAGGCAGGGCCGGTCCACCCATGAGGTGGGTTGAAACAGTTGCCTCAGCGGTGGGAACCCCCAAAGTGGCACCTCCATGAGCACCCCACCCACCCTGCCACCTCCACCAGTGTCAGAGAAATGGGGCCAGCATTGGCACCATTTCCGACAAGTTCTTTTTTCTCCTTTTCCTTTTTATTAAAGATTTTCTTGATTTACAAAAGTGTGTGCAATGTCTCTCTCTCTCGTATCCCCCCCCCCATCTAACATTTTTACAAATCATTTCATTTGTTGAGACATTAGGAAGAAAAGGGGGAAAAAGGTGGAGAGGGGGGAAAGATGGGTGGGGGTGGGGTTGGGGTTGGGTGGCGATGTTTCTATTTTACTTACTATATGTAGGGTTTGGTGTCAGCATTGCTTGTGCAGGTTCTTTGCTGTTCACTTGTATTCCTTTGGTGGTGAGAGAGGTTGGGGTTGACCTATGGTGTGGTTATTCATTTGTGGTTGGCTGTGGTGATCTTTGTTTTCATGTGTGAGTGGGGTGGGTGGTTGTTTTGGATCAGGTTAGCCATATTAATTTGTATGTTGTTGGTGGATTTTTGTCGTTGTCTTGTTGGGCTGTGTATGTGATAAAGGGGAGCCATACCGGGGTGAAGCTGTCTTCTTCTATTTGTCCCCGTGTCAGTTTCAGTTTATTGGTTAATTTTTCTAGTAGGGCTGTTTCCCATACTATTTGCTACCATTGGTCCATGCTTACTCCTGACAGGTCTCTCCAGTGTCTGGCTATGATGCTTCTGGCTGCTGAATATAGGTGGGTTATGAGTTCTTTGTGGTGTAAGTGGGCATTTCCGGCAAGTTCTCAATGGCAGAGCAGTGGCAGCAGGGCGGCACTTCTCATTTCACCTCAGGGATGTGCCAGCCCTGTGAACAGGGCCTTATGCTAGAGCTGGATGTGCTGGGTTGCTCTTGAAGAAGGATTTTTAAACAAAGAAGCATTGGGCTCTGTCAGTTCAGATCAATAAACTTGGAGGAATTCAATGTAACTTCCAACCCTCCAGAGTGGATTTAGAGGAGGCACAGGGGCACACAGGTAAAGGAGAGGGGGAGAGAGCCCTGTGGCATTAGCGGGAATCATAGCTCTGGCTTCCACTATCAGAATGGGTTCGTTGAATCCACCTCACTGTATCTTGGCATTCATTATGGCCTTGTGAGGTTTTTTCTTCTATCCAAAACACCTCCTTTAAGTGTTCGTTGTGGGGGGAGGAAGGGAAAGGAGATTGTTAGCTGCTTTGAGACTCCTTAGGGTAGTGATAAAGCAGGATATCAAATCCAAACTCCTCCTCCTCCTTCTCCTCTTCTTCTTCCTTTAGGCATTCACCTCCACGACTTGGTTGCAATGCATACACAAGGTTGTACCTTTGTACTTGTGTTAATTTATCCAGCATGGTTAACTCTCTATAGTTCAGCACCCACAATTATTAAATGGAAAGCTTACGTCAGCTGCAACTGTGCAGTAAGAGAGCCAAGGTCATCATTTAAGTAACCTATTGCATTTCCAATCAGATATATTAATCAGACCGAAATATGAAGCAAAGTGCTAAAAGTCACCAAGCATTTCAATGGCAGAGTTTCAGCAAGAGGCCTTATTTTGCCTCCTGGCTGTGTTTCCTTAAGATTCAGTTATGTATGTTACATATAAGTTTACTTGTAATGCTGATATATAAAATGGGTAGTGATTTATGATCTTCATAATATATTACCCTCAGCTGCTGCCAAATACCACAAAAAATTCCTAACACAGTAATTTGATTAGTAGCTGATTTGACAATTCAAAACACAAGCAGATACTATATAAACATTGGGCAACTGAACAATAAGGTGTGCACAGTGGCCCCAAGTTTGGCTGGAATACTAGCCTGTGGATGATTTTCCCAATACTGAAATGCTTTAGTCTTCAAAGAGGGGAACTGATGTAATACCTTGTGAAGTTTGCCAGAGAGCTGTCAGGCTGGACTGAATTTGTGATCCAGAGTATATATTGGCACATAAAAAGGCATGAGATCAAAATGCTACAGCCCATAGAATAGTTTCAATGTTCTGAAGTAAACTCATTCATGATGCTTAAGGGGCAGTTTATCCAGTAACCAAACAACACATATAACATTTTCTCAGAAATTATTTACTTTTGTAACCACTTTGGAATCTTGCTTTTCCAAGAAAGGATGAGTACGTAGTTGTATGCTACAATGTGATTCTATTACCAATAATAAATATTAACTAGAATCTATGTTCTTCTACTTGCCAGACATATTTACTATCTGGGAAGGCAAAGCTACGGGTTGACAATATTTTGTAGGAACTTTAAACTCTTTCACTATGTAAAAAACAAAACAAAACACCAAACACCTCCAAACCGAATGGCTTACAATGAAAAAAAGTGTCTACAGTGAAAGAAAAGGCCCATGGGATGCAGATGTTGGGAGTAGATGCCGCAGTGTGGAAGGGCCTTGCTGCATAGAATGAAAAAATGGAGAAAGACTCTCCTCCCTGAAAGAGAGGGGAGTGGTTGTGGACGGGAGCCCGAACACCGCTCCTAGCAGGGGGCGTTGCCCCCTGCCTCCAGCTCACCTGGCTGGCACTCACGCCCCCCCCCCCCCGGTGGCCGTCCAACCAGGTGCCATGGGGGGGCGTGTCCAGCAGCCTTTATGCTGCAGTGCCAGCCTTTCCCCGGCCTCATTTCTCTTTGTCGTCCTGTGCGAGTCACCCACCCTCCACTCTCTTTGAGTTAGGGCTTAGGTCATTGGCCTTGCTATGGACCTTAGGTTGGTCGCCCCGGTTGCCCAGGGGGCCTGGTAGGAGTTTTTCCATTTGGCATTAGGCTTTTTGGTTTTTTCGCCTACCTCGTAGCAATCGTCACAACTTTTTGGTGGTATTGGTGGGTAGGTTAGGCATTGGAATAATGTGTTGTGGTGTGTCGAAGTGCTAGGTGTGGCCATCGCCTCTGCCTTCAATGTCTAGGGGTATTCCATTAAAGAAATCTGGCGGTCGTGTATTCCGTCCGAAGCCTGCTTGGCGGGAGGCCATGGCACGACCCTCAGTGACATCAGGGGTGAGCCTATAGTTGGATTAGCATCAACAGGTGATGAACCCCTGGTGAATAAACCCACTTGTTTCGTGATCCAATGCCTAAGCCAATACCTTTTCATTGCTGTAATCAATAAAGTTGTGGCCTTTTCTAGCCCATTAACCTTATATCACGTGTCCCTGTGTCTTCATTTTACTTCGCGGCGGTCGGGTCCTCGAACCACAAATACTTAAGCACTGGTGAGAGTGAGTGTACATCCTTCACACAAACAAAGGCAATCTTGTGTAAAGACAGAAGCTTTAATATAGGGGTAGCCAAAGTGCTGCCCTCTGCATTGTTGGACCACATATCCCATGATGATCACTATTCATGTCCGCCAAGATAGATTGTTGCTGCAGTCTACCAATGCCTGCAGTGCACCATGTTGGCTACCCCTCATTTAACATAACAGGTTTTAAAAATCTAGAAATTTATTAAGGTAAGTAATTGAATGACTGCAAGGGCTCAGTCTGCAGGATGCAAAGGTAGCCTTTTTTAAAAGGGACATATAAAAAAGGTAAATTGATGAAGATTTACAGGTGCAAGTCCTGGGGGAAAAAGTATATCAGATATAGCTGGCTTGACAGCCCCATTTAGAGAGCAACCCAACAGGGAAACTATGGCATTGTGAATAAAAGCCTTCAGAAACACTAAAAGCAGCACTCACAGGCAGAGATGAAAAAGCTCTAAATTGCTATGATATGTCACAGCCTGTCAATGTATTAATAGATGCTTCTAAATCAGGCTTGGGAGTGGGGCATAAAAACTTCAACGGAGCCAAAATAAAATTCTGCTCAAAAAGAAAAGAAAGATTAAGTACGGAATATTCACTAGTGTGTAGTAGGGTGCTGAGACAACGCAGATCACAAACATCTGGTGTTGCTGTTGCTTTGTAACAAAACAATTCACTAATGACATTTGGGGAAAGAGAAATGAAGGGACTCTTGGAGAATACACTTCTGTTGTGGAAAATCTAAACTGGCAATGGGAAGTACAGCTCCTTGGCTCCTCGGAATTTGGCCTCCATTAGCTGCATGTACATGCTGTGTGCCTTTTTCATAAATAGCAAGGCCAGCCGGTGTGAATCAGAGGGAAGGCGCATGTGCCATTCAGGCTATCAGGTAAAGTTTCCTGGAGCAAAAAGCAAGAAACAGGTATTCTCCCCTGCTTGCTGCCAGTCACAAATGTTACTGGAGTGGTTTTGGAAAGCAGCTGTCGGGAAGAGATCCTACAAATGATCTAAAATAAGGCCAAGTTGGAATTTGGTCATGATGGTTGAAAAAGTTTAGTTTGTAGTAAGAGGAAATAAATAAAGCAGCTGTTTTCTAGCAGCAGATTCAACAGACTGAAAAGAGCTTTCCATGTAAGTGAAGTTCCTCCAACCATCATCACTATCAAGTTTACTTTCAAAGAAAGGAAACCTATTGGCTGCAACTCACAGAAAATATTTATCCTTCCAATTCCTATTGGTTTAGCTGAGGGCTTATCAACACTTACCTTTCCTCTGCTCTTCCCAGGCATGATATGTGCTTTAAAGCTCTGTGTCCTAGCACCCTTTTCTTTTGCTCCAGAGCTTTCCATGCAAAACCCCACTCTTTAAGCTCAGTTAGAGCAAACAGCAATCTGTGGAGAACCCCAAATTGATGTTTGCTCTGACTGAGCACTAAAGAGTGGGTTTTCATGAGAAAAGATCCACACTCAGACATAGAGCTTTTAAGTGTGGACCTGCGCTTGGAAAGAGTGGGGCAAAAGCTAAGTGTGGATAAGCCCTTAGTCTTAGGCATCCCCCTTAATCCCTCATTGTGACGTTGTAATTACAGATCATTAAGAAGCATTTTAAAAGCGGCAGTGAGAAACTCGGATTTGCCTATCCAGTAAATGGAAAGGAAATAGGGGTTCTCCCCCCCTTCCCTCTCTTTTTTTCTCAGGCGGCCTGAATGTGTCGCTAACTAGCAATTTGGCAGCAGACTTTAGCAAATAGCTGCACACTAAATGGGTTTATCCTTAAACATAATGCTCTTTTCCATTTTAACTGAGCATAAAATTGTATCTTTAAAGGATCTTCAGGCAGGGAAGCTTGATGCCTCTTGAGTAGTTCAGTGTGACATATGGTCCGTCTTCCCAAGCAACGGTTTTATCTGCCACATATAGTTTCTGCAAATTTGAGCTAATGTTGCTGGGAAAACAAGAAGGGATTTATGCCCAAAAACTAAAGAAGGGAATAAAAATAATCTTTCCTCTACATACCTCGTGTACTTACCAAAGCATATTGGCCGTGTTCCAAGTGACATGGAACTCTGTTCTAGCAAGGACTTTGCCATCATCAGGGAATGTTCCATCAGCACAAATCTTCCTAAATAACAGGATAATTTCCCATATGTAGATGCTTCCATCACCTTTTTGAACTCTATAAGTCAGAGCTTTGTTCATGCTCCAGGTTTGTTTGTTTGTTTATACTGGCTCAATCCATTCTTTTCTAGATGCTTACTTCTCTATAGGACACCTTAGGCACCTTAAGCTCATCCCAGGAATCTGACCATGTGACAGGATTGGAATTATTGCTCTGGCCCTACCACATGTTAGCTTTGTGGGATGGCAGGACCATTGGGCCTTTACCTAATGGCAGAAGCACTAAAATGTACTTGACACTTACCTCTTCTCTCATCCCTTGATGATGCCACCTCTGAATTTCTCGCATTGAAAATACTTTGTTTTTGAATTGATGCTAGTTGATTTGAAAACCCTAGAGATGTGGTCTGGAGTTAGGGATGAGCAGGAATGTGGCCAAGTTGGTGGGTAAAACCAAAGATTCTACAAGAGGATAAGGTTGCATGGAGCCTGATAAGGAGCTCATGAAACCGAGTGAACAGGAAACAAAATGGGAAATGTGGTTCAATGTAAGTAAGTGTAAACTGGGGAACTGATGGGATCTGAGATGGTGGTGACTGATGAGGAAAGAAGAGAAGAAGAAGAAGAGTTTGGATTTGATATCCCGCTTTATCATTACCCGAAGGAGTCTCAAAGCGGCTAACATTCTCCTTTCCCTTCCTCCCCCACAACAAACACTCTGTGAGGTGAGTGGGGCTGAGAGACTTCAAAGAAGTGTGACTAGCCCAAGGTCACCCAGCAGCTGCATGTGGAGGAGCGGAGACGCGAACCCGGTTCCCCAGATTACGAGTCCACCGCTCTTAACCACTACACCACACTGGCTCTCTGGAAAGAGATCATGGTGTCACAGTTGGTAGATCAGTGAAAACATCAATCCAGTACTTGGCCACCATGGAGAACAGGATGCTTACATAGCCCCTTCCCTGATCCATCAAGGCTCTTTTCTTGTTTGCTGTCTGTGATGTTTGATCCGTGATGGCTCCTTCACATATGTCTACATTATTTGGAGTTGCAGCCATCAAATAGTGAGCACATGACATATGGATGTCTGGATGAGATTTTGGGACCCAAACTCTAAATATGACACACACACACCCTACTGTGTTCATTTTATTTTGTAAATTTTAGCATTCATAGTCAACTGCACTAAAATACCAACTAATAATAATAATAATACCTTTATAACAATTCATCAAGCTTTCTCAACCCTTTTCTGCCTTAAGTAGTGACCCATTTGAGATGAATTAGAGAGACAGAAGGGGAAATGCTTTCCACAAATCTTTTCCTTCTCTTTACCTCTTCAGTCGGTTGTGCTTTGTTCGTAGATAATTTATTTAAGAAACAGATGAAGGCAAAATCAGTTCTAGCTGCTTTTAGCAAGGAGCAAGCTTTGACAATTTGAATGAGAGTGATTTTTGAGGGGGGAGGGGAGGCAAAAGATTATTTTTTTTAAGTTTTCAACAAAGATAAAGTAAAATCTGCCTCTGTCAAGCTACTGTTCTTCAGTCAGCCACATGGTTAAGTAAGTCTGAAATGAAAGAAGAAACCATATTTTTAAACACTGGAATAGGCATGTGAAAACATCTGCTTTTATTATGCATGTATGAATTTTCTCTAGTTATTTCTACAACAAATCCACTAAAAAGTGGCACTGTACATTCAGGGCGCTTAGACTGCATCTTATATCACCCCCTTGAATACAATGGGGTTCTGAGTAAACACATACTGGAATGCACTTCATAAAAAAGATACCAAAAACAGCGGATTTCCATAATTGGTATTTTGCACATGTTCAGTAGTTTTCTAGCTAATGCACAAACACTCATGGGTTTTCTAATGTGACAGGCTATGTCCTGTTCCAACAGATGACTGGCTTGCCTTTGAGCAAAGTGCTGAGCTGATGTCAGTAGTGGTCAGAGTATTGGGGCAGCAGTACTTACCTGACTTTTCATCACCACTCTTGCTGTGCCTTTCCAGGAGAGGGAAGTACAGATGCAGGAGTTTGGTGCAGTACAGATGCACTGGCAAGAGCTTCAGATTGGCTGCTGCACACCAACTGCTACTGGCTGTTGTATATATTTGGGTGGAACTGACTTAATTACACAAAAGCTCATACGACATCACCGGTTCTTTCCTTTTCCTTTTCTTGGCAGATCCCTGATTACAGCCAGAAAGTGTGTAGCTGTATTCAGAACACTTATGTACAAATTTGTGGTTTTCCTGGCCAAAAATTAAAATCATGGGTATTCATTTACTTGGCACAATCATAAACTCGGGGCATTCCTCAATAATAAAAACTCAGACATTATTCTTAGCACTGTCAGCGCAGATGCAGTACTAGTAACAGGTTATTCTGTCTCAAAAAATGGTTGTGTTAGCAGGACACATCTGCCCTCAGTTGCTGGAGAGCTAAATACAAATATGACAAAAACTACATCAGGGGTGGAGAACTTGCTGGGAAGGGCTCTAGCTCAGTGGTGGCATCTTCAGGATGCGCTGGGAGAGAACCATGTGGCAGGTGAAACACAAGAGCAGTCAAGTACAACATTCCTAGAGTGAACATGTTTACACATGGGGAGGAATGTTTGTCCGGCCAGCAGGTAAACTTCCTGTTTCCTTCTGGGCTGGGACAGACTTCCTCTGCATATGACTAGAGGTGGGGGTGGCCTCACCTGTGCAGGTAACGACAAAAGCACAGGGCAGAGCAGCCATCTCTCTCTTTGACTACATGCATTGAAGAAGCAACATCTGCTTAGCCAAAGATGCTCTCTTGGCTTCCAGCTTCCCAGAGGGACTGTCTCCTTATGAGATAGTTTCCAGGTATATGTAACTTTTCTAAGCTATGTCTGTCTTCTGGGATCCAATTGTGAACAGAATATGAGTAAACTCTTTTTATACTTTTATAGAAGACTGTGTCATGTATTATCTTTTATGAGGGAATAAGGGGGAAATACCAGAACAGTTATTATAGAGGCTTTAGCGAGCTTGAGCAAACACATCCATTGCAAGTTTAAAAATGGGAATGTTACTCTGCTAAATTGTGAACTTGTTTACACAAGTTGGAAAGGCTACAATTCAACAATATATCCTCTCCTGCATCTCTGAACATTCCCACATGCTTGAAACCTTGGAGGACCATTGCCAGTCAGAGGAGACGGTTCTGAGGTAGGTGGAGCAATGATCTGAATTGGTATACAGCCGCTTCCTATATTCTTATGAACTCCAACTCCCATCAACCTCAGCCTGCAGGGTGAGTCATTAGGGGTGGTCAGAGTTGTACTTCAACAACATCTGTCGGGCTCCAGGTTCCTCACCCCTGAACAAAATGAGCAAAACAAATAAAAGCCAAAAAAAGTTGACATGAAATAAGTTTGTGAAACAATAGCACATTGCTATTTCCAAATGCACACCCTAGTTGTAAATGGCTAGATGAGTGATAAATTGAGAAAGCATTCAGCCCAAAAACGGCTTCAATAAAGGAACTGTAAAAACAGTCCAGGATGCTGCATTTATGAGCAGAGGAATTGTGGTGCTCATCTTTAGTGATGCCATTGGCAATATCCCATTATTTGTGAGAAGATGTATAGAACTATAGTCTTTCTAGAGTACAGCACTTGCAATAACAGTGTGCTTGCAATCTGATGGAACAGAAGAATAGTGTTTTCCTTGGGATAAAATTTTGCTGATTGAATGATGGGGAAATTCTGCTATTAGCGAAACAACGTATATTTCCTTCAAAGAAGACACTTGCTTCTAGGGCCAGAGGGTGGTGGCAATTTCACATCTATTGTGTGCGTACATGCACGCACACACAATCATTCTAGAAAAGTATAGAGTCTCGTGTGTGTGTGTGTGTGTGTGTGTTTGTGTGTGTGTATGTGTGTGTGTGTTTGGCAGCATATTTTTCACAATTGCAATTGTTAAATTATTAATACAAATTTAACTTTGCAATATTCAACATACTCCATTGTTTTATATTGCTCATTAACTGCCAGATTAAATTAGTATAGTAAACTACTATGAGGTGTGTCTTTATCGATGGAAACTACATAATAAAGGTGGCAGATGCATCTCTGTGGAGACAGAATTGAACAACTTAGGGGCTACCACAGAGAATGCCCACTTCCAGGCTACCACCCACTGGCCCTTACATTGCAGTAATCCAGTCCAGAAGCTACCAGAGCACAGAGTTAGGTCTGAACTAGACTTGGAATGGAAAACCCTTCAAGTAAAGGGACCGTCCTCTGCGAAGTAGGACACATGGCAACACTACATCGGCTCAGGTTTAGGAATTTTTTAAGAACCCAAAGATATTCTTAGATTGAAAACCCCTCAGGATGACATCTCAAACAACACTCACTTTAAATACCCTTGCACTAGCTTAACAGCCTGACCTAAATTCTGAACACTTGGAGGTGGCAGCGGTAGGATATAACACCCCCTTGCTTGACTATTAGATATGAGAATCAATAATGGCCTCCCGCCATATTTCATGGCCATTTTCTTGCCGTTGTTTCCCAACTCAGTTAGGAGCTTGGTTTCTGTAACACAATGCAAGTGTATCTGCCACACACCATTCTGCTTTGAGCTGTTTTGTTCTCTTGACATTTAAGCATGGGCACTTTAAAGGGTTTTTGTTTTGTTTTTTGCTTTACTTTACCCCGAACGTTATTGATTGCCTCTAGCTTTTGTGTTTTCCTAAGTCAATTTTGTTTCATGTTCTCCCTCCTCACCCCCACCCACCCCATAGCTTAATGCATACCACTCTAGTGACTAACATGGAAACTGCACATATCTTCCTCTCTCACCAGTTCAGAAAAGCAACAGGAGTGACCAACTGCATTGTAAATGATTACAAGAGGTCACTGCTGCATAGACGTAAGGTCATGAGCCCCCATGCTCTACGGAAATAATGTGGAGCAACTCACAAACCTGGATATTGTTGCATGAAAGCATTAGCGCTGCAAGATGCAGCAGTGTCAAGATATATTAATAAAAGCGGCAATGAGGAATTTCTTTTGAGTGCTTGGATTCGGTAATGCAGTTGTACTTCCTAATCTCTGTGCTCGGCACAGAGGGTTTGAATAAGCCCAAAGCACACACAGCCACAGAGGAGGCAGCTCTCTGCATGATTCGCTCTTCTTACCTTACATCTTTCTCAAATCAGCTTCGGGTAGTACTGTCAGAGTGGACTTTGGGCAGATGTTCAAGGCGCCAATCAGCAGAATATGTGGGAAGGCCCCCAAAATGCCACAGGCCTGGATGATTACATTTGAAATAAATGAAACACAGTATCTTCTAAAGAGTCCATTAAGACTGTTTTGACTCCCATTATGCTTCTGAGCACAATTCAAAGTGTTGGAACCAGGCAGAGGGCCTTCTCGGTAGTGGCACCTGCCTTGTGGAACGCCCTCCCAGCAGATATCAAGGCAATCAGCAACTATTTTACTTTTAAAAGACAACTGAAGGTGGCCCTGTTTAGGAAAGTTTTTAATGTTTGATGCTGTGTTGTTTTTAATATTCGGTTGGATGCCGCCCAGAGTGGCTGGGGAAACCCAGCCAGATGGGTGGTGTATTAATAATAATAATAATAATAATAATAATAATAATAATAATAATAATTTCCTTATGTATGGGAGTAATTGTCATTTACATCAATGGGACTGTCTTCTGAAAACTCACATGCATGATTCTGTAAGACCATTAAGTCTGGAATCTAAAATTATCCAGCTGCACCATTCTCAACCTCTTTGGGAGATGGGTAGAATCTGTAGCATCTCTGCATATGGTGTGATTGGATGAATTACTTAAGTTGGAGAAACGAAACAGAAGTAGCAGTCTTTATAGGAGGTTTGCTGATATGTCTCTGCAAGAGTTGCTGCTTTGGTCATGTCTCTTCTCAGACATCTTCTGACGGTAGTGTGTCATTCTGTGAAATTTCTGCAACTAAAGCAATAGATGTGTTTGGATCATTAACCAGTGATTCAACAGAATTATTTGTCCTCAAAGGGGATGTTCACTGAATCTCTGCATACAGTAAGTCATAGCTCTGGTTTCATCTCTTCCCAAATCAGGAGGCTTGTATGAATGCCACCAATTCTAATTCTGAAATAATATGTGACTTGACCATTTGAAGTATGGAAACATTGCAGGAGTAGCATTGTGTATTTCATCCAGTTCTGCTGACTTGTTCATGTGGGTAGATATGAAGAATATGATACAATTAGAGGAGGGATATCTGGATTGACCTCAGCGCCAATAGTTGCTGCAGTTATGGCTCTTACTGATTGTTCCTCTTCCCACTGACCACTTTGCCCAAACAGGCTCCCCTGTCCTTTAAACTTCTCATTATAATATGATAAAATAATCATTTCTTCTCCTCTTTGATTTCTCTATATGTTGCTCTTTTATGTTTCATGTTGAAATGGAAATAGTCATGGTGGCATGTCATTTTTTAATTTTTTTATATTATATATATTTTTTATTATATATTTTTCTTCTTTCTTCTTCTTTTTTAAATAATATTTATTGAAATTTCCAGAAAAATCATATATATATATATATATATATATATATATATATATATATATATAACGTTTACATTTAGGCCTTACTTTCATTAACATCTTTCCAGGACTTCCCCACCCCACCCCCTTTTGTATTCCATTTCCATTAAATTAGTTCCACAAGTTCTTGCCCCAAATTTTAAGCTTGTTATCATTATTATCATTGACCCAATGTTCAATTTAATTCATCTTATATGACCACTTTCCCTTTATATTCCACCGTCCTTTCACTTAAAAATATTTTCCCCCCCCTAAGATCGACCCCTGTTCCCTTCCACGAATTCCCCTCTTTAATACACAAAACAGAATAAAATAACAAAGTAAAAAACAAAATATAATTTTACACCCTTTGGATTCCGAATTTCCCTCCCCCCCTTTCCCGGTTTCGATCCCCAATGTCCATCAATCTATCTGTTGTCAGCCTGGAGACCCCACTTCCATGTCCGAATCTCGCTCAGTTTTACTTTGCCGTCTTTTTAGTAGTCTTTGCCATCTTTTTAATAGTCTTTAGTTTCGAACACCCAGTCTTGGAAAAGTTCTATCTCAAGAAGGTCCATTTTTTCTTTCATCCAGATCTCTATATTTAAGAGTAGAACTCAAATTTTGTTTCTTAATCCTTTTTAAATCTGAATGTCCCAAATGTTCCCACTTCCAGCTTTATCCGATTCTTGTTGTTCTCTTTCCTCACTTTCCTCAGGTTTCTTTTCCTGTTCCGCTGCAAAAACGTTCTAATTTCAAAAACTTCTAGTTCCACTACAGAGGCTTTATTTGTTCAGGAACAAAACCTTGCGTCAAGTCCCTTCCGTTCTTCAATAGATATATCTATTGTCTCCTTTAGTGTAGAGGCCTCTGTAGACAAAATAGTGTTTCATTTTTGCAGCTTTCCCAGGAGATAAAAAGTCCTGATCAAATCCATGAGTATTTTTCCACTTGCAGCGATTCTTGTAGTGTCCCAAAGCCCCCTCTAGAGGGATTATGGTAACTTTGTTTCCTTCCAGATCACACCCAAAAGTCAAACTAAGTTGTTATCCCTTGTTTTCAACAATTTATATCCAAATTGTAACGAATCTAAGCGGCAAAGTCATCGTAACAAAGTTCTCTTTTTATTCTCCAACTTTGACAGCTACTTTGACAGCTGTCAAAATCTTTATATCTCCTCACCAGGCTCTCTCACGGATCACTCCCGGTTCCCAGGGGGGGGGGGTTTGCACTTTAGCTCACACAATCCACTTTTCTCCTCCAGCACTATCTTGTAATTTTCCATCGTGAAATTAATCACTTTTATCAATAAAAACCAGACCCTTCTCTTGATCTTAGTTGTCGGATCCTTGCTTTAAATCCTCTACAACAGGGGGGAGACGGACTTCCTTTTTGCACCTCCCCCGCTCGTTCCATTTTTTTTAAAAAAAATTCCTTTTAAGTCCGGATTCCCAATTACTCACGGGTTGTTGTTTTTGTCCAAATTTCAATGGAAGAAGTCAGCGCTCTCCACCAAATGGCATGTGGCTTCGCTCGGCAGGGGAAGCGGAGGACTCATAGCACCACACCACCCCCATCCCCCGCTCCATAGCCTTTAAAAAGGCTCCTTCGCGGGTCGGGGGGCGCAAATGGTGCCCGCCGAGTCACCAGGTCCATGGGCATCTGCGCCCATGGTTTTTGAGGGTCCCCGCGTCGCCGGCGCGGCGGGACCCAGCTCCCTCCGGAGCTCGGAGGGAGTCCGCCATTCGGCGATGGCGCCAACCCGGAAACTTTCTTCTTTCTTCTTTTAATTATGTCCCCCTTTCCAAATGTGGTTGGTTCTGATATTTGCCATGCCCTGGAAAGACCCCCTCAGATGTTCTTCAGAGGGTCAGCCTTACCTGGTCAACACCAGCTCTCAGTATAGTCAGAAGAAAGGTTTGCTCTGCAAAACCATGGGAACGTCACCTCAGGGTCTTTGTTAGGTGCTCTTTTCATGGGACAGTTGTATCTCTTCTATACAAGTATGTTTATTAATTAAGCTGTGTTTATCAGAAGGATATGCTAGATATAGGTCCTTTTTATTCCATGGCTTTTTTCAGTTGATCAATTTTGCAGGAGTGTGTGTGTGTGTGTGTGTGTGTGTGTGTTTTCCAGAGGGTTTCCTCTCAAGGACCTGCATATCAGCTCCACATTATACACCAGGTTTCTGCCCTAGGAGTGAGGTACAAGAGAATAATTCAGAATGTGGAACCAAAGGCAGTGTTTTACACAGGTTTCGGCTGTGTTATCCTATGTCGAATTTGAGTGGAATGGATTCTGGAAGTGTTAAATGTAAGTAAATCTCTTACTGAATAGCCTGGAGGAGGGAGGGAGGGGAGAGAGAGAGGGAAAAAAACCCCATTTGTTTGTGTCCTATTTATTCTCTAATTTTGCTTCAGGAACTGGCCAGCATCTTGTGCTCTTGTGTTTTTGTTTTCAAACTTCCCACGGATGCCTGTCATTGTCAGGTGCTGGTTACTCAGAGAAAGAAGACAGTCACTTGAGATCATTACAGCAAGCAGATCCCTAATTTCATTCTCACACACCAATGGAGTTCTGGGCAACCAAAGGTATCAGTTAAAAGTTCTTTTAGTGTAAAATTTGGAAGAGATTAAAAGAGGGCAAAAGTTCAAATGAGAGTGAACCCACTGCCAAACAAGCGAAGAATCCTGGCGAAAGGCAGAAGGGAGGGGGGGAAGCCATTGGTTTAAAAAGACAAGTAACCATGGCAAGACAGGAACTCCATGCTAGAATCTGGGTAACAAGTATGGAGCCACACAGAGCAGCAATTGTTTATTCAAGACATGAGGATACAGTTGTCTCCAACGAGTGTTCTCACAGATCACCCCCCCCAAAAAACCCCTTGAGTACATTTTTTAAAGACCATCCAGCACTTCTCCACAACCCATTTGGGGCTGGACAAAAGGGAGAGAAAGTACAAAGTTTATTCTCTGTGTTCCTTGTGCCTTGAAGACAGCTTTCCAGAAAGGGAGGAGGAACTCTCACACCAGCTGTTAAGCAGGGCATCAGGCTCTTCTGCTGGATCCATCAAAGGATGCTGTCATGCTGGTTGTGGAGACACTTGAGGCACTGACTGGTCCATCCCCTGGGCTCAAAGGAACCGGAAGCAGAGGGCAAGATGGAGAGGGAGAGAGGGTTTTGATTTGCTTTGGAAACGGCGTTTCTGCCACAGTCATCCTTTAGAAAGAAAACAATGGATTGCAGCAGCTAACAGCTGTGGGAATTATGAGGTTAGGCGGGGAATAAAAATAATGGCAAATCCCAAGCAAAGTAATAACTCACTAAAGAGGGTTCTGCAAATATCAGCAACCCACACCCACACACCTGCACGCATTGTACACCTGTTGTCCTACATGCGCAATGAAAGCTCTCTTTGTTCTTGTGTAAATGAAGGAGCAATTTCGTGTACAGGAACCCTGACCAAAAGCTATTGACAACACTTGGCATAAGGAGGATTCCCATCAGGTGCCTTAAAATAAAGTGCAGAAGGGAATATTTACTGTCTAATGAAATGTAACTGAAGGAAAGAAAAGGGGTAGATCTACTTACTTAGTTAAAATGAGTCGCTTGGGGTCCATTCCTAAGCCTGGATATTTTCTGATCTCTTAGACATACGGTTATATCTAGAGTGAAAATTTTGAACTATGGATATTCTCCTCTTCTCTGTATTCAGAAGAATGCTGCTTCTGATACTGCATTGCACAGGCTAATGAAACCATTCCACTCCCTGCCCTCACCTACTTTCTCAACATCACACATAATTTGATGTCCCGCCCCTTATTCACTTTCCCCGCTACATTAAAAGCCCCCCAATTCCTCACAGAGGAGTTGCGCTAGCCCCGTGATCATTTTTGTTGGCTTTTCCTGAACCTTTTGGGGCTTGAAGATTTCATGTACGACCTCCCCGTATCCAAACACTGGTAATCGCCCCTCATGCAAGTGCTGATGGAAGCTGTGCATTATTACACTCGTCCCTTGCCGTTTAGGATGGTGACCTTAGTTTCTTCTCCCTGCTCTGCCAAGAAATATCGCTGAATTTATTGGACATTTACTGCCCAGTCTAAAGCACTGGAACATGCAGCGTGCACACAGAGTTCTATGCGAGCAAGAACATCAATAGCGGTGACAGGGCTGTGTGTACGCAGAGCTGTGATGCTGATATACACAACAGGAGTGGGCTCTACTTGCACAGAATTATGTGCATAGGCTGGAGATCCCATGTGTTCCCCAGGGCATTGTTTTAACTGCATCTCTTCTTCGCGGACTACTGAGCCAGTAAGATTTTGCTACATTTTATATATATATTTAAAGCATGAAAACTCTCTTTGTAAAAAATGACGCTCTGGCACTCTCCTTCTTCTTCTCTTCCCTTTGCTGAGTTAGCCAAGATGTGAGACTAAGAAACAGATTTGCATGCAACAGCCTGAAGTGAGTTGCCTTTCCCACTGATTCCCCTTCTTGCAAACAATCCCTGGTGAGCTGACAGCATAAAATGGGAATTTATGATTCCTCATCTGTTTTCTATTTCCATTTTTGCCCGGTTCTCATGGTAGCTTTTCCTCTTGAATTGCCCTCTGTGTTTTAGAGAGGCCTTTCTTATCCTCAGCCATAGCGTCACTGTGCAGACCGTTGTAAAGGGAATCACAATAAGGACACACATTTTGGTTATATGGGAAGCGATGCAAGAGCCTTCCATGGAGCATTTTGTTTGTGGAGAAGAGGAGAACAGCTGCAGGAGAAGATGACAAATTTTTATCTTAGGCATATGGACAAAGTAATAATTATGATTCATCTGGAAATTAGAATCTGCAAGAAAGAGCAAAATAGGAAGGGAAAAAATCGTGTGGGGATTTATTTTATCTTTTGCAAGAGATGTCATGTAGATATTTATTCCTCTCTTTCTTCAATGTTTGCTGAGTTTCAGGTACATCCATTAATGAATTGCATATGACTCTTTAAAAAACAATTTTAACAAAACATTATCTTTTTCTATTGGATAGATCGTTGGATGATTTGCATTTTATGGAAAAAGAACAGTTGCAACAGTATTGAGATCTTTCAGTTTTAAAATGTTGTTAATATAGATGATGAATAAGTTCACAGATTTCAGGAAAGAAATGTAAAAGCATACCTTATGCACAAAGTAATTATTGACAGAGTTGTGTCATATAGGTGGATAGGAAGGGAAAACCCACACATCCAACCTCTTCCAAAACCCTTTTAAAAACCTTCCCTTTTTTTTGTAAATAGAGGTTTTTACTGGCTTTGCTGAAGGTGAGCAATTATCTTAGCATGAAGTTCTCATTAATTTTGCTAAATCCAAATATTTTTGCAAGAGGGCTTGTCTCAGAGCTTTAATTCACCCTTTCTAATAATAAGCAGTGATGTGTTTTTGCTGCATGTGAGCTACCTGAGGCTAGAGAAAGCTTTGACATTGCTGCCCCTGCTAGGAGGAAGTGGGGAACCGTGGGCTGATCTGGTGGTTTTTCTGAAGACTTCCTGCTTCGGCATACAGCTGAACCTATTCCTGTGGAGAGATCTGGCACATACATTACCCCAAATTTCATCTTACCAACTGAGCTACCCAAAATAAGTCATTCTTTTGTATATTTTTTAAAAATGCCTATTGCACAACACCTACAGTATAATGTTGCATTTCCTCATATATTTAATCCAGTGGTCTTTGGTGTTTAGCACTTGCTCAGTTACATAAAACTAGATTTTTACGTCAAGACCTTTTCCTTTGGCTAAGATGCCTTTATTACCTCCCCAACCCACAATTTCTGTAAGAGAGGGCTAAAGAAGCCATGTTCCTCCAAATGTTGCTGGCTTGCATCTTTCATTATAGGTACCCCTGACCATTAGGTCTAGTCGCAGATGACTCTGGGGTGGTGGCCAAGGGAGCCAGCATTTGTCCACAGACAGTTTTTCCGGGTCATGTGGCCAGCATGACTAAGCCGCTTCTGGCGAACCAGAGCAGTGCACGGAAACACCATTTACCTTCCCGCCAGAGCGGGAAGGTATTTATCTATTTATCTACTTGCACTTTGATGTGCTTTCGAACTGCTAGGTGGTCAGGAGCTGGGACCAAACAACGGGAGCTTACCCTGTCACGGGGATTCGAACCACTGACCTTCTGATTGGCAAGCCCTAGGCTCTGTGGTTTAGACCACAACGGGAGCTTACCCTGTCACGGGGATTCGAACCACTGACCTTCTGATTGGCAAGCCCTAGGCTCTGTGGTTTAGACCACAACGGGAGCTTACCCTGTCACGGGGATTCAAACCACTGACCTTCTGATAGGCAAGCCCTAGGCTCTGTGGTTTAGACCACAGTGCCACCCTCTTCCCGCATCTTTCATTACCCTTATTTATTTATTTTGTTAGTTTTATCAATAATTACAGCCAACCGCAAATGTTCTGAGTTTAAACAGAGCACAATAGTTGTTGGTTTATTTATTTTTAAATGAAGTCAGTTATGTCAATTCAGGTTATGAAACTCCCGCTATTATTGACCATTGGCTATGCTGGCTGGGACCAATGGAGTCCAGTAACACCTGCAGGGCCACAGTGGTGAGGAACCTCAAGCTTCTTCTGTTCTGGCCACTCACATTCCACTCATTTCAATGAGGCCAACAACTCATGTGCTGCACATGTTGGGCTCCCCAGTAAAGACACTGAAGGTAAATGGGACAACTTTTGCAGGCAAACGAGCTCCACGAACACATTGGTCCTCTTCACCTTCATCCAACTGAAGGATCGATTCTCACACATTTTGTTTAATATTCTAACTTTCAATCTTGCAGAGAAAACATTTTTAAAAATAATTCTGGCTGGCTTCTTCCTAACCTGATGCCAAAAGGATTAATGACTGGCAAATGTACCCTTGCCAAGAAAATATGCATTTACAGAATCTTTACAAAAATATCGTATTCATGTTGCAGTTATTTATTTCCGCTGGCAACCAGGAGAACATCTGCCAGACTCCAACTGAAGGCCAGAACATTTGCTTGTCCGTTGACATTAGTAGAGTTTGAATTGTTTTTGTTTCTTCTTTTTTTTAGTATTCATTTGTACATGATGCTTCCAGTATTGATCCTGGAGGAAAGGGGCAGATGCTAGGAAATGTCAAACTCCACCGAATCATCCTAAAAATTGAAATGTTGAGCCATTTCCCGAAATGTGATATGCAGGAAGTGAGCTGGCATAGGGGTGTGTGGTGGGCTTTTGACTTAAAGTCAAGGATCAGCTTAGTTATACCCATGTCGTAGTTCTATCTCAGTATTTGTTCCCTCTTGCACAGGAACAATAGAGAGGCACATCATTATGTAATCTAATTGATATCCCTATGGAGCGGCTTATGAAGTAGGCACATTCTCAGCATGCCAGTTTGACTGCCTTGAATTAGTCTTATAGATGTCAGAGTAGTATTTTGCTTTCTGATGCCCACTAAATATGGATAAGGATCTCTGCAACACACACACATACACACAAACGAAATCTTAGTGTTCCCTTAACAATTCATTTGCAATTATTCATTTCTTACATTAACTATTTTCCCAATTGCATTTTTTTTAAAAAAATGCAATTATTAAATTATTCACCGCCATCGGGTTGGACCGCCATGAGAACAACATGTCCCCCAAGCTAAGTCGCTATTGGACCTTGACATTTGGAAATGCTTTCCTCTAAATTGTTAGCAAACATATTATGTGCCTGCATTCTTTAGCATTCTCTCATTAATGAGATTATAAAATGCTGCTATTCCAGCCCTTCATGTAATATTGCAGGTTTTCCTCCCTTCCTCCCCTCACCCTGGTCTATTCCAAAGTGGTGATAGCAGTAGGGGGTCCTCATTAAAATTCACTGTAATGCATGCATGTTTGCCCCCTTAGCCAATCCATAAATTACAGTACGTACGGATGGGGTGGGGGGCAGGGGGCAACAAAATTCTCTTAATGTTTTTTGCCAGCAATAATCCTGGTTCAGCATTCCGAACTGTTCATACCAGTCCAGAAGTGGTTCTATATACATCAACTGTCTCTAGAGAGATACTGCTGATTCTATTGTTAAAAGTCATGAATGATTATCAAGGAGGAAGATTTTATTTTTAGTTAAGATATTGCTTAGGTTCTACCTTGTGCCATGTCAGAATAATACTTCATATTCATTTACAGGAGCATCTGGCCAAACAATAGATTGAGCATTTGAGTCAAACAATATGTTTGCATCAGTAGATAATATAATGCATTATCACACAAGGCAGAGAGGAGCAATTTATTAGCCTAATGTAAAATACCCTTCAGCTACAGAAAAGAAAAGAGAAAAGAAAAGAAAAGAAAAAGGCATCTTCATTTGTAGATCTGGAAGTGGCAACACCATCGTTCCTTGATAAAATGCAAAGGTTTGGGTTGTGACATGGTTCCTCACTTTACCACAGCTATTCTCTCTTTATAAAACCCCTTTTTTAAAAATGTGTTGTCAGTCCTCCCTAAAAAAGAAAATGGAAAAGAATGAGAAGTTCAAAGTCAATCCAAACGCATCTCTAGTGATTCAAAAGGTGAGGTCACTGTGAGCGAAAATGCGAAGGAAAGTGTCCCGGAATGCAAGTAGGAGTGACCTTTCTTTTGCATTAAATTTGTGATTTGAATGAAAGGACTGCTCAGAATGCCTTAGCAAAGACTTGGGGAAATGGGGAGAGCAAGAGTCTGTACTGGAGAAGACATCTTTACGTGTACCTCAGGCATTCCCCCCCCTCCCCCCCCCCACAGCCAATATAAGTAAAAAGGGAATAATCACACTCCTCTGACTGCATAAGAATATTTATGGTTTCTTTCCCAAACAGAAAACAAACCAACATGGAGATGGGGGGGGGGGTTGTTTTTTGGGGAGGAGGCTATTGTAACATCACACACACTAGATCACCATAGTTTTTGCCCAAAGCAATTTTCATCTGAGGAACACAAGGTGTTTCTGGCTGAGGGGAAAGTGTGGTGGTGGAAATACACATGTGTGCACTCTGTACATGCTCAGAGGAGCTACTTCCACCATATTACCAGGTAGGACCTTAAGCTGGGCAGCAGCCCTCCTTCCCTTCCCCTCCAACCTCTCCTCAATCCTGCTAGCTGCTCAAGACTCACCCACCACCACCACTGGCTCCAACCTGCATTGCAGATCTTTAAGGTCCATGCCTCCACCTCTTGTCTCTCTGCCTCTGGCTCCCAATGGCTCCCTGGCAAATGACATCATTGGACTTCACGGCCAATCTCGGAGTCCGCTGCCATGTTGCAAGAGGCAGAGAGGCAGGGTCCATGTGGATCGGATCTGAAGCGCCTACCAGTCCACCACGCAGACAGCAAGTGAGCCTCAGGCCCCTGTGGCCTCCGCGATCTCTGGCTGCCGCCACTCTCACTCGCTGGCAGGGCAATGCTGTGAGGCAGAACAAAGCCTTGAAATCAGGACGCCCCAGCAAAATCGGGGCAGTTGTGGAGTATGTGCCATGTGACCTCTCCTTCAAAGGAAGCCAAACTGGATAGCCCCTTGAACATCTCACTTGTATGAGAAACTGGGGAATGCATAGCAATACAGATATAATGCATGTTTCATTATTTGCTCAAACACACCAGTGCTCAAAGAGTGGACATAGGTGGAGGTGCATCATCATTACCATCATTATTTTGTACCCTATCCATCTGACTGGGTTGCCCCAGTCGCTCTGAGAGGCTTCAAACATATACAGCAGAACCCTTGGGTTAGGTTACCTTCAGGTAATGTAACTTTCAGGCTGCAAACGCGACAAACCCGGAAGTGTACACTTCCGGGTTTCGCCATGCACGCATGCTCAGAAGAGCTCTGCACGCTTCATACATGTGCAGAAGAGCTCTATCATGTCGCACGCATGTGCAGAAGTGGCGCCTCTAGATGCAGACTTTTCAGGGTATGTACAGACCTCCAGAACGAATTAAGTTCGTATCTGGAGGCTCCACTGTAAAAACATTAAACATTCAAAAGCTTCCCTATACAGGGTTGCCTTTAGATGTCTTCTAAAGGTTATAGAGTTGCTCATCTCCTTGATATCTGATGGGTGGGCGTTCCACAGGGTGTGCGCCATTACCGGTAATGCCTTCTGCAAGCCATGCTCCCAGTGACCTCATGTGCATTGCTCCTGCTCAACTCAGGTGTCAGCTGTATTTGTTCTGTGGGAATGGTTTGCATGAGCTGTCTACTTCTGTTTGTAGAGGGGTCCAACCTGTATTCCAGGTGGAATCCCCACGCAGACCTTCAACATGCTACACAGAGGATTTGTGAGGGATGCACACAAGGACACGGGAGTCTGCATGGATGCCCTTGCTTCCCTCCACACTTTGAGCGTCCATGCGCTCAAGCTAATGATCAGATGGACCATTGCTAAGTTCAGATACAGGGAGGAAGCAGATAATTCCAGCTCTGCTCCCTGTGTTGCTGGCACTGGTGGACTCACAGTCCCTTTAAGTGCCTTCTACAGGCTTGGTAGGGTGGCCTTGCACTCTGCCCACCAGACAATGGGCACCAGCTGTAATATATGAACCACAGCCAAGGCTTCAGACAACTCTCTAGTCAGCCAAATATTTGATAATCAAGCTGGGCAGCTACATAGGTTGCCTCACTATTAAGGCTGGCGCCTGGTTAAGGACATTCTAGACAATTAATCACATGCATTTTAATCAATTAATTGGCTCGATCTGCATAGGAGTCGTTCTGAAGAAAGGTGGACTGCCTTTGTATTTAGGCTGTTAACAAGCCATTCCTGTTTTAAAAAAGAACAGCGACATTTGGCTAGTCTTCTGTGCCCTGAGTTTCAAGCAAACTAAATCGCTCAAATCTGTGGTGCCAAAAGTTCTTTTTTTCGGGGGGGGGGGGGGAGATGGCACATCCTTCCAGCCTCTACAGCTGCCAATGCTACTGTGCTTCTTATCTGGGGCAATTCCTGTCCTCCCAAACTTTGCTGCTGCTGCTGCTGGTGCCCTTTCTAGACAGGGCAATTCTTGTCTGCCCACCTTCCACTGCAGGAACAGGGAACCTCAGACCAGATGCCTCTCTCTCTGGCTCGCAGAACTCTCTCCCTCTCTTCTAAGGCCGCACCATGAACAGTCTCGCCTTCATGCCTGTTTCCCCCTGGCTGGGACGTGTCTTTAATACCTCTTCCTTCCCTGCCTGGAGAACAGAGAGGGGTGTGTGACAAAATTAGCCTGCAGTACCAAAGCAAAATTTACATTCATTGTTTTGCCCAGTTTTGCCTGTGATCCCACCCACCACTGCCATGTGGCCCCTGGAAGACTGCCCAGGGGAGAATGCGGCCCTCGAGCTCCCCCACCCCTGCTCTCCTGGTGCCCCTTCCCACCTGAGCAGCATCTCTAAGATCTCCAGGCTCTGGTGCATGGGACTGGACCTTAAGGCCTAGCTACCTATGACATTAAAGATGCTATTAGCAATCTTGTCACAGGTTTAAAAGAAATAAAATGCTGTGTGGGGCTGTGTGGATGGGTGCAGTGGCTTGGCATGGGGGGGGGGCAAGCAGGGGCTGTTGCCCCAGGTGCAAAATTGTTAGGAGCAGCAAAATTTCAACACCTGGTGCTGCCTCAATACAGCTGTACGCTTCTGTTGCTGGGCTTTATTGAAAATGGTTTCTCCATGTGAATCAGGAAGTGGCCTCTCCAGAGAATGGAACTACTCTTCTTTTCTTACCTCTGTGGCTGTGATCTCTTGGGTGATGTAGATGCTTTTAGGTAGTTGAATGCACATGAGTATTCCATCCATTTCCCACCCACCTCCTCTGTGTGGCCCTGGGCACTGGCAAACCATGCTATGCCACTGGGTGTTGGTGTTATTGGCCTGTGGGGAGAGCAGGTTAAAACCTCCCCTTCTCATTGGTAATCTTAGTAAAAATCAGCCTCATGTGGTGATTGGCATTAAGGAAAAAACTCCCATTAGTAGCCTAATTATGGTGCAAGAGGACTTTTGGTCCGTCTTCCCTGCATGGTGGCAATACTGGCCCCTGTTGAAGTCTCCAATTTAAGTTTTAAAAACCTCCCATGCGTCTGCTAATCACATCATCGACTTGACTTCTAGTTATGCCTTGACTTTCCAGGTAATGAATCCTCGACTCAATCCAGAGCTGGGCTGACCCCTTGGCTGTTTCATAAAGATGTCTAATCCTGTGAACTGGATGAGAATGCTATTGTGCCTCTGAACTGGGGAAATGCTGATCCAGTGGAAAGTACGAACGAACAAACCTCTGTAACTGCTCTTGTAAAAGCCAGAAAAGAAGAAAGGAAGGTTGGCTATTGTTGTTGTTTTTTTAAAAAAAACATGTTAGAAAACCTTTAAAATAAGTGACAAGCTAAAACGGTGAGAGTTTGGGAATCCTTTGTAGCCCTGAACAATTTCATCTGAGTGAAGTTGGGGAAAACAGGACTCTTTCCTCATTCATCCTCTGTGGCTCCAGCCCTGTGTTCGAGGCAGCAGGGCAGAGATTTCAATGTCAGATGGCCTCAAAAGCAAGTAGCTTTCTTTTCTTTTTTTTTTTTCAAGGTGTCTGGAAAGCTTCGGAACATCTGAAAGAATTAAAAAGAAAGACAAAAAGAAGAGAAGGTGCTTGAATTAAAGCTGCCTTCGGGCACTCGCAAGTTCTGGGTTGGTGGGTTTTACAAGACTACTTACTATGCTATTCAATTAAAAAAAAGAGCAGTTACCATAGCAACACCCACATCTAATGGCTCTTATGCTACCTCCGAGATACAAAGCACCTTCTTACAGCGATGCATTGACCAATACAACACCGTTGTGAAAAGTTTTATGCGCCTAGCAATGTTTTAAAGGCGAAAGATACATGCTCCAACAGCCAGACATACTTATGTCCCCAGGTTGCAATATCCATTTATAACAAATTGTTTTCATTTCTTTGTTATCTATTTATTTGCTTGCCATTTTCTTTTAAATGGATTTCCTTAAAATGAGCGAGTGCAACTGTTTCTTTAAAGTGGGAAAAGGTTCACTTTGGGGAGATTGATGGAAAAACCCTGGGCAGGTTTCCTCAGAAGTAATACCCACTGCGTCCAATGTAGGGGTTACAATGCACCTTAGGTGCCATCTGGGGGAGGGGACAGGGCTCCCCCAAAATCCACAGCAGCTGTGCCCACACACTGCACGACATGCTCACCTTAATCGCACAGCCTGTGTGGCATGCCTGTGGCATTGCGCATGGCAACATGTCATGCAACGTGCCCAACTGATACCAGCACATTGCATGATGTGCATGCACAGCACAAGCACGCCGCACGCCGTGTGCGCATGATATCGGCACGTTGTGTACATGCTGACATCACTTGCGCACGTTGCATGGCACTGGTCCCCTCAATTGTGGGGGCAAGGCAGCATGCTGGCAATGTAGTAGCCACGATGGGTGTTCTCTGACTGTGGAGGGAGAGCAGTAATGTGTCTGAATAGCAGTTGCAGGAAGGGAGACTGCTCTTGTCCTCAGGTCCTGCTTGAGTGTTTCCCATAGGCAAGTGGTTAGCCACTGTGAGAACAGGATCTTGGCCTAAGATGGACCATTGTCCTGATCAGCTTCCTCCCTAACGCAGCAGATGAGGTCAAGTGATGCTTTCCCCACCTCCTGCCCGATGCTCACCACATGATGTTAATCCTGTGGCTGCTACCAGCACCACCAGTCATCAGCTCACTCACGCACCTAGCAAGGTGAGTCTCTGCTACCCAGTGGTGGAACATATACGCACACAGCCCAGGACAGGTGAGTTCCCGAGGGGGGCATGGCGTGGCACGGAGGGTGCCCTCCCAGGCATGGGATAGCTGCTTGAGTGCTCCGATAGGCAGCGTGAAGCTTCCCTTCACAGCTGAGATATCCCCGCCTCGCTCCTGCTTGCATGCAAGTAGGAGTTGGGATCAGGGCTGCTCCAATAGGCAGCATGACGCCTCCCTTCACAACTTAGTTGCTGGGGTCAGGGAAGGTGGAAGCAGACCGGAAGCTGCATCTTAGAGCCCCTGCACCACCATCATATGGGGACTTCCAGCGAAGCAAAAAGGTGGGCGCCATGGCAGTGAGCAGCTCCTGAAGCCAACCAGAGCCAACTGCGCTACCAGGCTGGCTCTGGGCTGCTGAGACTGCTGTTGCCGCTGCCGTGTTTCCCGGGGGCCTTAGATGAAATCCAAGGACATTCCGGGTATGGAATTTGTCCAGGGACAGATTCACAAATCCGGGGACTGTCCCCAGGAAACGGGGACATCTGGTAACCCCGGGATAAGAGGGTCCTTCAGAATGACTCATTGCTCAGACTTCTGCTAGCACAGCTATTTAGTTAAATCTGGCCCGTAGGAAAGGAGCCCCTTAATCCTTTCCCTGAACTGGGCCATTTGTGTACAGTTCTATCAAAAACGTTGATAATGCTCAAAACATTTGAACCTGAAAAGCCCAAACAGAAATACAAAGGGGTTGTATGGCATACTTAAAATTCAAGCGCACGCTAAAATTATCATTTGCATTAATGTATTCTGAAATATGAATTATTAAGTGATTTGCATTGGCACAACAAAAGCCAGTTTAGAGAACCAGGTTTACCCTGAAGCATTTGCCACCCTTTCTCCCCCCTCTATTGTAAACACTGCTAAATATGTAAAGAGATTTTTCCCCTAATTGCAAAAATATGTACACAATACCTGCACAGAGAATGCTTTTTAAAAATACTTCTCAAATGATCACATTCAAGTATTTGCTTCTATTCAAATCTTTTCATGGTCTACACTTTCAACACTTTTGTATTTTGCATCCTTTCAACAACAACAAAACCCAGCCACCTCCATTTTGCCCTTTATCTCAGCAATTCCATTTTATCACCCAGTTTTTTTAAAAATATGCATTGTTTAGAGGTCAAGGAAATGACCTGCTTAGATGCAAGAAAGAACATTATCCCTCTCATTCTTTCTGTCTCTTTCTCTCCCTGCTTTTCTTTTTCTGAGAAAGGGAGAGCAGAAAAGATAGTTGGCAGAGGTCTACTCTTCAAAAGTTTACCTTAACCAGCATGTTACCTGGGCAGAAGGCAGATCAGGATCTCAGGGTGATTTTCAGCAGATGCTCAAATGTTTTTGATTCCCATTGCTTTAACAATATCAGAAACAAAACACCCCCCACACACACACAAATTAGGCTGTTGAACTGAAGAAAGCTAACTAGGATTGGTTTTCTGTGCGATAGGTCTGGGAGTTCAGCTCAGTTCCGATACTGAAAACGTAACTGTAGGTTCAGCATATACTCAGATGCACCCCTTTCCTTCATCTTAACGTTTGCATCTGGCTCTCTTTGGTCCGCGTTGGCATCTGCCAGTCTCAAGAGACAATGGAGTGCACCTCCATGGGTGAAGTCAAACCGCTGAGTTAGCAGTAGCTATGGGAACCCCCTGGGGTCCTGGGCTTCCCAGACTACAAGACACACCCCTCTCTTGGCCTCACTGTTGTGGTCCACAGGAAAGCAGAGCAATGCATTTGGCACCAGCTTGGCTGCAGAAGTTGCCAGAAGGAGGCCTACAAAAGGCCATCCAACCATCTTAGGGACTCTGCTCTGGATTTGTGCAAGGTTTACTTCTTAGCCTTTTCTTTTCCTGAAGATATACTACAAGGCAGTGGAGGTTTAGGATCAGATTTTTCCTTTTCCCTCATAGGCTGCCATCTGCCCCTCACTTCCCTCTACAGCAGTGATGGTCAAACATGGCCCTCCAGTTGTTTTGGGACTACAATTCCCATCATCCCTGACCACTGGTCCTGTTAACTAGGGATGATAAGAGTTCTAGTCCCAAAACAGCTGGAGGGCTAAGTTTGGCCATCACTGCTCTACAGCATGTGCAAAAACATCCTAATGGACCATTGTACCCACTATTAATGTCATCCACTCAATCTGATGGAGCCTGTCTTCACATGCAGGGGAAATCCCTAACTCACAAGAGTTTTAGACCATCGGGTACCCTCACCTGGCTTAGCCAGCCAGTCAAAGCCATTCCCTGGATGTAGCCACTGTCACATGCTACCAGCTTCTAGGGACCACAAGTGAGATCTGAGTGCAGTGTGGGGCCCAAAAGTGGACAAACTACCCCAGAAGGAGCACAACGCTTCCCCCACCAGAGGAACCACCCCATACACCCTGACTCTTTTTGGTAGATCTTGGGTGAAAAAGCCTGAAGTCTGTCCATCCCAGGGACAAAAGAGTGACAGAATACAGAATGCCTGTTTAGTAGTAGTAATACAGAAAAGCTTAATCATCATAGGTATGCAACAGAGCTATCCGAATCAAAATGAGATAAGGTGCCTATGGTTTGTGCAACTTGTTTACGCAGTTAAGATTCAGAATAAAAATGCATGCATTGTACAACTTCTCTATACTTCCAGGTTCAAGCATGCTGGGGGATGAATGATGAGTTACTTTCCATTTTGCCAGCATATCTAGAAGCTGTATGCATGACTCATGCCTTCTTTAAGGGCATTTTCTGATGGGGAATGCTACATGTCATTGCTTCCTATATTTTCCCCTACCTTGGGCCATCAAACTCCATGGCGTTTCTCCAGGGAACAGGGAACTATCTGGCCAACACAGGTAATGTAGAATACCATGAGGATACACATGATATACAGATAAATAACCACTGTCTGCAGAAAATGTGAAGCAGCTTTTGGAAGCAAGGAAAGAAAAAGGATGTCCATAGTGTGATATTGAATAGGAACAGGCATTCACCAGCATTAAAACTCTTGTTCTCCATAGGTAGCACCCTGTCTCTAGACCTCCTTCCCTGTAGGGGTACAGTTACTGCCAAGGTTCAAGTTCCTCTTGGGACCATCTGCTAACTCATTTGATTGTTGCGGCTTTCATTGATTTAGTTTAGGTATTTGTAGTAACCCTTACGTAGGGAGATTTCTGTTCAATTTATGAGTGTAGAAACGGGTGTTTTAAATCTCTTTTTGCTCTCGTGAGTTTATTATTATTACTTTACTTATTGAAAAGCATTTCTAAACTGTTTAATATTTCAAAAATCTCAAAGCAGTGTGCACTATGTGCAATATAAAAAACAGAATCCATTAAGACAAGAATATAACCTAAAACCAATAAAACGACTCTATAAAAACATATAAGAGCAAATAAATTGGGGATTCGGGGGAACCATACACATAAAACAGACTCCAATCTTATGGGTCAGGGAGTGCCTGGGCAAAAATGTAAGTCTTTACAACACTGATAGTTGCTACTTGACGTATGGCAGAGGGGAAGGCATTCCATTACTACATTTGTTTTTTTGTTTTTTGTTTTTACAGTATTTACATTATTACAGCCCACTATTCATTGCAGGGATGCGGGTGGCATTGTGGTCTAAACCTAGCCTCTTGAGCTTGCTGACCATAAGGTCAGTAGTTTGAATCCGCCTGGTGGAGTGAGTTCCTGTTGCCTTGTCCCAGCTCCTGCCAACCTAGCAGTTTGAAAGCAAGTAGATAAATAGGTACTGCTGTAGAGGGAAGGTAAATTTCTATGTGCTCTGGCTTCCATCACAGTGTTCCATTGCCCCAGAAGCAGTTTAGTCATGCATGTGCACTCAGAGATGGGACAGACCAGTCTTCATTGCAGGCATGTGCAAAATGGATACAGACCAAATTTAGACTGTTCTAAATCTGCAGTGGCCCATGTAATTGGGCTTAAATCTTGCCTGTCTCCCAAAGCATAGGAAACCCTTGGATCTTCTGCCAATTGTTTCTCATCATTTACTCATACTCACTCAATCAAGGAAGATAAGAGAATGTGTCACATCAATGTCCTACCAAATACTCTTCACAAGAAGTTGAGTCGTTGATTATGCCACACCCCAAAATTCTGGATGACCTCTCCCAAAGATTTTGGGTAGATGCTAAACAGGATGGACAACAGCCTTGAACCCTGCAGAACACTACAGTAATACCTCGGGTTAAGAACTTAATTCGTTCCAGAGGTGCATTCTTAACCTGAAACTGTTCTTAAGGTACCACTTTAGCTAATGGGGCCTCCCGCTGCTGCCGCGTGATTTCTGTTCTCACCCTGAAGCAAAGTTCTTAACCCAAGGTACTATTTATGGGTTAGCGGAGTCTGTAACCTGAAGCTTCTGTAACCTGAAGCATCTGTAACCTGAGGTACCACTGTCTATTGTTCAAAGACCAAGGAGAAGAACAGTTGTCGGCTTGTGCTGGGGTAACCAATGCGAAGTCTTTAAGATGTCATTGTGAGCATAGCCAATGGCTAGGAATGATGGGATTTGTGGTCCAGCCACATCTATAGTGCACCAAGTGGCTTAGCCCTGCCCTAGAACATCCTTATGTTTTGTTGTATTGTGAATTGTCTTGATATTGTTCTAATTAAAGGTGGTAGAGGAATGACAATAGCACTAAAAAGTCATATGGACAGAACATGCTTCATTTTATGGCAAAAGTGTGAGAATGCATATTGGTATAATTTCTGTGCAATGTCTCAGGACCCTCACGCATAAAGGCCCAGGTTCTAAACTGTAAGATTGACAGCATCCTATCATTGCTAGTGCATCGGCACATTGTTGCGAAGCAGTTCCGGTGCTGAAAAGCACAAATTATTACTTCAGGGTCCACATAACCCCACAGTGTCTTTGAAGAAAAATCACCCTCTCTACACAAAACAGGTAGGGAACAAAACAAAACACTGAAAGATTGTTTGCAGGACAATGTGAGGGGAAACAGCCTTTGATTTCAGTATTACAATTATCCATTCAAAAAATCATGTGTGCCTAGAGTAATTAGGGCCTGTTCTCACAGCTCTTGCCAGCAGGGATGCCACATGCTGTGATGGTTGTGTGAAAGCCAACTCTGGATTAGCTGTTTGTGCACTCCATAGAAGTGCTCAAATGCTCTTCTTGCAGCTGTGTCCAAGCTGATCTGCCAAAGAGGATCATGAAAAGGGGCCCTTCGGACTCAGTGTCTTAAAAATTTGCTATTTTCATTTTGCTACGTGAACTGATCCTCAGACTCTTAATTGACGTTTTCTGCTGAATTCAACAGCACAGAAAAGGCTGGAAAAATCAACTCAGAACTAATGGATCTCAGCCTGACTACAGAACACCAGGAGATTGAAACAGCACAGATTGCACAAAAGGATTTCATTTCCTGTGTTGTGCCTTTTGGGGTCATAAGCTACCTTTTACAGGGAGTCCTCACAACCTGGTGCCAAACTAAACCATTCATTATCTGCTAAATAGCTTGGGTGTGTATGTGTTAAAAAAACCAAACCCAAGCACTGGGAAATTTGAATTGACAGTTCAAAACTATTTTGGCTTCCATTCATGATCTCTCAGACTTTTCACCGGAGCAACATCCTCCAAATTTCCAAATGTCACTTGAGGTGAAGTTCGGTGACATTCTAGAGCAAAGGACTAGAGCAAAGGACTAGCTTTTGATGCCTGCAGACACTTTTGCAAACCTGACAAATGGTTGTTGGCACTACACTAACACTACAACCCATTATATTGGACGGGTCATTCCATATCAAGTGATCCAACTTTTTTACCTCGAGTCATCCAATTTTCTTAATATTCTGTACACTTGTACAAAACTACCGGTAGGTTTATATCTGAAATTTTAATTTTTTTATCTCATCCCGTTTGTGAGTTATGAGGGTTTGAAATTTCAAAAAATTGTCAGTTTTGGCCTTGACGGACTACACAAAAACCTTAAAAGCCCAGAACTAAGATACGTCAAAACTAAAAACACCACCCTCTTCAGAACTTCATGGGCTTTAATATGATATGTCATATGATGGATTTACTTTAGATTTCAAATTTAAGTTCCAAATTTGTTTTTTTTTAATGTGATTAAAAATATGATGAAATATTTCCAAAAGAATTGTATTGATTATTTAATATTTCTAAGAGCTACCTGCAAAATTTCATCTTGGGATCTCAATGGGATCATATTTTTACAAAACATTTTGCGGCTTCTATTTAGGATAAGTGGGTCTTCTTGGAGTAAAATATAGCAGAATAAACAAGACTTCAAACTGTAATATCAGTTACTTCAGGCATTTCTTTAAAAAGTTAATCAATTAAAAGGTGTCTGAAAAGCTGGTCAGGCTTTTGTTTTAAACGTGTTCCAAAGCCAAGTGCTAACTTGCTATTTCATGATAGAATTAGGCAAGATTAAATGGATAGGAAACAACCCTTTAGTTCTTCGAGGATTGGTGCCAAAGACCACTTTCGACAGAGATGACTTACAATGGATTTCAGAAAATAAAAATCCTAAGGATGACAATGATTGCTCAATGAAGCAAGCTGCCAAGAGAGACTGGCAAGTGTCTGGAGTTATTTAGTGGGCAACCCTTCACAGCACAGAGGACCAGTTCAGCTTCAGATATGAATGTTCATGATCTGGTGACGAAAGCACCGCAAGTGTTAATTTGCATGTGTGAATGAGTTGTTGCTGATTAAACACCACACAGAGAACTTTTATATCATCTCAATGTGCATCAGCGGAATGCGTATCAACATTTATCAGTAAGTCACCATGAACTGAGGAAAAACCAGGGGAAGTATATTAGCTATTCAGAGAACCAGTCACCTAGGGACCCTACAATTGGGTGAGGGTGTATCAGGTGCCCATGTGTTGAATCTTGGCTCTGAGCCCACTTTTGGCAAAGAGGCAACCAGCTGCTACCCGCTTTTGATGCACAAGGGCAACTGATGCCACTCAGCTGGGACATTAACATGGCGAGCGGAAGGAGGGAACGTGATCCCTCTCTTCCTCTTGTGCGCTGTTTTATGCAGACTCTCTGGATCATGGAAGGAGGCACAAATGTGAAACAGGCCAATGGGAAGCAATGTTGGTAATGGGAAAGAGTGTTCTTGGCAAGCAGGTCAAAGTCAGATTGCTCTGCCAAGCATATACAACGCCATAGCTAAAGCCAGTTCTTAGGATCAGGCTTCCAAATTAGCAGATCATGCCACATAGAGATTTGGATTACTCTTAAATCCCTGCCGGTCATCTCATGCAATTGTCTCAACATGATTGTTTTCACTGTATCACACAAAAATGTTCCTGTTTTTATATTATTATTTTTCACCATTTCTATACCACTTAATATTTAAATTTTTTTTAAGCTGGCCCACATTTCCAAAATAAAAATTTGCTTGCACCCCACCAATTTTTTTATTGATTGGAAAACAAAAAGAAACAACTCCTAGGAGTGCTTGATTTATAACATAGAACACAACTACGTTATAATATCTTGGGACACCCAGAAAGCACGAAACAATGCAGCTACATAAGAACATGAATCATTCCCAAAATATAATTACAAACGAGCCTCTTACAAACTGAATGAGAGGTGTGAGCTTGCTTTTGCTGGGTAATCTCATTTATGCTAGGTCTAATTTGAGACAAACCAACTCTCATCTCTTCATCAACACAAAGATGCCTTTCTCTTTTCAGATCTTTCATATTTGTCAGAGTTGAAAATCCATGTTCATAACTATATGTCGTGGAAAACTGTATAAGAATAGCCAATACTCTTGAAGAGAATCAGTGTTTCTGGTTGTATACCCATACTATGAAATGTTCAAATGTTTCTTGGATTGTCCTTGAATCTTCCTGCCACACTTGCCATCCTCTCTTGCCACACCGGTGTGGCACACCACACCCTTTGAGAACCACTGCATCAAGCAGTCAGCTGCACTCCCCACAACCAGGACATTTGCTTTGATGAGTTTCTTCGGGGTCCCAAGGATCGGGGGGGGGGGGGGAGGACATTCCTCCACCACTGCTTCTTTCTCCATTCTCTGCCCACTTTTTCTCCAGCTATTTTTTATTGCTGATCTGCCATACTGCTGCATGCAAATATCACAGCATGTGAAATAACCTATGTGCCAAGCGTCAAACAGAATTTGCCAGAACTCCTTCAGCTAGCAATTCTGGAGAATTGCTTTTATGAGTAACCATGAAAATTGCTGTAGACAAAAATCATCTGAATCTGTTATTTGTTCTTCACTCTCCATCCGGCATGTGAAATTTCACACTGATTTCCTGCTGGTTACGGTCAACACAGGTAGCACAGTTACATTATACACACATACACACAAACACATGCGCATGGAGTTAAAGATGTTCTCTTACCCCACAGTAGCGGGGGAAATATTAAGTGGCTTCTACACTTGTATCCAGCCAACACATATGTGAGTCTTCAGCTAAGAGTCACCATGGTGCCAATTAACACTTATATAAGGGGGAACTAGCAATAAGACAACAAACTAGAATTTAGAGTCAAAGATTAATGTGGTTTATTACAAAAATAGTAAGATTACTTACACAAGCAGTCCTCAGATAGGGCCAGCAATTTGGTTAAATCTAAGGGAAGATAGAGGGACACGGGTGGCACTGTGGGTAAAAGCCTCAGCGCCTAGGACTTGCTGATTGAAAGGTCGGCGGTTTGAATCCCCGCGGTGGGGTGCGCTCCCATCATTCGGTCCCAGCGCCTGCCAACCTAGCAGTTCGAAAGCACCCCCGGGTGCAAGTAGATAAATAGGGACCGCTTACTAGCGGGAAGGTAAACGGCGTTCCGTGTGCTGCGCTGGCTCGCCAGATGCAGCTTCGTCACACTGGCCATGTGACCCGGAAGTGTCTGCGGACAGCGCTGGCTCCCGGCCTATAGAGTGAGATGATTGCACAACCCTAGAGTCTGTCAAGACTGGCCCGTACGGGCAGGGGTACCTTTACCTTACCTTTTAAGGGAAGGTAGAAAAGAGAGGGTGCTAATGTCCTATTGCAGATATATAAGTGAGCTTGTTCTGCCATGCAGAAACCATAACCAAATCTGGGTGTCGGGGCTGTAGTTAGATGCAGGTAAGCAAGCAAGAAGCAGACTTTGTCAGAGAAGTTAATTTTTTATTCAAAGAAATGGCTTACAACTCAATAAATGGCTTACAACTCAGCAACGCTTCTCAGTAAGTCTTGCCCCTATAGAGCAGTTGCCAGGACTGATGGCCCTTGCCTTCGACCTTCTCTGCCCAAGCAGTCTCAAACTTCGTATGGGCATTTCTAATCTCTGTTCTGCTCTACACATCACTTTGTGTCCTTGGAGACCAGCGGGGAGGTGAGCTTGTCACAATAGGAGAGGCAGATTCCCTGCAGCCTCTTGCTCCTCCTCCACTGCTTCAGCCTCTGAGTCGGAACTGCTCTCTGTCACAGGCTCTCCCTGTTCACTAAATCCTATCGCCCCTTTAGCACATAGCTGTCAACGTTTTCCTTTTTTTAAGGGAGATTCCCTCATTCCGAATAGGATTCCTTGCAAGAAAAGGGAAAAGTTGACAGCTATGCTTTAGCATTCATCCCTTCCTCCCACTCATCTCCCTCTGACTTCTCCTCAGTGCCCCACCACCAATCCCCTGGCTCTGAGCCTTCCTCTGCTGGGGGTTCCCGAGCTGTTGCCTCTCACCGCTCCTCATCATCCAGCCAGTCCTTGACATCAGATGAACGCTTTCTTCCCTACCCAATTTTCTTAAATGAGATTATGGTTGTTTAACCAGCCCGGCAGTCATGTTTTCTAGTCTGTAAGAAGCAAGGGCTAAAAGAACTAGAATCTCATTTCAAAAAATGAGTCTGGGAAGAGGGGGTTGAACCCCATCCCTGCTCAATGTGGTCCTGGTCTGGGCTAGGGCCCACATTGCCTGCTTTCTCTGCATTCCCAGAAAGAAAATACTTGGTAATAAACATGGTGTGGGTTGTTGTTTTGGTAAAGTGTCCTGAATGTAATGTGTAGTTTGACTCTAAGCAACAGCATTGGTGTCAGAGAACTAGCCTGAAAAGACCATGGCAAGGCTGAAAGCAGACAAAGCTGTTGTTTGTGGGTGCACACAGCAAATCAATCAATCAATCAATCATCAATCAATCACTACGGGTAACTGGACTGAACAAAATTAACCTGCCAGGGTGGTCAATTTGATGGGGTGAATATAATTATGGATGAAAGGTTAGCACCTTTGACTTGTCAGTTTTGGCAGTCTTACACCTGTAATTGCAAGGTTTTTTTCCTATTTTTATAAAACCCTCTTTCCAATTTTGCTCAAGGTGTCAGTCATAACCCTCTGCCCTTTTTGATCACCACTCAGCTTGCAGCCTACTTTGCATTTGTCAACTCCAGCTGTTTTCTTTTAGATACATGAAATTTTGTGTGTTTTAAGAATCTCTATCGACTGCCAAGGATAGTTCTCTAGATGAGCAAGAATTGTTGTTGTTTCTTCCAAACAGATGAGACCAATGATACTGAAAGCAAGGAAGTATTGAAGATCTTTCAAGGTGTTAATGTTTGGATTTTTTCAGTTCTTTGCTAAGGGATTGTCAAGCACAACAGAACTCTTCCACTATTTTGAGATGTCATTGTGAGCATTTAAGTGCTTGCTCAGGTGACCCTGGTGAGTTTATCATTCAGGTTCATCAGCAAAGCTGAAGCTGAAAAACAAATTGCACTTCCTCTTCCACCCAAAAAAAACGCTTCCTAAGAAGCACATTTCCTCCTTTCTTATTCACAGACATTCCTCACTTCCCCTTGCTGGGAAATCATGTTCAGTGAAGCTATACTAGACTTGTCCTCTGCCTTGTTTCCTTTAACATTCTAAGGATGTTACTAGACTGGGGTTTTTCTGGTTGTCAGGAATGCCGAGACATGCAAATAAACAATTTCTAAATATTTACCCATTTTGGTGCTTTTCAGCACTCTTTGTGTGGACATTCACTTATGCTCCTTCCCAGTGATGTCATCCTGTGGTCAAATCTGATTGGTTGTGTCAAGACCTCTAAATTTATTTACTGAAGCATAGTGACGCTTTCCTATTGTCATGCTGTCCTATTGTCATGTTCTATTGTGATGTTGTTCTGTTAGCTGTGTGAACCCTAGTTGGGTAGGAGATCTCGCTGTCCCTAGTTGGGGGAAGGAGGAACTAACCCTAACCCTATTTGTGTGCTACTCACATGTAGGGCATACGAGTGCAGAGTGAGGAGCAGGCCCATGCCTTTTAGGCCCGCCCCTTGAGTCTTTTTATTGTGCTCATTCCTTTACAAGTGCTGCACACTTATCAATAGGGAGCTAAATGTGTAGCCCTGCTCCTAGCTATACACACTTATGCCATACACATGAGTAATGCATAAACTGGGCTACTGTATTGGGCTACTGAATATTTACCCAATCTATGTGCTTTTAATACAGAAAAGAAATTTCTACGTCTCCAATATGACTGGTTTCAGAACTTGATGATATTTGCATGTGGGTCAGCCCCGCTGGCATGTCTTCTATCACTCTGGGCGATACAGCCTACAAACATGTATATTTTGCATGGGGAAAGATCCAGTGGAACTTGGGACTGAGGCTGCATACTGAGGCAGTGTGGTGTAGCGGTTAGAGTGTCGGACTAGGACTTGGGAGAGCAGGGTTCAAATCCCCACTTGGCCATGAAGCTCACCGTGTGAATCCTGGGCCAGTCACTGCCTCTCAGCCTAACCTATTTCACAGGGTTGTTGTGGAGATTCAGTGAGGAGAACTATGCATATACAACTTGGAGTTGCATGGGCAACTTGGAGGAAAGGGCAGGATATGAATGCAATCAATCAATCAATCAATCAATCAATCACCTTCCTCCCTCAAAGAATTCTGGCTGCTGTGGTTTGTTGAGGGTTGCTGGGAATGGTAACTCCGTAAGGGACCCGGAATTCATTGAAAGGGCTCTGGGTGTGCTTTAAAGATATCGTGTGCATGCAGGTTGAGACTGCATGCCTTAAGCTGAATTGAGGATGAGCTTGCCCATGAAATGGAGTTGATCCAAGACAATCCACCTCCTGCGCTTTGTTTTCTCGTGTCTTGCTACTGCAACAATAAGAAATGAAATGCTGGGGAAAGGAGGACTTGATTTCTAGGCATCGCACTGACCTTGCAATAAATAAATAAACAGCCCACCCTTCTGACAAAGTGATTCGCTTTATCACAAGGACACTTGGGCTGTCACCCATTATCCCAGTCAAATGGAAGAGCTCTGCTCAGTTATCTATGCTCCTCCTGAAGGTGATACATAATGTATGTTCCATATGAAAATGCTTTTTTTTTTTTTTTTTAAAAAAAAAAAACCCTCTTCAAGTCCTTTGTATTTATAAATTCTAGGCCTGTTAAGTCTCTGGATGGCTCCTTCTCCAGCTCCTAGGGAATTCTTTTGGGTGTGTTGGGGTGAGAGTGGGAGTTCAAAAGTCTTTATACCTTAATAATAGACCCTAGCTTGGGTGTCAAGCTATAATCACATACTAATAGATGCAAACTACTAAATACAACAATACATTTTACTGGACCTTACATGGACACAGCACTTAAGTCCTCTTCAGCATTACAAATATGGCGAGTTAAACCCATGAGCGAGTCAGCATCTCCATCACCATTTTGGTCACTTTACTGCTCATGAAAGCACAGCTTTCCCACTGCCCCTCTAATTGTTACATGTTTCCTTCATTATATCTGCAACAAGTGGGTAGGGTTTCAGTGGAATGCAGAGTGGCATTTATTCATTTAGTGAAGAGTTTGTATACTGTCAAGAGACCAGGCTGAGGAGTACTGCTCTGATGAGAATGGTGGGAGCCTCCACCTCCGCCTGCTCCTGACCAGGATCCTGAAGCTGCCCAGAAGCAGTGGAGCAGTATAGATTTGGAACAGTGGTTTGCAGAGGGGTATAGTTCTGAAGACAAAAGTTGGGAAGAACTGGGGGATGAACAGCAAAGTGAAGAAGAACAGGAAGAGAGAGCTAACAGACTCTCTCTCTCTCGCTGGAAAGTATTCAGCCTATCAGTCCAAGGGCACATAGAGCAGATAAGGTGGCGACACAAAAAGCAGGAGGGTTGCGAGATCAGGTTGCAAGATGGAAGTGAATAGAGGGGAAGTGGGCGGAATCCTTAATTGGGAACACCTTTATTCCGAGAATGGATGTGTTGTTCTTTTGCTGTGATCATTACAGACTCTTTAATTGGTAAGGGACTCTTTTCACTTCGTCCTGCTTATCTACGACCAAAGGGGCTGGGGGGGGGGAGACGTCAAGTCCCTGGAGCCTGACATATACTGACTTTTGGCCATGAAAGGTTCCTCCCTCCACTGCCAAAGCAAAGTAAAGTTAAACCAATTTGCAATATGCAATGAAATCATGGCAATAATAACGATAACTACCAAGAGCTTAAAAAAAATACCACCCATGTCCATAGCAGTGGGCAGAAAACTATGCTTAAAACAAAACAAAACCATAGTTTTGTTGTTATTATTATTATCAGTTGGAAAGTACCCCTAGGAATCATCTAGTCTGACCCCATCCAATGCAGTAATCATAGATAAAGACACCCTGACAGATGGCTATCTATCCTCTACTTAAAAATCTCTCCAACCACCATCTGAGGTCGTCCATTCCACTGTCAAACAGCTTTTTACTGTCATCCAAAGGCACGGAGAAGAAGAAGTTCATGACCATTTCTCTAAAGGCCAAAAGAGAGAGGTCAAATGGTTCTTCTGAGGAACAGCGTTGTGTAATGTTGGTGCTACTACTGAGTAGGCTTTGTACCATATTCTAGCCAACTGAACCTCAGAAGACAAAGGGACACCAATCAAGAAGTCAGGTGATGAATGTGAAAACGATGCAAGATCATGCAGAAAAAGACAGTTGTTCAAATAGTCTGGTCACAGACCATTCCAGGATACAGTGATCATAATCAGCACTTTGAATTGTGCATGAAAATAAATTGGTAATCAGCGCAAGTCAAATAAGACCAGAGCAACGTGCTCCAGCAGCAACCTGGCCAATGAAATTTGCACCCGCTAAAGTTTCTAATCGCTTCTGAAGAGCAGCCTATCTGCCCTTGTATTTACTCCATGCTATGAAGGACAAATATTCAGAGGCGAACCAGGTCCAGTTTCCCTAAAGAGGGAGACAGAACAGACACATAACCATCCCACAATCCAAAGCCTTTCAAAATCACAAAGCATCCAGACTTTTACTTCTAATTCCCAGCTCTATTGTTACGTGCTTTTTGGCCCTTTATGTGGACTGGCTGCTCCAGACATCGTTCCTGTGCTGTTATAGGGAATGAAAGAATGGGCATTCATTAATGTCCCTGAAAGTTCCAGGAGTGTGTGTGTGTGTGTGTCCTGCAAACTGCAGATGATTTCAGCTTTTGGGATCGCATTTGTCATTTAGATTTATAGGTGAATGCAAGGCTTAAATAGCAGATGTTTCCCCCTTATTTATCTCCCTGGCAAAGATGTGAGATTTCTTGTTCACGGGGCCAGGCTCAAGCACTAGCACTCCAGGTCTGCCTTTTACTTATGAGCTTGTAAAGCAGGAGCCTAGATACCAGTAAAAGAAAAGTAACCTTTTACCCTTCTAGGCATGTCAAGAACTATTCACATTGGTAGGTGTTGTTTATAGGCAAATGAATGTTACCTTAACACAGCAAGATTTGAGTTTTCCTAAAAGTCAAACTACAACTGAATCTAGGCTCATGTACACATATTTCAGTCTAATCAAATTTTCATTCTCTCTCTTTTTTTAACAGTGTTCCTCCTGAAAGGGGAACTGAAGTGTGGAAGGAGCAATATTTTATTATTATTATTTGTTGTTAGACTTATTAGTCACTTGTTACAGTAAGTTCTCCAAGCAACTTACAGCCTATTCAGAAACATAATAAGTAAGTAAAAAGGCATTATAATATTAATACATTCACACAAAACCGCATACAATTCATAAATATCACACAGACACGAAGAAACACACACAAACACACGAAGCAACCCTCTCCCTAAATAGCAGCAGAAAACTTAGGAAGCACACAAAAATGTTACCATCTCAGTCCAACAAAAGCCTGGGGAAAAGGTAAGATTTTACCTGGCATCAAAAATATGTCAGAGAAGGTGCCAGGTTGCAGTGAACTCAGGCATTTACCTAGTCAAGCAAAGGTTACGAACTCTCTTCAAACCTGAAAAACCCTCTTCAGACATTCACACCAAAGGTCTGAAGAGCAGTCCCCATGTTTGGGGAAATGTATGCACTTGCCCTCATTTACTCTTTGAACATTGTGTGCTCATACAAATGCTGGGGAATTCTTTCAAATAAGGAATACACTTCCTTTTCCCTGAACTGGAACCCATAGTGACTGGCATGGTAGGGCTGTTCCACTCACTTGACCTCCCTCTGGCTGAGTCACTGATGTACACATGTTGGGATGGAGAGAGGCTGGGGTAGTACAAACAAGCTGGTGGAAGCACCAGATGTTATCTGCCGACACATTGGCACCATGCTGACCTTGCTGCCAGTGGTTTCCTGTCCCTCTCAATCCCAGTTCACAGGAGTAACCTAGCCAGAAGGAGGTCAGAGAAGTGAGGCAGTTCTGCCACACCATCTGCTACTGACTGGAACACAGGAAGCTGACTGAAATATAGGAACTGGCCTTTTCTGCAGTGGCTCCCCATTTGTGGAATGGTCTCCCCAGGGAGGTTTGTCTGGCACCGTCATTATATATTTTTAGGCGCCAGGCGAAAACATTCTTCTTCAACCAGGCCTTTGACAGATTAATATCCTACAGCCGTTCAAATGTCTTTGCGGGAGGGGGGTTATTGTTTTGTTGTTTCTGTTTTACCTGTTTGTTTGTGCTTTTGGCTTGTGTATTTATCTTGTGAACTGCCCTGAGATCTTTGGATGAGGGGCAAAATATCAAACCAACAAACCAACAAAGCTGCCTTATACTGAAGTAGACCATTCATCCATTTAGCTGCATATTGGCTACTCTGAAGGGCAGCAGCTCTCTGGGGTCTCAGTGAGAAACCTTACCTGGAGACAGCAGAAATTGTACCTGGGCCCTTCCAAGAAGATGCTCTGCCACTGAGCTGTGGTCCTGTTTGTGCCTGCGAATTTTACTTAAGTAGATTATCCACCACTCCTAGGTCTGCTTTGTCCACTATCAATGCTAAAAAGCAGAGCTGGGAAGAATGTCCTGTGGTCTTTGAGCCCCACAACAACCACACAGACCTGTCCTTGGATGCTGTAGCCACACCTTGACCCCACCATTATATCTGTACCACTTACACCCTTTACAAGAAGACATGCTATTTGCTGTGGGGTTGGAACCTGGAACTGCTGTACAGTATAGCCCTATTTGGAAAGCCTTTTCCGTGGGTATGGTTAACAAATGGAGGGGGAGGGACCCCCATCTCCTGGCCCTGACATGGCATGTCCCTCCAAATCCACCTGTGCCCTTCCGGGTCCTGCTCAAACATTGCATACACCCTTGCAGCTCTACCCCTACAAGCCAAGCTCAATGCACAGGACGTAGGGGAGGGGGACCATGTAAGCACTGAGCGCTGAGGACAGTTCCCGAATTTGCCTTAAGCAGGATACCACTTACAGGAATCTGCTGCAGAAACAATATTGACCCAACTCTGTTGTAAATCTGCATCCATCCAGGACTGAAGCCATGTCTTCCTTGTGCCATTATGAATATTTAGACCATTATGTGCAGAGATATGATGGCAACCTCTGGATTTCCTCAAAGCTCTGCTGCTTTTAATTTCTCTAAGGAGCAAGGGATTTTCCCTTTGTGGCGAAGAGGTTTGACTTAACTGTTCTTTTTGGTGGGAGGAAATATTTTCGCAATTAATTATTGACCCAAATGCCCCTTTGGCGGTTCCTGTGCTGTGCCTAGTGCTCCACAATCCCCCTCCCCTCCCTGCCTTGGACATTTTACTGAGAAAAACATGCAGTTAACATTCACGTGAGCTGGAATCCAATAACCCAGAGCCTTGTGTATAAGAATAAAATGTTGAGAAAGAAAAAAAAAACCCCACCACACTCAGACTTTCTTCTAAAAGGGGAGCAAACACAACTGTTTCTTATAAAGTTCATGTTACATAAGCGATCACCCCGGCTACTGAGAAATTGTTATAATATATGCAAAGTTTACAGTACAACAGCAATACTCGTAGCTGGCTACTGACTTCAGGGTAGGAGGAGGGGAGCATGTTCATTTGAAAGGGGTCAAGGAGTGCCACGACTCCAGTCTTCCACACCCTGGTGCCTTTAAATACATTTTTAGAAGTCTTATCATGTTTAGTAACCAGCATGTTCCGGTTAAAATCCTAAAGGAGCTTAAGGGGAAGTCTTTTAATATTAGAATTCAAAGCCATGCATCAAAGTGAAGTGAGATAAAATAATTAAAGAGAAACTGCTCTCTGATTTAGAGTTAAATTGCAGCTCTTCCAGGAAGAATACGGAATGAACAGGGAGTTCTCTGAATAGGATCACAACCGTCAGAGTATTCCTTGGCATAGGCATCCCAACTTTCTAGCTATGCCTCCAACATCCCACTGATCAAAATAGGGGTGCTCATTTTTTTGTGTCCAGCCAGCTGACTCACACCAGAGTGCCAGGCCAAAAATCGGGACATTCCAGGATTCAATCAGAAGCTGGGATAGCTTGTGTCATTCAGGGGTGTCCCGCTCAATTCAGGACAGTTGAACAGCATGCCTTAGTAGCAAGTTGATCTGCAGAAGTTCTCAGGTGAGGATGATTCTCACAATGCTGGGAATGCCTTGTGTGCTCATTCTTGATTAACATCAGGACCACCCTCGAAGGTAGGTAGGGCTGAAGTCTGAGACCATCCTGTAAATTTCATAGCCGGACAAAGATTTGAACTCAGGTGTCCCTGGCTCAAGTTTGTTTGTCCCTGGCATTCTGTTTATTTGTTTGTTTATTTAAAAGTTTAAACAATTTGCACACAGCAAATTGTCGTCTCCAAGTGGTGTACAGGAGCCCCAATACAATGAGGCTAAAAATGAGTGAAAATTATAAAATCAAAACTCAGTGAAGAAGTCTGTTGGAATAACAACAACAGAAGTATTCAGTAGGCACTGGGAGTTCAACAGGACATCAGCTGGAAGGGAGTTCCATAAAATTGGGCCCATGGTAATGAACACATGGTAATGGCTCTTTGTGGATATGAGCTATGAGGAACAACTACCAGTGACTCCCCCAAAGACCTCAGTGACGGATCGGGCTTTGACGTGCTGTTTGGCCTTCTTCAGTTAACTATAAAGGTAAAGGTAAAGGGACCCCTGAACATTAGGTCCAGTCGCAGACGACTCTGGGGTTGGTTGCGGCGCTCATCTCGCTTTATAGGCCGACGGAGCTGGCGTACAGCTTCCGGGTCATGTGGCCAGCATGACTAAGCCGCTTCTGGCAAACCAGATCAGCGCACGGAAACGCTGTTTACCTTCCCACTGGAGCGATACCTATTTATCTACTTGCACTTTGACGTGCTTTCGAACTGCTAGGTTGGCAGGAGCAGGGACCGAGCAACAGGAGCTTGCCCTGTCGCGGGGATTCAGACCACCGACTTTCTGATCAGCAAGTCCTAGGCTCTGTGGTTTAACCCACAGCGCCACCCGCGTCCCTATACAGTACAATAAATTCCGATAGCTCCAATCAATGCATTATATTTTTATAGATTTGAGACAGCTCCTTCATCACATTTCAATAACTTTCCCCCAATAAACTTTACAAAAACATAGATTTGACATCAGTTACACAAACTTTAATGTAGGAAAATGTAAATTGGGCAACATTCTGCTGATACTGCCGTAATGCGTATCTGCCCTTTCGCAAGAGGTCTTCTTTATGGCTTTGTGTGTTGGTGTTAGTCACTTCACAGATGTCAGTCCACAGCTCACAGTGTAAAGCTGATGAGTCAGGAAGGAGTTTTACTAGCAGGCGGCATTTGGAGTATTTAAATAAATGAACAGAAGAGATGCTTGTTCTGTGCATTGGGTTGATAATAAGAAGCATTAATTTTTATTTCACTCTCTGTCCAAACATAGCTTTTATGGACTAATAAAAGGCACATTTTATAAGTTCACACACACACACACACACACACACACACACAGCACTGAGAAGCTGAAATGCCCTTACCCTGTAGGAAAGATTTACACATTCGGAAGCAGCAGGATTTTCGAAATAAATGCAACATGTCAGAGTGATGCTGATAACCATTTTGCCACACATTTTCTCGCATGGTAAAATTGTCCTCACTACTTGGCAGCTTAATACACTGAGTTGATGCAAATGGCCATTTTGCAGCACAGTCGACCAGACATCTGCACCTACAGCTAACTTGCAAGTCTGGGCTCAGGCAGTTAACTTACTAAGGGTGTTGTCCTATATCCCCCTGTACCTGAGAGTCAGCTCTATTGAACCCAACAGTGCTTACTTCTTTGTCCGGAGTGGGGGGCCCTGGGGTTTTCCAGTTGTTACAGGGCTGTAAATCCAGCCATCCCTTCTCGTTGGCCATGCTGGCTGCTGGTGGGGGGAGTTGGCATCCAACAGCATGTGGAGGGGCACAGCTTCCCTTTGTCACCTTGGTAAATGGTTGCCTGTGGCCTCTAGGAGACTTGGAAAGATCCTATATTGGGAAGTTTTTAATGTGTAATGTTCTCTTGTGGTGTCAGGGGCTGGGCAGAAGAGGAGGAATGGTGGAGACTGCATGCCCAACCTGACCCTTCCAGGGAGGAGGAAGACAATATAGATTTACAACAGGGGTTTGAGGAGGTCACAGCTCAGAGGCAGATGAGGGGGAAAGTTGGGAAATCATGGGAGAGCCAGAGCTGACATGTTGTCATTAGAGAGCATTCCAGATCCTCCATCTCCCAGAACCCGGAGAGCCTTAAAAGTAGGAGATCAAAGACCTCAAAGACACAGAGCACATAGCAGCACCCATAGAGGAGATGATGACGAGGACGAATGAGGAAGTGGGAGAGACGGGGGTGGGGTGGAGATTCACTCGGGGCAACGCCATTATCCAAGAGGCTGGGTCCTACAGCCTCTCTCTGTAAAGTTTGAAATAAAAAAGGACTGTAACAAACTTTTCCTTGTCTTTATACTTTCCTGGGCAACCAGCCAGGAACTGCTGACAACATCCTGACTAGTGGGCGAGGGCTGGGTGGAGCACAGAGGGTGCTCTTCACCATGTGTGCTCACCCAGCCCTTGCTGCTGGAGCCAGGCAGGGGGCGACAGGGATCTCTGTAGGGAGCACCTGGTTCGTGCCCCCTCCCCATTGTGCACCCGAGGCAACGACCCCCCCTGGCACCCTTGACGCTACAGCAATGGCACCTCCATTTTCAGAGTGGTTCCAGGGTTGTAGCTGGTCCAGCACAAGCACCTTTTTCCGTCAGGGAAAATCTGATGGTTTGGTGACCAGCTGTTAATCTAAGTACAGTGGTACCTCTGGTTACGTACTTAATTCATTCCGGAGGTCTGTTCTTAACCTGAAACTGTTCTTAACCTGAAGCACCACTTTAGCTAATGGGGCCTCCCACTGCTGCCACGCTGCCGCCGCGTGATTTCTGTTCTCATCCTGAGGCAAAGTTCTTAACCCAAGGTACTATTTCTGGGTTAGCGGAGTCTGTAACCTGAAGTGTATGTAACCTGAAGCATATGTAACCCGAGGTACCACTGTAGGTGGTTTTGGCACTGTGGAAAGGAAACAGGACCACACTAAACTCGCTGCGGTCAACTTGCAAGCAAAGATTCATCTCAGGCGGTTACTGCAATACTGGTGTTAGTAACCACAGAGAGATTTCTCCTCCTCCTGTGATGCTGCATTCAGTTCTGCAGGTGTGTCGCTATATGGCTTCATGGTGAGCTCAACATCCCTTTTTTGAAAGTCACAAATGTGTTAGCGGAAGTAGCAGTACATTCCTTCAACTGAACAGTCCCAAGCACAGCAGATTCTTCATGTTCCCCTCAAGAATACATCACCAGTGAAGGCTGTATGGAACAGGGGAGCAGTAGCTAGGAAAGGTGTGGCACAGGGGGCTGTAGAAACTGTGCCCCTCCTTAGCCTGGCTAGGACTGGTAGGAGCTGGAGTTCAACAACATCTGAAGGGCAACAGATCCCTCAGCCCTCGTGTAGCACTGACACAATGACTGCTTGACCTTGGGCCGGGTCACTGCCTCTCAGCCCAACCTACAGAGTTGTTGTGGGCATCAGATAAGGATGAGGAGACCCACGCACACCACCTTGCGCTCCTTGGGGTGTGTGTGTGTGAAGGTGGAATATAAACACAATAAATAAATAAATAAATAATCAAGAGTCTTGTTTATAAGGGCAAATGGATTTATTGTGGCGGCAGCTTCTGTGGAAAAGATCTTACTTCATTAGCTGACCCCACTCAAAAAAAAAAAAAAAAAATCATTAGGTGCCACAACAATTTGGTCTTTCTGTGCATCAGAATTACGCCCCCCCCCCCCCAAGCGGAGCGATCTATGTATTTGGAGGTTTTGCTCATTACAGTCACTAGATGGCGCTGCATGTTGTTTAAGGAAAGTAGACACCTCGCTTTTCTGGACTGTTCTTTCCTTTTGGGGTTTTGTACTGGGCTTATGGGGGTGAGGGGGGGATGGTCAGATTTGCAAGTATTGGGTTTGTTTTGTACTGGAACCTCCAAAGTGGAAAGGTTGTTGTCCATTAAGAGACCTGTAATATAGACAGATCAAAAGGATGTGAAACTGTGGGGTGGGATTATTGTTTGGTTTGCAATTATGTTATATAGCTTTGTGTTTTTATATTGTAAACCACCCAGTGATCCTTGGATGAAGGGTGGTATATAAATTTAATAAATAATCACAATCATAATCATCAACAACATTCCTAGCAACTTGAACCAATTTAGTCTGCCAGCCTTATCTAGCAGTGAACCTCTTTTGCATTCAACAGGACTTCTAAGTAGTCATGGTTAGGATTGCATTTTAGATTGTATTTTAGTGTTTTGTTGGAAGCCGCCCAGAGTGGCTGGGGAAACCCAGCCAGATGGGCGGGGTATAAATAATAATAATAATTCCATTGTGGTCCCCTTCCCAGTTATGTTTTCAGCTCCAGTCAATGGCAAGATTAATATTCCATTAATGGTTCATATGCGCATCTGAACACAGACCAGAACTGATCGCCAAGGATGGCAACTGTAGTGTTAAGCTTTATGAAATGAATTAGAAGGGGCAGTTTTACTAGTACTGTGCAGAAAGGTAGCTATTAAGGCTGAAGTCCTAGGCACCCTTACTTTGGTTTAGGGGTGGATGAATCTCTTGATATGTGTGCTCTTCCTTTCTCATTTTTCCCCAATCCTAAATTCAATTCCACACATTTCCAATAGCAAGTTCAGAATTTTAGTTAAAACAATCCCCCTGAAAATTCATCTGCATTTTAGTGCAGATTTCTCCTAATAAAAACCTTTCTTGAGTTCCAGTTCTAAATATTCCTCAACTTGAGATCCAGGTCTAGATCTATTCTGAATGCCACAGAAGTCCCAAGAGTCATTGTTTTCTCTTATGTTCCCTTAACAGACTGTTTGTGTAGCTAAGCCATTTATAAGTCTATATAACTTGTAAATCTCCAGTGCCAGATGAGATAATAGACATAATCCCACTAAAGGATTTGGGTTATACCATTGCTTCTATCTGAATGTCATATGTGTTAAAGTCATTGAGTCATGATGGAACAGTGAAATGTGACCCTGGCCACCAGGATGGAATATACCATTGTGTTTAAAAAAGGCTTACGAAACAGCCCCCTATCCAGTATAATCCTATAATCCTTAAATGTTACAATGACCAGATTTCACTGTGGTCAATAATATTTTTGTAAACTGGGGTCAAAACGACCAAATCTATAAAGTGTCAGTTGCCTTAAACGACAATGTGTTCTAGAACAAGGCAATACTTCTCACAGGTAATTATAGTTTACAGTGCTGTAATTGGTAACAGATTCTTTAAAAGATTCTTTCGAAGATATAACAAAGAAAGCACCGCTGTTAAGCATAGTTAAGGCAAAGGGAAGACTAGGGTATTTCAAACAACAAGAACAAACAGTGCCAACCCAAGATGTTATTCTGCCGTAAGCCGAACCCAAATTTCCTCTGCCCTGCTAGGGCCAATACTTTAAAGTAGCCTTTGCCAACATGGTGCCCTTCAGATTACTGGACTATAACTCCCATCAGCCCCTGCCAGCACGGCCAATGGTCAAGGATGATGGAAACTGTAGTCCTAAACAACTGGAGGGCACCAAATTGGTTAAGTTTGCTTTTAAAACTCTGGCTGCAGCACTGAGACTCCAGTTCCTGCCTTCTTTCATGCTGCTGCCCAAAGCAGATAGTTTCAGCCTGCGAAATGGCAGAGCTGGCCCTGAGAGCAAGGCAATGTACCGGCGAACCATTTCTGCTCTAAATTGCAAGCACAGGAGCTTGAATGCTATGCTGCAGTGAAAAGAGCCGAGGGCAGAACTACACATTACACACACATGCGTGTCTTCAACACATGTGGCCCATTCAACAGGGCGGGGTGTGTGTGTGGTGATGATGATGAGGTACTGCTGCCTGCTTGCTCGCTGGATCTTTGGTTGGCAAGCAAACCAACAGTTAAAAGCAAGGATGAGGAAGGAGAACAGCAGAACGTGAGTGCTGGTGAGGAGGTAGACTTGCTGAGATGGGGGCCCTAAGGAAGACGTCTTCCCCAATGGCCCTCCAAAACTTGCAGCTGATACTGGGTGGGTTTTCACTGCAGGAGCCACTGGGATTTGAGACTTGTATGAAGCTGAAAAATGGGAGAGATGGAGGGAAGAGGCAGGGGTTCAATATGAAGGTTCAAATGAGGTACTGGACGAAGGTGAGAGTCCCAAGGGATAGAGCCAGGGAGAGATGGGAAAGGCTGTTCAAGGGCTGTCTACTCGCCTATGCCTTCAGCTAGACTGTTTTTTTGCGCACATGTTCCCAAACTGTGGTGAGCTTCTTTCTAAGAATAAACAATACCCCTCATTACCATTTGGGTAATAGTAATTTTAGCAATCCCTGCTTAGTTGTCATAAGCCGCAGCAGCATAATAATAAAGGGTATTTCCAGTTAGCTTCTCTAGATCTGGTGTTTACAGCAACATTGGCATGATGTACGAGTGGAACGTTTGGCTCCCGCGCATCACACAGCATGTTTCCAATATCAATGACACCCAGTTGTGTGATACAATATTTACACAAAGACATATCCTGCTTAGCAGACACTGAATATTCATTGGAATAACACAGCTCATGATGAATTCAGGTGACATTACCACAGATGTCACGTACAGTGTATTATTGTGAAATTATTAGTGTATTTACATTCTATTGAACCCTGCAATAATCATCTTTTTTAATTTCCTTTCCTGTGAGAATAACCAGTAGAGCAGTTAAAATATATGTGTTTGCTCTGTTTTAATGACACTCCGATCTCCATAGAAAGGGGGGTGGGAATCTATGTTCTCAAACCTAACCTGAGCTGACATATTTTCTGCTTCAGTTCAGTTATTGAATGAAAAAGCAGAGTTCAGCTAACAATGACTTTTAGTACTGCGATGAACTAAATATTTCATGCCCCCTATAGTTTAGATTAAAATAGGGCTAAACCCAGCATTGAAAAGCATTCCCCATTTAAGAGAGGGTTTTTTTAAGCAATTGCTTCGAAGGTAGTTGAAATGCTCCAGCTATTTAGGATGCATCAAGCCTTGCTTAGAATGGCCTTTGTTCACCCTCAGTGATATCAGCAAATAGCCAGTCTCACTGACAACGCAGTTTTGTGATATCATAACATTTATGGTGTGAGCCTTGATTGGCTGGGATCACTCCAAGAAGAAGACGAAAACAAACCATGACCTACAGGGGAAAGGTGCCAAACATCAGCAGATATGCAGAACAAATGGCAGCAGAGAGGACTGAAAAACTTCTTTAAAATATCTGAACTGACAGCCATCCCCCCCATCTTGGAGAGGACCTTTGACCTGAAAATCAAAGCAAGAGACTATTTGGTGCACCTGTAGATAAAAAAGGGAAAAGGCTACTGTATTACATCCCCCCCCAAAAAAAAAGAGAGAAAGGAAATGGGTGGGATGAATACAGAAAACCCCCGAATAAACTAGCAACTCTGATAAAGGAACAACAGACAAAAGAACATTCTGCTTTGCAGAATATATTTAACAAAACAAAGTCCTGCAGACACAGTTTTTCATTTGCAAAAGAACACATAATCTTTCTAAGCCTTTCCCCAACCTTGTAACATTGGATTCAAAACTTAACATGAAAACAAGACCATGAATGAAGTTTTCAATTTAGTAATTTTTACTGTGAAAGCAGATTTGCATGTTCCAGCAAACCTCAACAAGTCCTGCTTTCAGTTTCTGAAACCCATGTGGTTGGATGGGACAAGGATAAAGATGTTGTGTTGTAAAAAAATGCCTCCCGCCCCCACTTAGCTATTATCAGTTACCCTGCAAGTGTCTGCAGAATGCCACTCTCAGTTAATATCTCTATAAATGGTGGTGGGGAGGGGTGCTCATCAAATCCGCTGATGACAACGAAGTTGACGGGCCAGCTAACAAAATGAACTTCAATAGATATCAATGCAAAGTTCTACATTTAGGTAGGAGGAATCAGTTGTGCATATGCAGCATAGAAGCTGCCTGGCTTGACAGCAAAACATGTGGAAAGGATGTAGGATGGGCTTTCCCAAACTGCTGTTGGACTACAACTCCCTTATCTGTAGCTGGCAGGATCGGTGGTCAGGGATGGTGGGAATTGTAGTCCAGTAATGGCTGGAGATCCAAGTTTGAGAAACACTGATCTAGGGTTTTTTTAAAAAAAGACCACAAGCTAAAGATAAGTCAGGAAAGTGATGTGGCAGGGGGGAAACGGCTAATGAAATTCTAGGTTGCATTAACAGAGCTATAGTGTCCAGATCACAAGAAATTTCCTTACTGCTCTATTCTGCTTCAGAGTACTGTGCCCGGTTTTGAGCACTAAATCACAGCCTAGTGCTCCTTTGCATATAACTTGCTTGCATGGCATACAGCACAGGGATGCCCCATGTCCTGTATGTTGGTTATAATACAATGCTACTTACTTTCATGTCTCATACCAGTAGGGGGAGGGGACCCTGTGGATGCCAGGAAGGCTTCTGCAGGTTTGGGTGTGCACAGGTGCCTTACTGGTGTCTCCCCTTATAGCACCTATTTAATCAGACACATCCAAAGGTAGATAAATGCATGCATAAGATTTCCTTTGTGATTTCTGATCTGCCTGATTGACCTTGATTGGAATGCTTCCTTTGTTCACTCTTGTCTTTCGTTCATTTTCCTAGGAGCTTCCTTTCTTCTTAAAGAAACTGCATAAATAAAGAATAAAAAGAGAGAGAAGTGGTTTGGATTTGAAGGCTGCGAACCTTTCAGCCGCATTCCCCACTCATCCCTATTAATGGCAGAGTGAGAAGATAGGAGAGGATGTCTGTTGGCAGGAGGAGTAACTTTTTGGAGGGGTCGCCTTCTGAAATTCTCTGCCCGTATGAACAGACTAAAGCAAAGAGCCAGAATCCCGCTCTCTGAATGTCTGAATAATTCATGGGCATACTCCAGTCATTGCAACTATTCTGTTTTCCGTTCTCCTGCTCCTCTCTCTGCTCTTATTTACTCTGTCTGATTCCTGCTGCCTGCGACTGTCTGATCCACACTCGCCCCGAATACTGAACAGAGAATACTAATATTGTTGAGAAATGTTCCTTGCATGAATGCAGCCGCAGTGCCCTCATATTTTATTGATTTGAAGTGGGCGTGGGCGTGCATGTGTATTAGAGGTTTGCTCGCTTTTTCCATAGTGCTGCAAAATATTATTCACATTTGTAATACTTTTGCCGTGCCGTCTCATTCTTCTCCAATCCTTTCCCCTCTCCAGGTTTTGTATATGGATGCAAGATTCCAGGACAGCTCACATTCCAAAGGTGCTAAACTTTTGCAGCCCCCTCCGAGTTTCCAAAGGGGGCTGGCAAACTGCCCTCTACCTTATTGCTTCTGGCAATAATAATATTATAATTCATAACAACAACAACAGTAGCAGCAGCAGCAACAACAACAACAACAACAACAACAATTTTATTTGCACCCCACCCATCTGACAGGGTTGGCCCAGCACGTTGGGTGGCTTCCAGCATACACAAGAACATAATAAAACATTAAACATTAAAAACTACCCTATACAAGGCTGCCTTCAGATGTCTTCTAAAGGTATGGCTAACACACCCTTATCCAATAGCATTGCAGGGGACAATGAACAGTCTGAGTGAGCACACTCCACAAATTGCTGTTCCATATGCTCACAGATGCTCGCTCCACTTTCAGAGGTGCATATCATGTTCCTTAGTTTTGTAGCCAAGAAGATTTCCAAAATACTGTCACAAGGAAGCCAAGGAAGCATTCACAGCATCTTTATTTGAATTAGCTATTAAGAGGTAGAACTTCCCTTTCATAAGTGACTGGCTCCTTTAAGAACCCCTTTGAGAATTGCTGTAACAAATAACTAGTGTTGTTCCTAGTGTTGGTAGGACAACCCTGAACCAAGAAAGGAAAAGGAAACCAAACTCTGAGCCATGAGCAGAAGTGAGGCAGTGTCAGAGGAGATAATGTGAACATACAGGCATGCTGGTCTCATTCTGGAGCAAATCACAGGAAGATAGGAATACTTATATACTCTTATACTTAGTCAGATCACTAGTGCATCTTGCTTAGTGTTGTCTACACTGATGGACAGCAGTTCTCTAAATGGCCCTAAACGGTCTCGGTCCTGTATACCTGAAGGAGCGTCTCCACCCCCATCATCCAGCCCGGACACTGAGGTCCAGTGCCGAGGACATTCTGGCGATTCCCTAGCTGCAAGAAGTGAGGTTGCAGGGAACCAGGCAGGGCCTTCTCTGTAGTGGCACCTGGCCTGTGGAATGCTCTCCCAGCAGATGTCAAGGCAATAAACAACTATTTTACTTTTAAAAGACAATTGAAGGTGGCCCTGTCTAGGGAAGTTTTTAATGTCTGGTGCTGTATTGTTTTTAATATTTGGTTGGAAGCCGCCCAGAGTGGCTGGGGAAACCCATCCAGATAGGTGGGGTATAAATATATTATTATTATTATTATTATTATTATTATTATTATTATTATTATTATTAACCTAGGTTGGAGATGCCGGGAACTAGGGATAGAAGGATCTGCCAATTTCTATGCTCTCAATTTCTCGTTTTCCCCATCTGATATTCAGTTCTCCACATTTTGCAGCAATTTGTGAATTCTGGGGCTTTCCACTTGTGAATGCCAACAGTAGCTTTCAACCTGCCTGGGTGCAGCTGGGGGACTCTGCATAGCAGAGCCTCTGCCCACACTGCCTGTGATCCTCTCCCCTGGTAGGTGCCAGCAGAGAAACACCTAGGCACCATTCTGCGCTCCCCTCCAGCCGTCAATCTCGGGGGTTATGAATGCACTTAAGACAACAACTGAGATAGCTCAGTCGGTAAGAGCATGAGAGTCTTAATCTCAAGGTTGTGGGTTCAAGGTGGTTATTGATGCAGTTCTGTAAGACCGAATGAGAGAGCTCAGCAGAGAGAAGTCAAAATTTCATCACTAGTTTGGCCTTCCCAGTGGAACATACTTCTGACAAGACATAAACAGGATTGCACAGAATGTCTTTGTGCACTTGCATGCACACTGCACTGGAGACAAGACACATCTGCCAATACCCCCTTCGAAGAGATTTGATGTCTAGAGACCTGAGGGATACTGACTCACTATTGAGCTAGATGCACCAAGAGTGTGACTCAATATGAGGCAGATTCCTATGTTCCTAATAGAGGCGAAGTAAAGTTTTCCTAAGGACAGAGATAAGAAAAAAAGGGTCTGTTCCTGGTAAACAGGGCCACAGGAGACTATCAGCCTGATTCTATATATGCCTACTCAGAAGCAAGGCCCAAGGACTGCACCTTGCAGAAATCATGTACAGTGGTAACTTGGGTTAAGAACTTAATTTGTTCTGGAGGTCTGTTCTTAACTTGAAACTGTTCTTAACCTGAAGCACCACTTTAGCTAATGGGGCCTCCCACTGCTGCTGCACCGCCACTGCATAATTTCTGTTCTCATCCTGAAGCAAAGTTCTTAACCCGAGGTACTATTTCTGGGTTAGCGGAGTCTGTAACCTGAAGCGTATGTAACCTGAAGCGTATGTAACCTGAGGTAGCACTGTACTTTTATGTCTGTAACTTTGCAGCAAGAATTTGCAGCTGTAAGAGAGTGGTGTGCTGATTATTGGGATGCAAATAAAACCCACAAACACAAGCCTCAAGTTGTGGGAGTGGGAGGGCCAAAAGAAAAAGTGGCAGGGAGGCAAAAAGAGCTGGAAGTCTTGAAGGCCAGTGCGCAGAGTCAGAAAGTCTAGACTCCAGATGTGAATGCACACCCTCCGAGAGCGCAGCACCATAAATATATCAGCCAGATGTCACGAGGCCCAAGCTACAAATCTCTGTGAGTGGTGACAAGCCTTGGCTTTTTGCTCTTTGCAGTATGCAGCTCCTCCTAGCATTACTGGTCACTTGGTCGGAGGCAGCTGGCGGAGACTCTGCCAGGCTGGAGAGAAAGGCAGCTTAGAGTTGCCATCCAGCTTGTAGCTGGGTGGAGACTGTTTGGTCTCCTGCAGGAGTAACAGTGACTCTGAGAGAAAATAATGTTGAGAAGTATGCAGGGATTGGAAGGGGAGGTAGGAAAAGATTTGGGTTGAAATTCTTCCGCTTCTTTAGCACTACGGTTCCTTCCAAATTCAGCTCACTTTGCATGATCTTTCTTAATTGAGTTCAGATTCTGACTTGTCAGTGTCAGATCCAGACATGATCTGCCCATCACACCCATCTCAACTTTTCTGTAACCATAAAGCTTCACACAGATTCAGAGAAAAGGCTGTGCCCATGTCAAGCCAGCTTGACCAGGCCTTCACATGCAGGAAATAATTTCATTTCAAAAACTATGAAACTAAGCAGACTGTTCTGTTCTTAATGCCAAGTGCACTTCCATCATTCCAGAGAACAATTAATGCACAGCCTCCCGATGTCCCGGAGTCAGCAAAGATATTTCTTCCAGCATTATCCTTGGGGCCTTTTAGGCAGACTCATCCAAATGTTGAGCTGGTATCTTGGAATTTGTCCCAGGATCTTCCCAGGCCAGAGATGCCACCGGCAATTTGACTAAATGTCAGTGGCCATTGCTAGTTGGCTTTTGAAAAGCTGTCAAAGAATCACCCCATAAAATTGTCTTGCTTCGCAGAGCATGCAAAGTACCATCCATTGAATAACGACAGTAACTCTTTCATTAGGAGCGAAATATTGTTTTATTAAATAGCAATCAACCAATGTCGATTTTTTCCTGTTACTTTGGAAAGTATTGTGCATAATTAGTGTAACAGTTATAATAGTAATCAACATTATTGCGCAGAAGATAGAGAAAGAAGGAAGGTGTTTGGCATTAACATCACAAACTTGTCATGTTTGGACAGAGCTTTGCGACCTATAAAGCAAAGATAGTAGAGTTCCTCTTTCCTTGATTTGGGTGGTCTTCAACAGTATATAATACACAAGCAGTCACTCTTCACTGTGTTCATCAGAAAGCAAGGGAAACTAGAATGATCTACAGAATTTTATGACAGAATAAATTTCAGAATTTAAGGATTCTTTGGCGCACTGTATAGTATTGCGCTTCTGATACCGAAATCCCCTGGCACCAAATGGCTAAACTGGTGTGAGAGCATAGAATGTTCCAGCTGCAAAATGCTTGTGAACATCCCAACTACTTGGAGAACAAAGCTTTCAAGATTTTTGAAGTCCAGCTTCTCAGAGGACAGGGAAAGTTTGTGTTTGTTGTAGACCAATTTTCAGACCGGGCCTGCAAGCCTGGGGTTTACGTAGGGATGGAGGAGAGTTTTATTCAGCCCACATTTTGAAGGAAACTGACCTAATTTGCACCTCCTGGATTAATACATAGGCCAGAAAACAGTTATGCTTCAGATTTCACAGTTCTTGGAATTTTGCAGTTCTCAACTAAAAATGTACCAAATTATGTTTTTAAAATGTATGCTAAAATACATTTAGAAATGTGTGCATTGATATAAAATATGAATGAACTGGATGTATACGTTGTGATAAAATACATATAAAAATACATGTAGGGAAACTGCATTGGTTGCTGTTTGCAATTACCTGTGTCAGGAGAGAGAGACAGGGTGTGTGTCACTGTGTTGATTCTCCTTGATCCCTCAACAGCTTTCCATTGCTTCTGTCCGAGCTGGGTACACCAAACTGCAGTGCTTCCACTCCTGTTTAGATGCCTCCCCAGAAGGTGGTTCTTGGGGAGCCAGTGTGGTGTAGTGGTTAAGAGCAATGGACTCGTAATCTGGTGAACTGGGTTCGATTCCCCGCTACTCCACATGCAGCTGCTGGGTGACCTTGGGCTAGTCACACTTCTCTAAAGTCTCTCAGCCCCACTCACCTCACAGAGTGTTTGTTGTGGGGGAGGAAGGGAAAGGAGAATGTTAGCCGCTTTGAGACTCCTTTGGGTAGTGATAAAGTGGGATATCAAATCCAAACTCTTCTTCTTCTTCTTCTTCTACTCAACTCAACTCCATGGGTTCTGCAGTATGGAGTTCCACAGGGATCATCTATATGGAGCCACTCAGTTGGGGTCATACCGAAATTCAGGATGTGTTGTTGATGACGTATGCCAGGCATAGGCAACTTCAGCCCTCCAGATGCTTTGAGACTACAATTCCCATCATCCCTGACCACTGGTCCTGTTAGCTAGGGATCCTGGGAGTTGTAGTCCCAAAACATCTGGAGGGCCGAGGCTGCCTATGCCTGGCATATGCTGATGACACACTTAACTATTTCTCCTTTTAATCTTCTTGCTCTTCAGGGCAAGATGGTTGTCATTTTGGCTGGGATTAAACCTATGACAGGCTCAGGGCAAGAGTAGCTTGGTTGGGAAGTCTGAAGTCTGGGAAGAGGCCCCAGAAATCAGGAAGACTAAAAAGTAGAATGTCTAAAGGCAAGAAGGGGGGCGGAGCAAACAATGGATTAAGAAACAGGAACCTGTGAAGGAGAAGGGAGCTTGAGGAAAGGAGCAGATGTGAAATGGAACTAAGGCAATGCCATTTATTAATGCGCATGAAACTGGAAGTTCGTAGGTTACTGTGTTACTTACTTACACACACACAGCCTGAGATTTATCATTACTAGGCGAGAAACATATGCTCGCCAGACCTCAGTTATCAAAACACCTGATCATAGATTGCCCAACAGAAGTTGTGCACTATATAACCCTGCCAACAGAGCAAATTGTTCCAGGTGACTCAAGAAGAAAGCCCACTTCTATGTAACAAGGAGTGTAATAAAATATGTTGAAGTAATAAGGGCATGTAACCAATACTTTATTCGGGTGTTCTGGATTCAGTGTAAGAAAACCTATAAGAACATCCAAAGAGCACATAAGAGTACCACATCATGTGTCCGCCTGAGCATAAAAAGTAACATGTGGGTTCTCTTCCTCACAGGGAAATGTCACTGCTAAGACTTAGGGGGTTAGTACTAATCTACAGTTATTATTATTTTTTCTGAATTTACGACAAGGGTATCCCAGAGGAGAAATGTGCAATTGCTAGGGGTTGTTTAGTGATAAGATTCATCTAACCTGAATCCAACCAGCAATGCACTGGCTTGATTTGCTCAGTATCTTCAAAAGTCAGTTGCTGTATTGCACTTCTATGGCAAGATCATGCCCTTAGCTGATAATGTAGCTGATGAATCATTGGTGCTGAAGAAAATTGGATAATCTACCCAGAGCAATCCGATGCAACGCCATTCGCTTTGTAATAACACATAATGGGCTTTGAGGACAGTTGATTTTTTAATCAGAACAATTGATATTTGCAGAATTTGACCTCACTGAGCCGTTTTTGAGAAAATAAGTTATTGCAATCAGAAAGTGACTTCTTGCCATCAAAGCAGCTTATTTCACTCACCACCACTTACATCAAACCTTGCATTTCTTCTACCCTAACAACTGACTATTGTCATCTTCCTACTAGCTAGGGGCCAAGCTAGTCTTTACATTGCAGACTCCTCAAGAAGAGCACGTTACCCTTTTATATCCAGAAGTTTTGGATGCAGAATAATTTATTTGCTTGCATTTTATGTAAATCCACCTAATTGGCTCTCCCTGAACCAATAAGCAAACCAAAGCACAGCTACCTTTCAACGTCTACGCTTCTCTAAATTTTGTGATTCAGTTATTCAAAAAGTATGCATTAAAACGCATATACTAGTGAAAACAATGTAAAAAAATGCACTACATTGCAGGAAATAGCTAGCAAAAGTGCATATGTTAGGACTGATGCATTGTATTAATGTTCATGCAGTACTCTTTTCATGTGTTTTTTGTGCTGATTTTAAGCTGCTTCTTGTTTTTACATTGTGCACATCATATTGAGAAATATGTGTGGAAGGTGATTAATAAATAACAATAAGAACAATGCTTCAATTCTTTGAAGTGGATTATATATATTAAGGTTTTGCGTAAGCCTGCCTAAATATTTACTTATAATTCAGTTTGAGAGTGATACAGAATATGGAAGCGAGGGGGCGGGGGGCTAAAGAGAGTTGAGGCTGATAGCATCACCAGACTAGAACAGCAACGGAGAGCGGGTTGTGTTTTTTTAAAGAAAACATATTTTTTGAAGCACAGAATCCACAAGCCTCCACTCTCTTCAGGAGAAGGAACATATTGCATCTCATTTCTGTACTTCCTGGAGATAAAAATCTACAGAAAATCCATCACCGACTGCAAACGTGTTGCATTTATTATCATCGTATTATCCTGACTTTGCTGCTCCAGCCTTCATGGATTTGTTGTATGCACAGTCAGGGACGTTTTCTACGAAAGACAATGCCAACATTCTCATTGTTGCCATGCAAACCCAATTAGGGGATATTGTACCTTTATATACTGAGACGGTTTCCCTTGGGTTATTGTCTCGATTATCAATAATTGCTACAAGCCGACTTCAACATCCGGCATATATATGAGACTCTCAGTGAATAGCAGGTTTTATTTAGAAGCAAGAAGTAGCTGGCATTATATTTTGAAAGAGAGTGCAGACACTACAGTATGGGTTTTCAAATAGGCGGCGCTTTTCCTTCGGCTGTAATTAAACTTGCCAATACCTTAAAGATATTCACTTGCAAATTTAGCATCTCTAGTAAGGCCAGCATTGGTGAGGATCGACAGCAGCAACTGCATAAGGCTCATATTTTAACTACGTTGTTTTAGAGTAATATTGCGGAAGGAAGTGTGAATGGTTGGTGACCATTAGGGCACAATTTAGAGCATTTGCAGATGCTCCCAATTTCAGTGCTTTTGTTCCCCGTTGCCTGGGCATATGAGGTGCCTAAACTCACTGTTACGGTGCATACCACTGTCAGGATTGTACAATAAAGACAACAGCTTGGATGCTTTTTTTAAAAAAAGTTTGGAGTTCCCACCTGCGGGGTGGTGTTGACCTTTTCTACGCCTCCGCAGAGGTTTGAGGAAAAACCAGGAAGGGACAATAAGAAGCACCTGGATAGTTATTTCATCACCCCAGTTAAAAGAACAGAGGTGTTACCTTCAACAAGTATATGCATAACATTTGATGAGTGTACAGTCCCTGTACGTCCCTTGACCCAGTATACCTGAAACAGCATCTCCACCCCCATCATTCAGCCCAGGCACTGAGGTCCAGCACTGAGGGCCTTCTGTGGTTCCCTCTCTGTGAGAAGTGAGGTTACAGGGAACCAGGCAGAGGGCCTTCTCGGTAGTGGCACCCGCCCTGTGGAACACCCTCCCATAAGATGTCAAAGAAATAAACAACTATCCGACTTTTAGAAGACATCTGAAGGCAGCCCTGTTTAGGGAAGTTTTTAATGTTTGAAGTTTTATTCTGTTTTTAATGTTCTGTTGAAAGCAGCCCAGAGTGGCTGGGGAAACCCAGCCAGATGGGTGGGGTAGAATTAAAATAAAATAAAATAAAATAATAAATATTATCAGTGTACAAATATTGTTGTGTTGTATACTGGAACAGTTATCCACACATAACATTCAACAAGTGTACAGCCCATGTACATAATAGTAGAAATCATTAAGTGTCCTTTCAGACAAACACTTGTGCATGTGGAGAGACAGCTTGTACCTGTGTCCAGGATAATGTGTGTACAAGCCTACTATATACATGAAAAGAGGGATAGACTTGGCTAGGAGTTTACTTCTAGAAGACGGAACTGATGTAAATTAATGGAGATGCCGTGGTCAGTATGAAAAGCCACAGAGCTATGTGGATAAAGAGAGGTGGGTGAAGTCAGGTTGCCAAGGGAAGGGAAGGCTGAGGCACACAGCTTGTGCCCAGTGCCCACGCAGGAGAGAAATCCTGGCAGAACTTCTGCTCCTATAAGATAGGCTATGGCTGTTCTTAATCTCTCCGGTTGTCTCAAATCTGTGGTGACAATTAATATTGTGACCTCTTGTTTAGGTTTTCTGAAATGTACAAGTTTGAAAAATATAAAGTTTGCAAATCTCAAATGGTTCAGAGTGCTTAAAGGGGGAAGGATCCCTGTCTTTTCTAGAATATGGCAGTCCTGATTTAAGGTGTCAGAAACTACAACTGTTCCCATGTTTTTAGTATATGCCCCTGGTAAAACCAACCAACCAACAAACCCCACTATTTTAATTCTGACACTGATGTGCCTTTTGAAATCAGGTTAGTGTGAATTCTAGAGCACTAGAGTTCCTTCCTGACCTGGTATTGTTTGGAAACACTAGAGTAGGTGCATCTTGAAACTATTACACAATTTCTGCATTATTATTATTTTTAAAAATGGGCATCATCTAACCATAATCTCCCTTTTGATCCCTCTCCCACCAGCTGCCATTTCTTCAACTGGTGAATGCCCTATGCATCCCACTGCTACGTGTCATAATGCTGGGGTCAGATCTCCTTGGTTTGTGGAGAGTGTAGCTATGAACTCAGAAAAAGTGGGAGAGGGAATTGCCCTTAATGCCAGGCCTGGATGGCCCCACATTCGTGGAAGCCCCACCATGCCAGGAGTCTGTTCTGCTAACTATTCTCAGGAAAAACAAAAAAAAATTCCTTCCAGTAGCACCTTAAAGACCAACTAAATCAGTTCTTGGTATGAGCTTTCGTGTGCATGCACACTTCTTCAGATACACAGTGTGCATGCACACGAAAGCTCATACCAAGAACTGACTTAGTTGGTCTTTAAGGTGCTACTGGAAGGAATTTTTTTTTTTGTTTTGACTATGGCAGACCAACACGGCTACCTATCTGTAACTATTCTCAGGAAGTCATGTTATCTTGACAATCCAAGGGCCAAGACTGAGAAGAGCATGGCCTCCCCTGCACTGCCGGAGTCTATAGGTGCTGAGACAGGCAAGGCCCTTTTAACTGGAAGAGACTGCCCTCACATGAAGTCACCAAAATGGAGCTGAAGCTCAACTTAGGCCTGTCTGCAGTTGTCTGTTGCTGAAGGCATATGGGAGCCTGCTTGTATGAATCTCCAGCTGAGCTCCACACGGAGCTATCCAAGGTGCTACCTGGGACGTCATTTATCTACCCTGCTTCACAAGCTGGTGAACCTATTGTAAACTGAATGCAATAGTATTTGGGCATTGGTGCTAAAATTGACACAGAGGGCTGTGGGGATAAGCGTTAACAGCTTGCCTCTCCGTTGTTATTCTGATCGCCATCCACCATTCTAAAACTACTCCTGGGTTCTAAAACTCCCATGGATACCGAAGGTTCCTGTATTCATAACTTCACACCTTTAAAAGGTCGCCTTCTATGAGTTGTATGGAAAACAGAACTCATGCCATCACATGCCCTTCCCCTGTGTGATACTTACCACACTACTCCAACACATGAAGAAGGCTGTTTTTTTATCAGGATCAAGGAATGAACTTAAGTTGCATCTTGCTGAAGCTAAGCAGGTCTGGGTTTGGTCATTGTCTGGATTTAAGAGTACCCAGAAATTCTACCTATGTCCTTATCTCCATGAAGGAAAGGTGAGATGACATTAAAAAATCAGGATGTGGGTTATGGCGGTGTTCCTTAATGAAAATCTGCATCATCTGACTCAGTGTACTTACTGTATTTCTGTACCACCTTTCTTCCAACATGGAACTCATAGGTGGAATTCCCAGGCAGTCACTCACCCAGGCACTGACCAAACTCAAATGCACTTCATACTAGCAGAGTGGCTGCAACCTGTCCTCTCAGCCTCTGTACTGGCACATCTCTGTGTTCATTTGCAGCTCACCACAGGCTATGAGGTACCTCAGGTTATTAGGGCTGAGCCTTTAATTAATCCCACTGTCACAAAAATTATCAGGAATAGACAGTTGCACAAGTCCAATATACATATATATTTCTAACTGTGTTATGAATATTATTCTGGCATGAAGTGTCAAGTCATTAAGTGTTCATTTGAGCTGGAAGGTATTCAATGGTTAAACAGCACACTATGAAGGTCTTGGGGCTGACAATAAGCCTGTGTGTGTCAAAGTGTTTCAAAGGATTTACTGCCTGTTACTGAGAAGCCATTGTGGAAAGGTTCAAATATTTCACTTATTGTCAGATTATTACTATAAAGAGGTCACTAGTAAACTCCCATAATTCAGAGTGATTCTGGGGTGGAAAAGGCCTGAGGGTTTGATGGATCATCTTGACTGGGAGCTTTGAAGTAAAATATCACCTGCTGTTTTGATTGTTCCCATATACTATCTGATGTTTCATGACTTCTTCTTTTAAAACAGAAAACAAAAACACACACACAATGTCTCGGACAAATGGCCTCTGAAAGATAAAGAAAACACATAAAATGTACAAGGAAATGCAAAAAGGAATATGAGCATAAGCCAAGTTTTCATTGGTGAAACTCCAGGGGGAAATTAGTGCCTTGTCTGGGCCAATCTACCATAGCTGGAATATGGAATGGCCACAACTTGAGATGACTCTGTTTTCAGTGGGAGCCTAGTAACTGCCATAAGCCACTTCCACTTTTCCGATAAGCATTAGTCCTGGTTCAAGGTTTCACTTCACAGTGCATGGAGGGCAAAATGGGGCAGTGTGTGCTAGCCATGGCCCAATCTCCTCATCCATGCCAGCTCCAACCTCCCCAAACTCCATGTATTCACTGAAAATGTCCAAAGGAGGTATCGTCAAGGGTTGAATTGAATGTACTTAGAGTCTTCCATCCCAACAGGAACTCCAGGTGGTTGTGCAGGAGTTGCCCAGGTGTGAGGCAGCAGCTGGCAGGGACAGGATGAATATGTGGGGCCCTTTTCTCTCTCCATCCATTCTGAGAGCATAATAATAATAATAATAATAATAATAATAATAATAATAATAATAAATTTTATTTATACCCCGCCCTCCCCAGCCAGAGCTGGGCTCAGGGCGGCTAACACCAATATAATTACAATAAAACATAATAGGGGGAAAACAAACAGACAAACAAAACCAGTTTATTAGAATACGGGTTAAAATACAATTTAAAATGCAGCCTCATTTTAATAGTAGCCCATAAATCAAAACCATAAGGGGAGGGAAACATAAGAGTCAAACTGAGTCCAAACCAAAGGCCAGGCGGAACAGCTCTGTCTTGCAGGCCCTGCAGAAAGATGTCAAGTCCCGCAGGGCCCTAGTCTCTTGTGACAGAGCGTTCCACCAAGTTGAGGCCAGTACTGTCACACCAGTACTATTTTTCTAGAAAAAAGAGGAGCCAGAACTTACCATGAATGCCTCCCTTGTTCTCTTATAATGGCAATGGCACCCACCTGAGAGGTGCTGGAACTGAGTTCTGGCAAGTTCCAGCTGAAAAAAGCCCTGGCTCATACACACCTGGAGTTGTCCTTTCATACAACGTTCTAGTCTCCTAAGAAGCAAGGACATGCTGAACTGCATTTGTGTCTGAAAACAGAAAAGAGGCTCTGCCCCCCCCCCGCCTTCTGCATTCTTTGCCTGTGTGCTGCTTAACACCACTGATCCATAAAGATCAGTGCCTCAACCAGTGAACACACAGTGCTAGCAACCCTGACCCTGCAAACATGGCTTTCTTTCCAGGAATAGACCATTCAATAAATATATCTTTGTAACTGTGATTTATTGTAAATCACGGGCTGATTTGCCTCTAAGGGTAAATGCATTTTTAATCAAGCAGTATGCCCACAGTATGCAAAGTTCATCTTCATTTGTGTTTTCCCCCCGGTGAACAAACCCCTCATGGTCTTCAACCTTTCGCTACTTTCGCCTCTGCCAGTTTGCCCATTAGAATTGCTCTTAATTACATGCCTGACTGCACTCTCAACTCTCTTGGGGAACAGTAAACTTTGAAAGCTTCCCTGTCCACAAAGGATATGAGCAAAAACATATTCTATTTTCCGAAAGTTTAATCAAGCTTAATGTGTAGGATTCTTCTTTCTTTTCCCCCATAATTTGCAACAAATTCATCATGGCTATTACATTGTGCATGGTAGCAGATAGATTTTTGGGCTTGGCCTAGGCCCTTTAGGACGGAGTCTCCAACGTGGCACCCTCCTGATGTTGTTGACTACATCGTCACTCACCACTGGCTACAATGGCTGCGGCCAATGGGGTCCAACAACATCTGAACGCCACCAAGTTGGGGAATGCTGTCCAAGGGAAAGCCGAGTTTCATTCAGCCTAATCCAAGACCCCCAGTCGGGGCAGAGGCCAGTGCACAGCCGTAGAAATAATTCACTGTGGTTGAAAGCTAGACCTGTTCATCAAAATGGATGAACCCTTCCCCTCGCCTTTCCTTCCTTCTGGGTGTTTACCCAGTTATCTTGGTTTCATTTCTCAGAAAAGAAAGAGGGGACGAATAGCTGTGCATTTCACTTTATTGGAAAATGGAGGCAACAGGGCCATTGGGCGGTTGGGCATTCTCTGATTCACCTTGATATGACTTGTTAGTCCTGAGTTCCAACTCTGCAAGGACTACCCTGAATCACCCCAGTTTGCCTTATTTGGGATGCACAGAGAGCTGATCCATACCCTTAGCAGAGGCCATTGCTAGAACCCTGACACTACTTCCCTAGCCTCTTTCTCCTGCATCTCTCCTCCCATTCCCACCAGTCCTCACAAAAGAGTGACAGTTCAAACCTTAGGTGATAAGGCAGGGCTATGGTGTTAAAAAATTCCTAGTTCTGTGGCTTATTACGTGGCTATCAGCTATCTTGGAAGTAGCAGAGGAAGTCTGATTCACAGTTAGTGCCTTGGTGGCTGAATGGATGCACAAACTCATTGATGCAGTTCTGTAAGGGAAGCTTTCTGTGTAAAGTGTGTCTGTGCATTGTCGCTGGGGTGTGTGGGTGTGGGTGTGATTTCCAATGGCATGAGGGCAGTACCCTTTTCTTCAAGGGGGACGGATGGGTTGCCCTTGAACGGCTAAAAACTCTGTAATGTATGTTTTACTTTCCATGGCAAAGTGTGCCCATGTGGATGCGTTCTCAAGACACACCTGTGTCTGCCATGGGCGTAGCCAGGATTTATGTTAGGGGGCGTCAGGATTTTTGTATTAGGAGTGGCAGAACCTCAGTTAGTTAAGTATTTTTGTTGGTTTACTTGATTTAGTGGGGCAGCTGCACTCCCCTGGCTATGACCATGGTGTCTGCCCCATGCTTTTCTGAGTTGAGTGCCAGAATGAGGCTGAGTAGGGTCCAAAACATGGTCAATCTCAGGTGAAGGGTTCATTACTACTAAAGAAAATGTGGATGAGTGTTTCATAACCACACCTGTATGGATTTCCAACTGCTTCCCTATATCTGTATTACAATGTCAGGACAAATATATTTTGGCCCATGCGAAAGCTACGAATAATTGTACCTGACCCAAGTAACATTGCTTTCTGTGGAACTCAATCATGACTAACTGTAGCTGAACTGGGGCCAGAAAATCGTATTTTTGAACCAAAAAGAAATGATTGAAGTTGCAAGAAATACTATCAAGCAAAATATTTGCAAATACATTATTTCAAATGTCCATTTTTTTGTACTTTTCTTGAGGAAATATTTCCTTCAACTCTGGAATGTTTTGGGGGGAATCTTGGAATGGTAACTTGGAGAAAGCTGTCACTTGTGTGAATTTGTTGCGTGCAACTCTTGAATATGAGGCTAATGCCATATTATATGTTCAGTATTATAAGCACAATTGTGTGTTATGAGAATGCAGTAATAATTTTGCAGCAGCCGGTTTATTATTATCATTTGTCTTTGCGGTTGTTTTGAAACACCTTGCTCTTTCGGGAAACTGTACCTTAACAGCACCACACTTTATTTAAGCATCTTCTTCACACCTGGAGTAGTACAAAAAACAGGTGTCTCTCTCTACTGGTTAATGCCTGGCTCCAGAGAGTCTAGCCAAAATCTGATTTGGATATTAACAGGCCCTGAGAAGCCAAACTCAGTATAGGGTTTTCTATGTGTGCTGTGTGACAGCTCTGGAAGTTAAGAGAGGATGAATGTGGCATTATGTGTCCATGCATGCCAGCATGGTTTTTCTGCTTTTTCACAGAGTTTCCATCCTTTCAAGAGTTTAAACTACTACAGAAACACTTAAAATAACATTAGGACCCAGTCCAGATTTCTCTGCCAGTCAGAACGTTTGTGTGTGTGTGTTTGAAACCATGCATCTGAGCACCCAAAGGGCTTTATGATTTGTTAGGTTTAGTAGTTCAGAGGATTAAAAAGACAGGAATATTAGCAGGGAAAAAAGAAGAAGAAGAAAAGTCAATGTATTCACTGAAGCAAATCTAATGGGTTGCTGGGCCAGAGGAAATTAAAAAAAGGTTCCACCTACCACCTGAGTGAATCTTATTTATAATTCCTAATTCACTATATATATATATATATATATATATATATATATATATATATAAATTCCCAGGCATCTTTCTTTTTTCTTCTTCTTTTGCTATGCTAGTCACATTTTCTAAATCCTTTATCAACGGCTGTTCTGCATATGAATGGGCTGTAATTGAACTGTCACATTCATGAAGGTCAGTAACCTTTCATTAGGAAGAATGTGTCTCTCTTGATAAATTGGAAAGTCCCTGGGGATTTGAAAGCAGGTTTTTTTTAAAAAAACAGCACACCACTCTTTCAAGTATACCTAAAAATCTAATACAGATCTTTCTTTCTTTCTGTTCCTTTCACGGTACTCTGACAAACCTTTCTTCTTTGTCTTTTTCATAGTCAGCATTGTTCAAAATATTCAATCTCTGTGCTTTGCCATGACCAGCCTGAGAGCTAAAGAGAAAATGTCTAACTCCTGTCCTTTAAATTCCAGATAGTCAATATGTCTAGGTCTTTGTTTGTTTGTTTTTTGTTTTTAATAATACACCTTGAAATTACAGCTAATACAGGGCTTTCTGTTTTTGGGGGTTTCTTTAGCAATCCCAGTGAAAATTACCAGCAAATCAAAGAAGAAACAAATTCATCAGGGACACAAGCAGAGGAGTTGATGGTTGGTCCCTGTGTTTTACCAATCCAGCTATTCAAAGGAGGGATCTTATTTTGGAGAAATGACCAGTTAGTCTAGTTGTGTTGTCCCTATCAATATCACCAACTGCTCCTTTGAAAAACCAGGCACTGGCCCAGTTTGCATGCAATGCTAAGCCACACCATGGCTAAGCATGAAGGCAGTAGGCTATGGGTTCTCAGAAGGAAAATCATGGCCATGTTGCTCCTCCTCCAGTCCTGCTGCTGCTGTGCTACCTGGAGCTAAACCATGGTTTGTCTTTGGGTCACATCCGAACATGTGCTTCTGATTTGTCTCATTCTAGATAAAACACAAGCTGTAGCAAAGGTTTATTGTTGACTTATTGCTTGTGGTTTGTTTGATGGAGACATTAATGTTTGCATTTTGTCTTTTTTTTTTTTTTTGCAATGCATAAGTGGCCATAGTACAAAGGAGCTTCCAAAAAGATACCAGCTTTCTAGAGTGATCAGTTGATCTCCATTAACACTATTGAACAGACCATTAGACCTTCAGATAGAGGACACCTTCAAAGAGGACATGTGGCAAGCCTAATACCACCTCTGAAAGGGGAAAAACTCATCATCCTCAGTCCAGAAATTATCCAAACATGCAAAATTATTTTTTCTAATGCCTATAAATAATCCAGAGGGACCAAATTAATTATGGACCAACCTTGGCAGTTGGCACATAGGTAGGTCAGTGATGTCAAAGGCCTGAGTTGTCACACCACATCTCATCTCACATTTGGTGATATCTGGTGGTGATGCCTTTTAGGTTATTCTGGAGATTGGTACATCTCTCAAAAATTCTCAGATAAATCCACAGTGGGAGACTCCAGAATCTATGGAAAGAATAGGTTGGATTTTTCGTCTTCTGGTGTTCAGCAGCTAGAAAGGGACATGTTTTGATGTGGGGAACGGCATTTCTTTTTACTGGCGACAGCATCTTAAAAAGCAGAGACATCACCTTGCCTACAAAGGTCTGTATAGTTAAAGCTATGGTTTTCCCAGTAGTGATGTATGGAAGTGAGAGCTGGACCATAAAGAAGGCTGATCGCCGAAGAATTGATGCTTTTGAATTATGGTGCTGGAGGAGACTCTTGAGAGTCCCATGGACTGCAAGAAGATCAAACCTATCCATTCTGAAGGAAATCAGCCCTGAGTGCTCACTGGAAGGACAGATCGTGAAGCTGAGGCTCCTATACTTTGGCCACCTCATGAGAAGAGAAGACTCCCTGGAAAAGACCCTGATGTTGGGAAAGATTGAGGGCACAAGGAGAAGAGGACAACAGAGGATGAGATGTTTGGACAGTTTTCTCGAAGCTACCAGCATGAGTTTGACCAAACTGAGGGAAGCAGTGGAAGACAGGAGTGCCTGGCGTGCTCTGGTCCATGTGGTCATGAAGAGTTGGACATGACTAAACAACAACAACAAAGATTCGTGAAAGATGAGACTATCAATGGCTACTAGCCATGTTCTACTTCCACTACCTTGAGTGTTTTTGAGTGCCAGTTGTTGGGGTTCACAAGTGAGGAGAATGTTGTTGTGCTCATGTATTGTTTGTGCTCTGGTTGGCCACTGTGAGAACAGGGAGCGGGAATAGATGGGCCTTTGGTGTGATCCAGCAGGGCTGTTTTTATGTGCAGTTTCCTATCTGTGGCAAGAGGACAAAAGAATAGCCTCATTGTCTTCCTTCAGGCCCAAGCTTCCAAAAAAGTTAAAGTACAACATAGCTAAAGAGCATATTTCCAAGTGTGTTAAGCATTTTCCAAGCAGAGAACAAATCCGCTTTTACCACTTCATGTCTTTACAATAGAAGCCCATCCATTAACATGGGAAACTGCTTGTTTGCATTTCTTAACAGCTGACATTTGTACCTTTCCAAGGAAAGTGAAGGGCATCTCATTGCTTCCTTGTTTAAAGCAGTGTAGAAATAATGGGGTTGATAGGGAATTGGAGCTAATTTCCTTTGTCTCCTATTCAGCAGATAATGGTGGTATGTGTGGGATGTTAAAGGCCAGGCAGAGGAGGTGACCTGGAGATGACTCCATTCTTCTGAGGTTTATCAAAGGCTCCTGTCAGTCAAAGGCATGCTGGGAGACTGGGGACTGGCCATCTGGTCCAAAGTTAATCAAAGAGGAAAAAGCAGAGTAAGGAAGTAGGGGAGAGAGGGGGGGAAATCTCACTGTCAATTTCTGTGCACGGTGGAAGGATGAGAGTTTCCTATTCCCTAGCAGTTCCAGCACATGGGCCTGGTGGTGGTGGGATCACCCTCACGACGGAGGGTTTTGTTTAATATGGATAAAGCAGCGAGATGATATTGTGTGTCAGTTTTCAGTGGCAACACTGAAGGTCACTCATGCTGTTAGCTGTTCAGAGAAGCAACAGAACTGTTTCACTTATTTGAGGAAAGAAAGGAAATAACTGGTTCACTATGGGGAGCCAATTTAAATTCAAACAGGTCTTCTGTTTTGAAGCCAGAAATCTTTTCATCATTGTCATGTTTATTACAAGCATTAACAAGTTTTTACAGCAAATACCATCACTAACCCATCCCTGTATCTAACCCGGCATATGTCCTCCTGCTACCACCACTGTCAAATGATGGCATCCCTTACAAACTTCACAAACTTCACATATTGAATTTGTGAATTGAATTTTGAGTTCAGATTGGTGATTTTGTCCAATTACTAAAATCGAATGGTCCAGTGTGTGGACTGAGTGAACCCATAGCTGTGGAATTGTTGAAGCAAAGAGGGCCTGATCTCTCAAGGAATGAGAGACCAATGATTGTCTTCTGTAAAAACAACAAAGAGTCTCTTGGCACATTAAAGGATAATATAATTTATAATTTATTTTTATTTTTATACTGTAAATCACCCTGTGATTGTCACATGAAGGGTGGTATATAAATTTAATAAATAATAATGGCATAAGCTTTTGTGGACTATAGTTCGCTTCTGTCAGATGCATGAAGTTTACCTGAGTTGCAGGTACATATATACCTGGGAGGGAGGGGTTGATAGAAGTGGACTATGCCATAATAAATTTGTTGCTCTTAAAGGTGCCACGGGTCCCTGGTTTTGCTGCAAGCAACTAACTGGCTACGTCCTTGGAAACTGTTACAATAGAAATCCCACATAAGCCATTTTGAAGTTTCTAAGGAAGGATGGAATATGTGCAAAATGCATAAGGTAACCCACACTGGGTTTTAAAAAAATCATTGAGTTCTAAGCCAGAAAACTGGGACATAATTAGCAAGCTTAGGGCTAGTTAATGCATGAAGGGGTTAAGAGCACAGAGCACAGACTCAGCTAGGTCATACCCCTCACCTGGAAGGAAGTGAAGTTTCCTTCTTTGTTCATTCTCTTTCACCAAGTGAACTCATTGAGATAGGATGTGTATGCTTAGAGCTATTTGACTATATTTTGTATCCAAAGATTGGATTGCCTGTGTTTACTTGCTGCTGCATGAGTAAATGCATTAACCTGACTTTTGGAACTTTGTAAGTAAAACATTTTAAAACTTACTAAGGTGTGTAATCTGTTCAATGCTAAGAGGAATAGAAACACTTTGGGTGTCCCACTGCATTCAGTAAGGCTTATTCTCAAGTGAGGTGAGGATTGCAGACAGTCAAGACTAAGGCTGCTATCCTAAACATGCGAACGTGGGAGTCCCATTGAACTCAGTTGAACTTACCCAGTGAGTTTTGTTCTGGGGGGACACAGGGGTACGCATACCCCTAAACATTTTGTGAATCTAAGTTTGGCCTCATTGAGGGGCAGTATTTCAATGTGAGTAGGAAAATGAGAGTACCCCTAAACATTTTTTTAAAGGAAAAAAAGCACTGAGCTTACCTCTGAGTAGACATATTTGGAATGTACTGCCAGTTCCCAAGCCATGTACTAACCACTCAAGACCTGCTTTTCCATCAAGGAGATTATTTCCTCATTTGAATCTGCTCTATTTCATCTCTTGACCTTGTGAGAACAAGTTGGAAACTGAACTGGGTTACAAAGATTCCTCTCAGGAAAACGGATTGTGGAAGCAGAGGGCCCTTGGCTGCCATCCTAGACTGGCCACTTCATGCATCACCAAAAAAGATGACAGAGGAGGATGCTGATCTGCATAAATTTTGCATATGGAAATGCAGAATGACTATATTAAATAGTGGAGAAGCCTGTGACCAGGTCACCCGTGTGACTGCTCAGTCTACTGTCTGGGTGCTAATCGTGGATGGGCAACTTCACAGTTCCTGCTCAACTTCCTTGGGGCTCTTGATCTTTAAACAGGACTTCCTCTCAAACAGAGGAGTGTTCTCATGGACACCCTATGTAATCCTATGCCATAAGCCCCACAGAACACATTGGAAATTGCTACTGTCTGAACATAGATTGAATTGCACCCATCTAATTGCCACTTGCACCTAATGCATGCTAAGGAGGACAATATAAGGAACATGTCTTATAAAAATCATTGGAAAAAGCAAAAAGCGAAAACATCATATGGAATTTCCCCCCAAGGAACAAAGCTGCTTCATATCAGAAACAGCTCTGAACATAGAACTTGGCACATACTTCCAGTTTCTTCATTTGTGCGCAATTCTGTTTGCTTTCTGGGTCAAGGTTCAAACAAGCCTCGCTAGACCAGGCATATGGAGGAAAAGTCAGCAGTGCATCGAGTTTCACCTCTAGCTTTACTGAGCTAGTTTCTCCTTGTGGAAGAGACTCTGGTTGGCATGGCTGAATAACAGTAAAAATGGAACAGAGATGGGAAGCATGAAAATGTCAATAAGTTTTCTTCAGCAGTGAACAGGAGCTTTATTATTTTGCTGCTGCTGTTGTTGTTGGCACCTGCCTGTCTAGAGAGACAATGGAGTGTGCCTCTGGAGGTGAAATCAAACTTCTGGAGAATCACAGCACCTGCTGTGGCTGCAGAGACCATTAAATTGTAACTGCTGCCTCCCGCTTTGCTTTGACTGCATTAGCAGCGCCGAAGTGACCTCTCCAAATGCACTCCCAATGAACATCAGGCAGGCGCCAACACTTAAAACTCCTCTGCTCATCCAGGCTTCTCCTGAGGGTTTCTCCTCAGGATGAGGGGCCATAATCAAGTGGACAGATGGCATTGTGATTGTTGCCACTCATCTGTCTCAAGAGATAATGGATCCTGCCCATGAGGGAGGCATCAAAGCAAAGTGTCCTCCCTGAGGTGCAAGCCTGGGCAGTGTGAAGGGAGGTCCTTGGCCTCCCAGAAGACAGACCCTCCTCTTGGCCTCACCGATGTGGTCCAAAGGAAAGCAGAGCAATATATCTGGCACCAGCTTGGCTGCAGGAATTGCTGGAAGGAGGCGTACAAGACGCCATCCAACTCTCTTAGGGACTCCACTCCGAATTTGTGTACGGATTACTCCTTAGCCCTTACTTCTCCCAAAGATGTCCTGCAAGGCAGCAGGCACAGATTCTCCCTCACGCTTGACTCCCAAAGCCTTTCTTATGAATGAATATAACCTCAAGGCAGCAGAGTTTAGGATCTGAGTTTTCCTTCTCCTAGATGGGCTCCTTCTAGCCAGTGAGAGCCAGTGTGGTGTAGTGGTTAGGAGCGGTGAACTAGTAATCTGGTGAACCGGGTTTAATTCCCCGCTCCTCCACATGCAGCTGCTGGGTGACCTTGGGCTAGTCATACTTCTCTGAAGTTTCTCAGCCTCACTCACCTCACAGAGTGTTTGTTGTGGGGGAGGAAGGGAAAGGAGATTGTTAGCTGCTTTGAGACTCCTTAGGGAGATAAAGCGGGATATCAAATCCAAACTCTTCTTCTTCTACCTTCGCAGGTTCACGAGCCTCACTTCTCTCGGCAGCATGTGCAGTAACTGCCTTCTTAACCATTAGACCCACTACTGGTCTTCTCCACTCAGTCTGCCAGAGCCTGTCTTCACACGCAGAGGAAATCCCAAATTCACCAAGAGTTTGAGACCATTCATCTACCCTCACCTGGTTCAGCCACCTAGTCAAAGCCATTCCCAGGGTGTGGCCACTGTTGCATGCTGACAGTTCTAGGAGCAACAGGTGAGAGCTGAGTGCAGGGTGGGGACCAAAGGTGGACAAACCACCCCAGAAGTAGCATGATGTGTCCCCCAGCAGATGTACTACCCTTTCCTTAACAGTTCACTATTAATGGAACAGAAGTGTTTTACCGGGTGGGACAGGGCTGCTATGTTAGCTTACTGGCAGGTGGGTTTCTGTTGTTTTTGGGGAGAGAAGCAACAGATTTGTGTGGTGAAAATGCATCAGCAGGAGCACTGGGTTAGTTTTGCCCATGTACTTTCACATTGTTCTCCCCGCCACCTCTCCCTCTCAATAAACAACAGCAACCCACCTACTGGGAAGCTAGCATAGCAGTTCCACCCCACCCCAACAGTATTTCTCAAATACTGCCCAAAATGCCCTCCACTAAGGCTGGGGTGGGGAAAGCTTTTTCAACTCAAAAGCTACATTCCACCTTCATGGGCAACTTTCTGAAGGCCTCATGGGCAAGGCCAAAAGTGAGTGGGTCAATGGATACGACTCTTTAAGTGTGTACAATAGGCTACGTTCCAGCCACACGAAACGCAGTGGTTTCTGTGACATTCTTTTTTCATCCAGGAATTCAAAAGGTATCAGCTCAAGGACACGTTGAGGCAGTGAATGAAAACAGAACCACCTGAGACACCCCTGCCCCATGAAGAACACTTGAGAGCTCTAACCCACTGATGTATTAATAGCATGTATAGAGTATAAGGGAAGTGTTCAAAGTGTGAAACAAAAGCGGAGCAATTGGAAATGATGCATTGTGTAAAGGGATACTGTGGATAGGGATAGCATGGTGGAAGTGAGAGGTTTATGAAATGAAGTGATGCAAATCGGACACTGAGCAACAGCAACAAAATGAATGACAATCATACAAAAAAATCATAATCTAGAAGCAAGTTTACATGGAGCGGAGGGAACCGTTGGTTTGCCTAAGATAATATGAATTGAACAAGCTGTCATGCAGCAAAATAAAAAGAAATGAGTGTAGGGGATAAACATTGGTTTTGATAGACAAAAGTCCACTGTACTATCCCATTAAGTACAAGCTGGTTATGCGCTGTATGAACTGGGGCTTTTATCAGACTGTGCTGTGTACATTCAGCAAGAGCTAAAGAGAAGTTACAGACGGACTCCCGTATTTATAGTTTGCTCTCTATAGTTTCTGTTGGACTTGAAAGAAGGAATAAAAATGTCAATTTTCTGTGAAATGGACTCTTTGCATAGAATAGACCCTGTGCCTAGCTGCCTCCATGGAGTCTATTAGGCCAATGTGATTTTCTACCTCAGATGGATAATTCTTGTTCTCTCTTCTCTCCCAGAGCTTCCCTGAACTTTGAAATATCTTGACATTTATGGATTGTGGCTGACGTTTTCAAAGCCGTGCCCTTCTTCTTCCACACAGCGTACTCAGATGAATGGCAAAACTAAGGGCCTGTATTAATTAAGTAATTAAGGACCTGTTCCAACAGATACAATATTTTGCAGAAATGGGAAGTGCTAAATGTGCTACAATAACCATCCCTAACCACATCACAGTCTGTGAGGCCAGAGGCCAGAAAGAGACCACAATATATACACACACTCACATCTCCTTCATACTATTGTGTTGAGTTTTAGCTGTAAGCTGCTCTGGAAGGCAACCTTGCCGGAAAAGCAGGGTATGCAAAAATAAATGAAACTGCAAACATTGAGATAATTTTGAATGCCTGACATACTTTGGGATTCCAAAACAAATCTGTCTCAGTCAGATGTAAGATCAATGTGGCTGCACACGGATGGCCTGCTTATTGAGTGTTCGCTCTGATATGTTTGCGGGGAGGTCAGACCAAGTTGCCTATTTATTTATTGAGCATTCATTCTAATTTGTCTGCAGGGAGGTTATGGGACTCTGTGCTGAGCAACTGCTACCCTACACTTTCCAGCACATTTCCCCATTGATTTCCTTATTGCATAAAGTATGCTTTGGGGTGGGGAGGAAGAGGATTGCCTAATCAACTTAAATTGTGCAACCAGAATTTATCAGTTGGTGATCAAAGCTCTTGAAAATAGAGATAATCTGAAACTGCCAGATAGTAGCTGAAGAGGTGTTTAGTTGATCTTCCTTCCTTCCTTCCTTCCTTCCTTCCTTCCTTCCTTCCTTCCTTCCTTCCTTCCTTCCTTCTTTTTTGCATCAATACATTGTCCTAGATGTCCTAGACCTACTTAGGTGGCGATCCTAGACCCACATACCTGGGAGTAATCCTCATGAAATCCAGTGGGATTTACTTCTGAGTAAACATGCCTCAGCCTGCCCTGTACATCCCATAGCAGCTGCCTTCTACCTCGAGAGGCAAGCTGCCATTATCCCCCTTCCTCCCATGGATAGATCTGTGCTCATCGCTAGCGAATTATCTCTACTTACTGCTTATAATACAATAGTTATCTCTTAGTGCAGCAATCAAGAGGCAAAATGTAATACACACATATAATCCCAAAGACCTTCTCGCAATTTGTTTCTCATATAGAATAGCCCATTTTAACGCAGGCCTCCCAAAATGTATTACAGATCTTAGTCGTTTTCTCAGACAGAATTCTCACATAAATGTATTTTCACTTCAAACGCAGAAGTTAGAGAGCAAGGGTATAAGATGGTGCTGCTGCAAAGCACTAATACAATTTATTAGACAAAGCCTATGAGGATGCAATAGCAGGTCTGCTATCAAAAGGGGGGGGGGGACCTTCAGGCATTTTACATCCCTTAATCCCAATGACAGCCTGTTTTTGCAGATACCCTGCAGTTCATGAATCACTGGCTATAGCATGCAAAATCCCTATTTAGGTAATTACAATACAATACACACATCTGCACATTGGCTAATGTCACAGGAAAATATTCCAGGCAATCTTCTCTCTGAAATAATACAGCCACCTCACAGTTTAGTGCAATCTTTTCCATTCCATGATGTTAATGCAATGGAAAGGTGGGAAAATGTCACTTTGCTCACAGGTATGTCTTTCTGGGCATTGAATAAGACACTTGACACGAGAGTCTGTGAGGTCCGTTAATAACGCTGGCAGATTTAAATGAAAGCTTAGTCCTAAGTCCTGCACCCCCATTGAATCCAGCACATCACGACTTCTGAAGCCTCCTTTCCATGTCTGAAAAATTAGAATGCTGTATGAATAAGGCTGCAATCCTAAACACACTTCCCAGAGTGGAAATCCCATTTAATTCAAAGGGACTTACTTCTAAGTAAATACGCTTAGGATTGTGGTATAAGTGAGGTTATGTTTGCAAAATGCTCTGCAAACTAAAGTGCAGCGTACTTACATTAATATTAATAGTGGCCTTGTCCAAATTACACAAAATATTAATTCATTAATGTGTTTGTTCGTTCCATTTTTTACTCTGCCAGCATAGCTCCCAAGAGCCCTCAGGGTGGCTTAGGACAAATCAAATCTAAAAACTCTAAAATCCAGTCCTGAAAACAGGCAAACAACACAAAGGAACCAATAATACAGCGAGCAAAGGACTCTGAGTTCAGCATTAAAAGATAGCTCAATCCAGTTCCAAAGCTCACAAGCTAAGAACTTAAAATCGAAATGTTGCTGCAAATGCAAGTATTACACAGGGGTGGCCAACTTGGTGCCCTCGAGGGGCTGTTGGACTGCAACTCCTGATGCCCTGGAGTTGTAGGCCTTCTGTGTGGCATGTTGGCTACCCCTGCACTTCCGCTTGCTAGTGTTTTCTCCTCATGTTCCAATGGAGGAATGTGAAACCATCAGATCAGGAGAGAGGTTGTTTCTTCTTACATTGAACAACCTCACGGCCTGGTAGCATGTCCTTTGTTAGTTTGCTGAAGCACTCTCTTAAAAGTATTTATGGCATCAAGCTCTGGAGAGATAGAAGACCTGGAACAACAACAACACCCTGATGCAACAAGCAAATAAGGAAACGGATATAAAAACAGAAAATATTTCTTTCTTGATTTCTACTCCCCTTCCAAAATCTGATTATCTCAAGATGCTTTGGACTCTACGATGGCCAGGACCGAAGGGAATTGTAACCTGAAACATCTGGAGGGCACCAGCATGGGGAAGGTTGATTTATTTCAAACAATTCTATTTTGGGTTGTTATCGTTTCCTTCCCTTCTTTGTGTGATGCAGCTACATCGCCTGAGGGACAGAGCTCATCGCTGATACTCTCTCAAGGTGAACTAAGAATGCTATGGCCATCACGGTGATGAAAAGCTCTGTAAAATATAAACAACTGTGTTGCTGACCTCTGTTAATGCCAGCCTCTGGGACAGGGAGTTGCTCGTGCTGTTTGTGTACGTATTTGGCAGAGATGTATATTTTAATATTCTACAAATGTAGGAATATTGTTGATAATTCTTTGAAAGGCCAAATTTCAAAATGGGGAAGGGGCCATAGGTCGGTGGTAGTGCTTCACATGTACCAGAACCCCATCTCAATCCCTGATATCTCCAGACAGTAATGGGAAGTAATCCCATCTCAAACCCTAGAAAACTGTTGCTTGTCAGCAGACCCCCCCAAGAGTGCCTATTTTCCAGAGACAGTTGTGGATTAAAGATGCCGTCCTGGTTTCTGATTTGATCCCAGAATGTCTTCCTTTTCCTTAAAGGTAAAGGTAAAGGGACCCCTGACCATTAGGTCCAGTCGTGACCGACTCTGGGGTTGCGGCGCTCATCTCACATTTATTGGCTGAGGGAGCCGACGTACAGCTTCCGGGTCATGTGGCCAGCATGACTAAACCGCTTCTGGCGAACCAGAGCACCACACGGAAACGTTGTTTACCTTCCCGCTGGAGCGGTACCTATTTATCTACTTGCACTTTGATGTGCTTTCGAACTGCTAGGTTGGCAGGAGCAGGGACCAAGCAAAGGGAGCTCACCCTGTCGCGGGGATTCGAACCGCCGACCTTCTGATTGGCAAGACCTAGGCTCTGTGGTTTCACCTACAGCGCCACCCGCGTCCATTTCCTTAGAACATCCCTATTTTCATTGGACAGATGTTGGAGAGTATGGAGTTATGCAACCCTTGAGCTAAGGATATACATTACGATACAGCCTTTAGAAGACATCTGAAAGCAGCCCTGTATATGGAAGTTTTTTAATGTTCAATATTTTATTGTGTTTTTATATATGTTGCAAGCTGGGGCAACCCAGTCAGATGGATATAAATAATAAAATTATTATCATTATTAATACTATTATGGAATAGGACTCCTTATTTTCGGAGGAGAAATGTTGGAGGATATGAGGTAATGCTGAGGTAGATGAGCCAATGGTCTGACTTGCTATAAGGCTGCTTCCTACAGACACTTAAATCCTAATCCTCCCATAAAGACAGCCTGTGAAACTAAAGAAAAGACAGGTTCTGTTTCGTTTCTTGACCCCTAGAGAGTGGCCTAGGTAGCCCAAGCCCTGGGTCTTTTGCATTGGACCCTAGATCTCCTTCCCCAGTATTTAACCTCAATTTTTTAATGTGGTTTACGAGGTGACTTGGTGCAGTGCAGATGAGACCCCAGCCACCTGCCATCTTGGAGCACATCTGTACCATACATTAAAAACACTGTAATGCTACTTTATGGTTCATGACTTCCCCCAAAGAATCCTAGCAACTGTAGTTCATTAAGGGTGCTGAGAGCTGTTCCTCCCACAGAGGTACAATTCCCGTTGTGATTTAACAAACGATCCACAATCCCAAGAAACTCTAGGAACTGTAGTGCTATAAAGGGAATAGGGGTCTCCTAACAACTCTCAGCAGCCTTAACAAACCACAGTTCCAAGGATTTTCTCCCCCGGGAAGCGATGACTGTTAAAGTGGTATAATCACACTGTAATGTCTGGTGTGGATGTGGCCTTTACTCAGAGGCAAATTTGTGCCATAGGCCCTAGGCTGTACCTCAAGGCTTTCTTAAAGTTCCTAGCAATGCCCTACTTGCCTTTGATCCTCTACTGTCCTCTTACTTGTCCTACAACACAACACTCCCTTGGCTTGGCATCTTTTGAAAATGGTAGCTTTTGCACAGGGCAATGTAATTCCAGGTACTTTTCCAACAGTAATGAAGATTTCTGAGGAGAAACAAACCATTCCTCTTCCATACTTTATAATTTAATTCCGCAAGTGTAGTCATCTTTATCCTGCCTATCTGCTTCAGTCATCCATTTTGCTAGCTCAGCCTTCTGGTGGCCCTAATGAGCTCTCTGTCGCATTCACGTAACACAAATGAAATTAGCGATGGCCTTACTTGGCAGTCCCTCTGGGAATGAATTGTCCTTCCCCAAAGAAGTAAAAGTCAGTTAAAATCACCTTGAGCGGTACTTGTTAGATTTTTATCAACGTGCTACTGACGCTTACACAATGGCAGTTAAATCGCTGCCATCTAGGAACTCTCCTTGGGCACCTCACTGTTCTATCATGGCAGGCAAAAATATATCCAGATAAATATCTCGGTTAAGCAAGGCATTTGTCATAGGGACACTATGAAAAGGTCCTGTTCTGGTTTAAGTCATGAGCTCCAAACCTGCTAGCTTAGCTTAAACTCCTTTCGCCAAAGGCTGGATCCTTTGAACATTGTGCAACCATGGTTTCCAAACATTTAATTTAAGAGAACAGTTGGTGGGAAAGTTTGATCCATGTCTGACCTCTCAGGTCCACCATGTGATTCAGCGCTGGTTCCAGGTTTTGATACTCTCCAAGTGTCCTGATTTTGCAGGGACAGTCCCAGAATTATGAAAGCTGCCCTGGCTTCTGATTTGATCCTGGAATGTCCCTATTTCCCACACCACTGCTGCCACCAATGAGCACAGGGAGGAGGAGGAGCCAGCGGCTGTGGTGGCGACAGTAGCAAGGGAGCATCCCATTGCCTCTCCGTGGCCTCTGTTGCTGGCCTCTTCCCTTGGGTAGCTTGTAGTGGCTGCTCGAGAGCAAGCAAGGAGGAGGAGAGGCTGCCGCCGCTGAGGTCCAACCCCGCGTTACACACTAGGACAGGCTGCGGGCAGGTTTACCCTGGGCGGGAAGAAAGCGATAGGATATTGATGTTCCGTTCCGCCTTAAGAGGAACAGATATGTGGAGTTGTTGTATGTCACATGTCTGTTTACTTCCAGCACAGTCTGCTGGGAACTTCCGTTGTATATTGCTTTTGCTATACGGCTGTTTGCTTGGACACGAAGGGAAGCAGACATGTTTTTCCTTTGTTCTGCTGCTGAATAAATGCTGTAAATATGCTTAAATATGCCTCTGTCTGCTATTTCTGTTGCAAAGAGTTTTTATCTCTGCTGGATTGCGTGCTAAAGGTTTCTGAGGCTTGAGTCGCAGTTTTGATTCTGTTCCGAGAACCGGAGATCGCCCGGCTGTTGGTCGGTGGCTGGAGCCAGCTGGGGGCCTGCCTGGCAGCATCCCAACAGAAAAGAGTAGACCGGAGTCAGGGGTGTAGCTAGCTGCTCCAGCACCCAGAGCGGGCGGCAATCTGCCCAGGGGGGCAGCATGGTGAGCTGCCCACAGAATCCACCTGGCGGACGTAAGCCCCACATGGCTGTTTCGGGCTGTGTACGGCCCTGAGCCACTGCGTCACTCCCAGGAGAGACGCATGGCTCGGGCACATTGCAGGCCAGGCCCCGCTGTAAGTGCTGCCTCCTGCCACGTCCCATTTCGTCACCCCCTCAGGGATTACACCCAGGGCAGACCGCACCCCCACCCCCTTCCTATGCCCCTGAACGGAGCACAAGGAGTCGTGATGGGGAGGGCGACACATTGTGTGCCTGCATCTAATCTTGCCCCTTTCTAAAATTTATTGGCATGCGTTTTTCTTTTTGTAAATCTACCAAAGAATAAAAAATCAAAAAAATCAGGATTAAGGGGTTTTCTCAGGATGGTGGAAAGTGTGTGTGGTGGGTCTTGTTAGTGTACTGGTGGCGGCACTCACCCTTCTTCTGACAGGAAATGTTTGGGGGGGTGTCAAAAAAGGGGGGTTGAAGAATGTCAATGGGGGGGGAGTGAGAAATGTCCCTATTTTCATCTGGGGTATGTTGGAGGGTATGGGTTTTAGGGCCCTCTTGGGCAAATCACTTTCCAGTGTGCTTCTCCTGCCCTCGCTACTGCTATTTTGTCTGTGTCTTTGCTCTCTTTCTAGGTTTAATCTACATAGATGGAGAGAGAGAGAAGCCAGCAAAGCCAGCAGTGGCTGCTCCTTCTCTGCTTCTTACTGCTCTTGCTGCTTAGTCACTCAGAGAGGGAAAATAAACAGACAATCCATTGCAAAGATTAACTTCTGAGGAAGGATTTCCTTAAGACTGCGGCAGGGAGGAAAGGGTTAAATTCCTTTCTTCATGCCTTCTCTGATCCTGCAAACACCCCGCAAGCTGATGCTGGCTGTATACACACCACACATTCAAAGCGCATCCTCCCCCAGGGATCTTGGGAACTATAGTGTGCCCCTCAAGGGTCTACAATTCAGTCCACAGCACCCTTGACAAACTACAGTTCTTGCAATTCTTTTTGAAATACTGTATACCGTATTTTTCGCTCTATAACACACACGTAGTTTTTAGAGGAGAAAAACAAGAAAAAAATATTCTAAACGAAATAGTGGATATATGATTTTTGTGGTTCATGCTGTGGCCGCAGACATGTGATCTGACAGTGAGTTTGGAGTAGCCCAATGCAAAAATCCTGAGGATCCATGTGGATCCTTGCTTTGTAACCACGGAGGAGGGAAGGAAGGGGAACCCTGGATCCTCTGCTCACGACTGCAGCAGATCCCCCCCGCCACCCGCAGGCATTCACTCCATAACACACATAGACATTTCCCCTTACTTTCTAGGAGGAAAAAAGTGAGTGTTATGGTGCAAAAAATACGGTATATCAAGAACCAGCAACCAGCATGTTAGATGCAAAGGCAGATTTAAGAGCAAGTTTACTTTGGCCCTCAATGTTTTCTGCTGGAACTCGCCATTGACAGAACACCTGGACTCTGTGGAGGCAGGAAGGAAATGCGTTAACCTCCACGCCGCCCTCCCAGAAGTCAACAGATTCCACCAGCTATTTTGCCAGGACCACATAGTGGAACAGGCAGCTTTGGCCTATTGTGATATGTTAAGTGATTTCACAAAATGAGGCAGGGAGGTAAATCAAAGAAGGGCTTAGCAGAACTGTGGAGCCGAGGGACAAAAAAAAGAAGAAGCCTTCGCACAGTTGTCAGTAGAAAAGGAGGGTGCCACTCTTACAGAGCTTGAGGAGGTCAATAAATCACCACCCTTATCTTGCAAACAGAGCCTGTGACTTCAAAAATTAGCTCATTTATTCTGCACAATTAAATTTATTGAAGTGTGACAGAAAAAGTTTAACAAGCACTGGAGCAGAAAGTCAGCAACAACGGAGGCAAGCATCTGAGTGAAAGGCACAATTAGTTGATTTTCATTTTATTTATCAATATAATTATTGAATTGTATTTATCCTATTCCACAGATTTTTACTATTATTGCTGGCTGGGCTCTCGGGAAATGAATTAGTCCATTAAAAAAAAAGAAGAAGAACCCAAACTTAATGTGATTATAGGTTAATAAAAGAAAACTTTGCTAAAATACAACACAATCTTGCATGCAATGTGGCCACATCAACTGGCTGAGAAATCAAGCCGTCTGCTATGTGAAAGAATAAAATTGAATATAAACTGTGAACACAATTAATTTCCTAGAAGGGGACTTAGCTTGAGCCAAGTAGATACCAACCCTATGTTCAAAAGTTAGGAATATATTTGGAGATTTGAAGTAGCATAGTACAAATTGTTGTAGACACATAATGCCTTTTATTTACCACATGGGAGTATATTATGATGCAATACTGCTGACATTCCATTTTGTTTCTTTATAGCGTTTACTCCACTTGTTGGTATGGTACATATTATTGTGACTTCTTGCCATTACTGGGTATTATGGATAGAGGAAGTCTGAAAAAGCTATAGACAATGCCTTCCCTGCCACCATTGGATTTTTGTTTTCTGGGCTTGAATTGAACAGATGAAGACCCTCTAAATTCACTCTGCATCAGGTGAAATCCGGTGTCAACTGTTAGAAGTGATTGAGGCCTGCAGAGGAATTTTGTCAACTTCATGCAAAATATTTTGGTTCCCCCTGTAATTCCTACAGATGTTTTCAGGCATCATCACCCAAATTTGCTTTTGAACAGTACCAGACAGCATGGTGGGCCACCACTGTTCACCTCACCTCTGGTGTGTAATGTGACTACATTACTGCTGCTCACCAGGAGGCAGAGAGAGAGGGGAGAGGCAACATCGAGAGTGGTGCAGTGCAAATGCACCAGCAAGAACACTGGACTGGCTCTGCCAGTGAGTTTGCACCACAAACACCTCACTGTCTCCTCACCTCTCCCCATCTATCTCCCAGTAAGCAGCAGTGACTGGAGGTCAGGTGAGGAGCAGTTTCTCCTATGCCATCCACTGCTGCTTTTGATGAAATGTGGTAATAACTTTAATTTGGAGGAATATCTTCGTGTATGTCAAGACTGACATGACATCTGCTACAGAAAACCAAATGAGAATGGGGTGCAGTTTTGCTACATATTCTTCTGTGATTCATTCCTGTTTGCTACTCCACTTCTAGATCTTGTCATGAAGACACTTCTATATCATTAACAAGGCACAAATTTTGTACCAGTCCATATGGACAATATTCTTGAGAAGGCCTTCTTCCTGCCAGTTGTATCTTTCTTACTTTTTATTTATTTTAAGACTCTGATGGCACTCTAGGCCCCCCGCCCGGTGTGGCCTGCCCCACCCCTAGCTACGTTACTGTGTATTTCTTATTTTTTTGTACTGCCTGAGTTTTTCCTCTGTATCCTGACATAATCATGTGCTTTGCACAGTGCAATGGATTTGTTGGGAAATGTCTATATGAGTACAGTTAAGATACCTTTACCATTGCTTAAAGGGAAGACATTGATAAAGTTGCAAGCCTGCAATGGCAGGTGGAACATTCATGGATATATGGGAAATGTATAATATCAGTAACACGACAATGAGGGCAAAGCAGAAATTAATTCTCACCAGTTTTGGAGTAAGCTCCATTGAACACAAAACATACTTCCAAGTAAATAAGCGTTGTTCTGCAAAAAGTGTTGGTCAAGTCTTCAAGGCCGTTTCCTCAGTTGAGGCTACCTACTTTCTGGACTTTCTGTGGAAAGGGGACAAGTGGGTGGGGCAAAAATGATTCTCCCTCCAGCTGCTCATCACATGTTTCATCTGGTGAAGCGCTAAAGTCTGGACATTTGAAGATTGTGGAGTTTTATCTTCTAGGTCAAGAGTAAGCAACCTTCTGAATTGGAGATTTTTCATTCCTACCATGGAACTTTACCTCCCAAGTGACCGGCATTCAGTCTGGGGCATTGAGGCATTCTGAACTATGACCCACCCCAGTGACCCCTAAAAATTATAAAGAAAGGGGAAATGGCTTTGTTCACCAGCACTGGCAGAATCTGAAAAGAATTCAAAGACTGAAAAGCTGCCCATTAAGGGCTGTGGGTGGGTGCAGTGGCAGGAGAGGGCAGATATGTTGAAATTATCGTTCATTATTTTCTAAAACTGACTTTAGCCAATGCCTGTCTACATAGGCACACCCAGCCTGCAGTCTGATACCCACTTACCTGAGAGTAAACACCATTGAACTTAGTGGAGCTTATTTCTGAGTAGATGTGCATAGGATTGCACTGACAACCACATCCCCTTTGGTAAAGGTTGATGTTCTAAATGAATATTAAGGTGTATCTCTTGTCTTAAAACAGGAGAGCCCAGCTGAGCTGAACTGTATCTCCAGCTCTGCTGGGGCATGGCACTTATGCTGGTGCAGCTGTACCCGAGATGCAGCTCAGTCAGAAAAGGCAAAGATGTGCCAAACCAAACTGTCTCATACCAGGAATGAAAATTTTCAAAGTAAGTTTTTAAAACAATCCACTCATTTCATAGATTTTAAACAGGGCCATAGAAAGCTGCCTTTTCTGGAGTCAGATCATTGTCCATTCTAGCTCAGCATTGTCTACACCAGGGTTTCCCCAACTTGGGTCTCCAGCTGTCTTGGGACTACAACTCCCATCATCCCTAGCTAAAAGGGCCAGTGGTCAGGGATGGTGGGAACTGTAGTCCAAAAACAGCTGGAGACCCAAGTTGGGGAAACCCTGGTCTACATTGACTGAGGTCACATCCAGTTTTATGTAGCTAGAGCCTTAACTCTGAACTTAAAACAGTTCCCACCCCCCCCAATAAAAAATAAAAACTCTACAGTGCTTTCAAGTGCTCCAAACCTTCACATATGTTTTTTAGTTGTAATCCTTACAACAACCTTGTAGGTTAAGCACTATTCCCTGACCCATTGCAAATGGGGGGACTGAGACCAAGAAGAGACTCACATACCTAGGGAGTTGATACCAGAGGCAATATTGAAACCTACTCCATTTCTAAGTCACTGCCCTTCTCCACCACTCATACACAGTGCACAACATTTCACATCCATTTGTGCAGGTCCAGAAAATTAGGCCGAGAAGCTGGCAGAAGTGCCTGACTTTTCCAAAGACTGTCTCTCAGCTTGCAACTAGGTCGCTTTGTCCTGCATTTTCATTTCACAAAATTTAATTTCTGCACCACAAGGGAACTGTGCCATTTTTTTAACCTTCAGGTGAAAGAACAGATATTTATCTCCAGAGTTTCATAAAACTGGTGATAATTTGCCAGCACTTATACACTTACAATAAATACTGAGCAAATTAAGAACTTGTTCAAAATGATGCACAGTGATATATAGGTTCTAACAGGAGCAAGAATATATTCCCAGTACTTTTCCTTAGAATGTCCCTATTTTCATTAGAGAAATGTTGGAGGGTATGGAGTTATGACGCTCCCAAGCCAAGGAGATAAGTATCCATACAACCTTTAGAAGACACCTGAAGGCAGCCCTATATAAGGAGGGTTTTTAACGTTTAATATTTTATTATTATTTTTATATGTTAGAAGCTGCCCAGAGTGGCTGGGGCAACCCAGTCAGATGGGCGGGGTATAAATAGTATTATTGTTATGATGATGATGATGATGATGATGATTATCATTTAGGGTTTCCCTATTTCCATCAGATAAATGTTGGAGGGTATGATCTTGGTGAATGGTGACTAATGAGACATAACATTCCTTCCAGCAGGGACGCCAACTATAGGGGGCTCTGGGTGCCCGAGCACCCACAAAAGCTTTGTTGTGGGTGTTCAGTACCCACACCGCAGGGCCCCCATGCAACTTCTGAGACCTCATGAGACCTTGGAGGTGCTGTCCAAGGACTTATGAGGTCTCAGAGCGTGACTTCCGCTGGCAGTGGAAGTCAGGTCCCGAGGCCAAGCTGTGTGTGTCATGACGGGACGTTGCAACGTGACATCATGACATAATGCCCACTGGGCACCCATAACCTGGGGCCCAAGATGGCTTCTCTGCCTTCCAGAATGAATGTGGCCCTTCAAGACTCTCTATCCGGCCCTTAGCACTCTTCCCAAGCCACACCCACCCACTGACTTTGCTTCATGCCAGTGATCTTCTTGCCTGGCTATAATGGTCTTTGAGTTCTGATAACACCTCTTGCTTGTATGGAGGATAGAGAGAGGTATGTGAAGAAGAGACCATTTGCAGTAGTTGGTTTCACCTGCTTTTGCCTCTGATCTTGTCCACCACCAGAATGTGGTGGCTGCCCAGAAGAGAAAGAGATTCCCCGTACCCCAGCTGTAAATGGTAATACCAGCCCTTTGAATTAGGCTTGGGCATAGCCACAGCTGGGGCATTCATGCCAAATGGGGAGCAATGTCCTCTCTGGTGTGTTGTTTTCAGAAGACGGATGAGCTGCCACGTTTTGCACCAGTTGCAACTTTCAAGCTGTCTTTAAAGGCAGCCCCCACATCTGCGTTATAGTAATCCATCTTGGCAGTGCAAAAGGGTGAATTAGATAACTTCTAACTTTTGTAGTTCCACCCACCTCCAAGATATTCTGCCTAATTCTTTTTATACCAACAGTGCACATATCAAGTTGGCAGCAACCCTCCATTTGCAAGGGCAAGACTTGCAGTATATTATTTGACAGGCTTTCAGCTATAATTTTTCTGATTCTTTGACACAGGTCAGATGGTGATTTTTCAAAAAGCAATATTAATGCTTCATCAGGGGTTTTTTTATTGCCATTTGCAGGATAAGAGTAATTGCCATCCTTAAAATGAAATACATCTCCTTGCTTTCTGCTTGAACATGCACTATGGAGAATGCAGACATTTGTTGTATTGACCAGGAAGAAGATAAAAATCAAGCACATACATTTTAAGTGTCTGTACTTTATTTTTTTTCTTTATAAAAGTTTGCTGTTGCCACAGAAGCTAGTTAATTAACAAGGGATGTGTTATTCTCTTCCTACTCAATACTGTCTGTTTTTATGTCTGGGTGATGAAAACTACACTATACCAGACCTCATTTCTTGGCTGAGATAAATCTTTGCAATTTCATTATCAACTTTTGAGGCAAGAGTATAGATTCTAAACATTCTATAATTTTCACTGCTTGTGGAAGGAAGGAGACAGGGAAGGAAGTATTAAAAAACAACCCATCAAGAAGCCTGACAAAAACTCTATGATTTCTCTGAAACAAGAACAGAACACTAACAGGAAGTTGCACTCAGAAACAACTACGTCACCTGCCTCTGAGTGACTAAGCTATGTAATGACACTATTCATGCAGAAAGGAGAGGATATATCTACATGAACTTCACAGGATACCAGTTTCCATTCTTTCTTTATTAGCTTCATTGTTTCCCTTTCCTGGAATTGCAATTAGTGACATGACCAGGTAAAGGAATGCTAACTCCAGACGGTAAAAACGACCCTTTCTGGTACATGGGTTATCATGCTTACTGACACTCTCAAATAATTCTAAAATGTGATTTACTTACCTTTGCAGAACTCATGCTAATCTTTACCCCATATAAGTTATTCTTCAATGTCCTCAACATCCACAACTTACAACTTGTTCTGCAAAACACCCTTTGAGAAAAAAGAAGTGAGAAAAAGAAAAATTCCATCTGATAAATGTTGATACAGCTTAGTTTTTAATATTTTTAACAATTGCAGATTGCAAGTACTACCTTAGAAAGGGAAGGCCTCTTCCAAGATGATGTGACATAGGTAAAAGGTAAAGGGACCCCTGACCATTAGGTCCAGTCACGGACGACTTTGGGGCTGCAGCGCTCATCTCGCTTTACTGGCCAAGGGAGCCGGCGTACAGCTTCCAGGTCATGTGGCCAGCATGACTAAGCCACTTCTGGCGAACCAGAGCAGCGCACGGAAACACCATTTACCTTCCCGCCGGAGCGGTACCTATTTATCTACTTGCACTTTTACGTGCTTTCAAACTGCTAGGTTGGCAGGAGCAGGGATCGAGCAACAGGAGCTCACCCCCTCTCGGGGATTCGAACCGCCGACCTTCTGATTGGCAAGTCCTAGGCTTTGTGGTTTAACCCACAGCGCACAGGCATTGTCTAAAAACAAGGTATGATTTCCACCCCCTGCTGTGTCCATTTTTGCCATTTGAATAAATTAGTGAATCAATTAAAACTCATATGATTAATTAATTAAGATTTCTTTAAGCAGGGGAAGGCCCTAGGGATAACATCCTTCTACAAAATCCTCACCGTGTCCAGTATGATTTCTTGTCCGTATCCTGGCCCCACAAGTAAATGCTGCCGATCTGAACAAACATCTACGAGGAATTTAATGTCACAAGAGTCCCATTTATAGTCCTGATGCCTCATAGTAAATAAAACTAGGTCTTCAGCCTGTCAGTGCTGCTGTAATGTATCATCATGGGGCAAAAGTTGTCGTCGCTGGGGATGGGCAGTAATTACGCTCCGTGGGCGAGGGCTTGGGGAGATTCTTGGGAAGGCTGGTCTCCTGTTGCAAGCTACTAAGGGGTTTGGGCTGTCACAGCAAGCCCCAGAGGAGATGCACAAAGAAGCAAAGGGCAAGTGTGCTGCTTGGCGAGGCTCTATTTATATCATTTATCATGTGGCTCTATAATATACAGTGCAGTCATGTGTTCTTAGCATGAAGCTGGGGTGAGATAATTGCTTTCTGCTCATGAAAGAAAGGTACATGGGAGGTCATAGGAGCCAACTCTTCGGGGCCGTGGGGGCTCTGGCCCCCACAATAAAATATTTGAGGGGGCAAGACCCCCCACAAAGTTGATGAGCATTCTCATCCATATAGTGTGTGTACATTGAATCATGTGATCAATTATGCAGGGCGGGGCTTACCTGTGCCCCCACAATTTTGTATTCAAGTTGGAACCTCTGTGGAAGGGGATAGTCAAGACCGAGGTTTTCTTTAGGGTGGCAAGACCAGCTCACATGATCAAACAGGGCTGACCTGCAGTGTGGAGTTGTCTCTAGGCTCATCTCTACCCATGCCAAAGGTCTAGCAAGGCTCCTTCGCCAGTTGTGCATTTGAGATCACTGCCATTCAAGCTTTGTGATGGTCCTTTAAAAAAAAAAGGAATTGTTGCTTTGAATTTGACAGTTTTCAATGGTTTGCTGCTCTGGAAGCTATTTTGGAACTGAAGCAGGGAGAAATGCGTGCAAATAAATAAATGAAGGATGCTAGATTTGAACGATAGGCCTTTGAACTGAGCCAACAGTTTTACTCCTCCTCTTACAAACTCTCCTCTGTTGGGGCAGGAGGCATGAGATGCTGAAATTTAAAAAAATGCAGTGCAGAAACAAAAACACCATCATTCAAAATAAATATTATTTTTCAGTCTCCCCTCTCCACCCTATTTTTAGAACAATAGCAAAAAAAGAAGAAGCCCAGTGTTTTTAAGCATGTCTCTACTGCTCTGGTGACTTAATTTATTTCTTTAATTTGTTTTATAACCTTACCAAAATGTTATTCTTTTGAGACTCTCTTCTAGCCTACGTTTTGCATATATTATTTGCTGTAAAAGATTAATGAGGTAGCAGAAGCAATTTCTAATGGATTCCCTTGGTTTTCTCTCCCCTCTCTCCTTTTCTTAAACATACACAACCATGAATCTGCTAAGTGCACTTGGCATTCAGGATGGAGAAAAGGAAAGTAATGAAACACAAAGCCTCTTTAGCCATTTCTCCCCTCCTCCACCCTTGCCAGCCCATCCACTGTACTAACCTTGCAAATGTATTTGTATCTAATTTTTGTTGCTGCTATGCAATTTTCAAGATTTGCTCAAAGGGTTCTCTATGAATTTCTGAGGTAAGGCCAGCCAATAATATAAGCAGTTTCTTAAGGCCCTTAATGTTGAGACAAATTGGCTGTGTGTACACTATGGCCCAGATTCAGCATCCTGCAACTGCCAGTGCAAGGGCTGTTGTGCCACCATAAGGACAAGAATAATGGTTGCACAATATGAGTTGCGCTAGTGGAAGCTTGCTGTGCAATAGGATGTATCAGGGCTACAGGCATGAGAACTGTGCTGGCTTGCCATGCCTTCTCATGTGCCAACCATTCCACTAGCACAACTGGTACACCACTAATGGACTTTAACTTAGAGCTTTGCGGAATTCCTCCCTATACCTTTAAAGCACATTCAATGTACATTCTTTCCCTCAAAGAATTCTGGCCATTGTAATTTACCCAGAGGGCCTTCTCGGTAGTGGCGCCCGCCCTGTGGAACGCTCTCCCATCAGATGTCAAGGAAATAAACAGCTATCTGACTTTTAGAAGACATCTGAAGGCAGCCCTGTTTAGGGATGTTTTTAATGTTTGGTGTTTTATTGTGCTTTTAATTCTGTTGGGAGCCACTCAGAGTGGCTGGGGAAACCCAGCCAGATGGGCGGGGTATTATTATTATTATGCCTCACAGAGTTACAATTCCCAGCACCCCTTAACTACAGTGTCTAGAATTTTTCCAGAGATGAGATTGTGCCTTAGATGTGCTTTAAAGGTATAGTGTTTACACAGCCAAAATCCTTCTGACACTACTGCAGAAACCTGTGAAGGTTGAGAAATTAGCCATGTAAAACTTAACCACAGAAATTGCCTGCTTTCAGGATGTGAGGGGGACACAGCCAACTCAGTTCTTGTTGACAAAGGCAAAATAAGCAAATCTTGTCCCAAGCATTAAAGTGAGCCGAACGGCTAAGTAGAGCTACAGTTAAACCAAGAGAAATTAATCCTTTCCACTCCCCAAGCCAACTGACACTCACTTCAGTAGCCATGGGAACATGGAAGGAAAATGCTACTCAAGTAGACACTGAGTAAGAGACAAGAGCAAATATGGAAAGAACTGTCATGGTGAGAAAGTTGGTGGAGAGTGATAAGAAACCATGCCACACAAATCCCATAGAAACTAGCGCAGGATGGTTCTGAGGTGGACATGCCAGCGCAGGATCATGAAACGCTTCAGGCTGGCAATGCAGAATTGTTTTCCCCTGTCAAACCATAAGAGAAGGACTTATGCAGGCCCAGAACTCTCTGAGAACAATGGCTGTGAAATCTAGTGGCAGCTTTATTGTGAGGCAAGGTGGAACCACAGTGTGTTGTAGCAGAAGATGGGGTGTCGGACATTAACAGAAAGGCCTTCAGTTCAAATCTCTGTCCAGCCATGGACCTCCTTGGATAACTGTGGGCACACAGCTTAAAACCATTTTCTGGTCGGTTGCCAACCCTAGAGCATATGGGTGGCACACCATTGGCTGGCATAGAACTCCTTAACCAAAGGCCTGCCCTAGCGGACAGATCACATTGTTTGTGTGGGTGCCTTTGACAGGGGTCCTGCAGGGGGCATTTAGACCTAAGCCTCAGAGGAAGGCTGGACACAACACCACATCTCCACTTCTAGGCCCCTGCTTCTCAGAGCAGGTTTGTGTGTTAAAAAAAAAATTAAAACCAAACAATGAACGATTCACCAGGCAAATATGCAAAGCACTTATAAAGAACAACCAAAGCTGAAACATAAGACAAGGGCAAAGAGGACAACTTTGGATCCAGAGGTTGCACATGTGTCATTATAAGAATGAAGGTGGAAAGAAGTAGCAAAATAATAATAATACCTGTACCTTATTGAAATGTACACCTCTGCACAGCCAGAGATTGCTATAAAGTTCAGACAAGGAGCAATGGGCAGAAACAAGTGACTGTATCACCAGCATCTTCCTCTTGCCCCCTTTTTTGCAAATACACCCTGTCAGGGCTAAGCAGCGATTTCTTCCTGTTGCTCCCTGTTCTTCTCAGAAACTCTTAATGGCAGGCAAGAAGTTGCAAAGTTGTAGGTCCTCCACAGAGAATTTCCAGGGCGATTAAGAAGATTGGTCCAGCTGATCTCAGTTCTCAGGGAGATCTCAGTCAAGAGAAACATGGTCTCTAAGGCAACCAGGTCCCAAGCCATGCAGGGCTTTTTAGATAGTATTACACAGACATTACATAAGGCTCTGTAAGACCTTACTGTCTAAATTAGGGCAAGAACTACATCATCAGAGAAATGTTCCATCAGAGAAATGTTGGAGGGTATGCCATCTTCACGTGTTTCAAGTTGGCAGCAGACAGCACATCAGTGATGCCCTACAGGTGCCTCAGACTGTCATCTCTGAACATGATGGCAACCTGTGGCCACATGACAGCTGACACCATGAGATTAGAGGGGTTTCCTTAACACCAATAATCTTGCGTTTCAAAAGTTGATGGCTAGCAAAGTGGGAAATAACTGAGCAAGTATGCTAGGAAGTCCCTGTGGATTACTGAGTACTTAGGGAAATCACTGAAGTTAAGGGAAGATGTGCTTAGTAGAACTCCCTCTTTCCAAAGACGAAATATCTGGATATATATCTCTGTTGCTTGCTTTTTTGTTTGTTTGTTATGTCAGCGGCTCTTCATAACCGGAGAGAGCTGCAGTTAGGCAGTGTGTAATGAAAGTAGGCAGAACTGACAGGAAGGGAGGGGTTGGGAATGAGGCCAGAATTTCTTGTAAGCAATTGCCCAGTTAGGTAGCGGAATTACGCAAGGATCCAGTTTCAAAGATTCACAGCGAGCCTCTTTACAAAAGCAATGTCTCATAATCAAATTTCACATGAATAGCCACCAAGTCCCATGGAAGGCCCTTTACTGGGAGAATATTTTTCTCTGGCTTTATTTGCATTAGCAATGATGACAGCAACCTCTCCATAGCCAAATAATTGAAGAGTGAAAGGCTAGCATTACTTCTGGGGAATAGATCTGCTCTGCAAGATATCTGCGTGGGAAATAGCCTCTGTGTGTGTGTGTGTGTGTGTGTGTGTGTGTGTGTGAGAGAGAGAGAGAGAGAGAGAGAGAGAGAGAGGGAGGGAGGGAGGGAGGGAGAGAGAGAGACAGCCTCCCAAATGGAGAGAGAAGCAAAACAGAATGAAGGTGTTCTATACACCCTCAGAAAAAGTATACAGAAACCTGCCTTATACAAAATCAGATTATATGCCTAGCTGGCCCAACATCCTCTCATCTGTCTGGCATTGACAGCTATAGGGCAAAGGAATTCCCATGCCACCTGCTACGTGATCCTTTTACCTGGCAATGCCAGTTTAACTGGAGAACTGAATCTAGGACTTTCTACATAAGCAAAGAAAACATGTGCTCTATGACTGAGCTGCAGTCCCCTCACAAAATGCAAGTTGAGTTGTGGGACTCATAGGGTAGTGACACGGGCACTATCCAATAGCGACCTGTGGCACTGGCGCAACATCAACCACTATAGCAAACCAAATTCTTGCCAATATGGTTTTTGTTTTTGTTTTTTAAAGCCCTGTTTTCCAACAACTGTGGACAGTGGTTTAAACTTGCTGGAGAAAGGTACTTTTTCCACAAGAGGCAAAACTGAATGTGAGCATAGAATTCAGCTTCAAAATGCAAGTTTCTGGCTATTTTATGTCTGTGGTTTCAAGGCACCTGCATCATCTTTCACATCTTTCACAGATGCACCCATACTAGTAGACTGCAAATGCCATTGCTACAGAAATAAGGTGACTTTGCTTGTAGAGTAATAGCAATGACAAAAGGTGCAGGAAACCAAGTCAGAGGAACTTGTAAGGGTTTGGGTAATTCAGAAAACCAACCACTAGGGGACGTTTCTGTTTTCACATTTGTCCAGAATACATTCTAGTACAATTATTTCATTGCTGAAGCCACAGAAATATAAAAATAAACAAAACACCATACCTAGCCTTTTTTTCTTGCATTGTATAGCTGAAGGGTCATTTTTAATGGGTTTGAAGAAAGCACTTTAAAAATAGGATGGGAAACAAAAGATACCAAAGGAATGTAGAGCTGATATTTCTTCACTGAACATATCTTATCATTTTAGACCTGTTCTTTGAGAAACAATTGCAAGAGGGTTGGGTAACAACAAAATATATATTTTGCCTTCCATTTGGCAATAAAACAGCCAAATTTTGGGTGTTGGGGCATTTCTGTGTGACTTATTTTAATGTAATAATATTGGAATGTTAAAGTTTTCAGGATAACAATAATAAAACAAAGATGCATGACCACTTAGATAATCAATCAATCAATATAAAAAACTAGGGCAGGGGGTATATGTTCCATACATGAATCACCTTCAGACCATAGATAGTATTTTTGAAAGGAGGGACTCTTTGTCACAATTTGTTATAGCAACTGCATATTAGGTCTTTAACTATAAACAACTTATCAGAATAGATAACGTGTCTGGTTCTTGGACTCAGAACATCAGGAATATGGGAAGTAGTCCAGCAGTTAAACCCATCTGGTGGTGATGCAGTCAGTAGATAGTGTAGTATCCTTTGACCATATGGGGAAATAGAGATTTCAGGGGGTATCAGGGCAATTTAAGTACCGTATTTGCCCCATCCCTACTTTCTTCTTAAAGGGACAGTTTGTAGATTGAGAGTACTGATATGCTCAGCAACCTCTTTGCTAGGCCAGAGTGGGTCTGACCAACTTTACTTTAATATAACCCATAACTTGATGACTTCCAAACTCAAATGCTTTAATACACTAAGTGGGGCAGACCTTGAAAATTATTCACACCTGATATGGAATGCCATAGCCTGTCTATTGACAGGAATGCATTACACAGAAGATATTAGGCCACCCCTGTCTCATATGCTTTATTATTTCTTTACAGTGGTACCTCAGGTTACAGACACTTCAGGTTACAGACTCCGCTAACCCAGAAATAGTACCTTGGGTTAAGAACTTTACCTCAGAATGAGAACAGAAATTGTGTGGCGGTGGCACGGTGGCAGCAGGAGTCACCATTAGCTAAAATGGTACCTCAGGTTAAGAACAGTTTCAGGTTAAGAACGGACCTCCAGAACGCATTAAGTTCTTAACCAGAGGTACCACTGTACACAATTCAGAACACTGGTTTTGACCCTTAAATCACAATATGATGGGGCTGTGGAATGCCTTCTCCTGTGTGGTTTCTCCCAGCTCCCCTGCATTGGAATTTAAGATCTGCCAGTGATGCCTTGTGCCAGGCTCTTGGAAGGTTAAGATGCCATCTATCAATAGCAGGGTCTTTTCCATGTTGGCCCTGGAGGTGTGAGATGCACTTCACTAGAAAGTCTCCTTTACATTCTTTCTGGCTGGCATGGAAACTAGGAGCAGAGGGACCTGGATTCAAGTTCCAACACAGCCAGGAAGTTTATTGGGTGACCTTGGTTAGGCACCCTAAGCTTCAAGATTGTCGTGGGAATAAAAATGTAAGAACTCAGCCAGATCTGCCTACAGGTTCACCTGGTCCAGCCTATGGGATGTTTAAAAGCAGGGCATGAGCACAATAGCACTTTCCTATTAACGTTCCCCAGCAACTGCCTTTAAGAGAAATGTTGCCTCTGATCCTAGAAGTAACATATAGCCATTGTGACTAGTAATCATTGACAGCCTTGTGGTCCATAAAATGAGTGAAAAAGGAACCCATGTGTACCACTGAGTTAGTTTGAAGGATAAAAATATTGTATATAAATACATTCTTTGGGGAGATAGGTAAAGATATATTTCTTCTGCCAGGCATTTGGAAATTAACTGGAAGCTGGTTTTTACTGTTCCTTTTATTGCTCTTTTTATGCAATGTTAAATTCCTCTTCATATTTCTTAGTTGTTTTTATTTTATATTTCTTTACATTAAAAAAATAAAAGTCTAAAGATGATGTTAACCACCCCCCCTCCCGACAACATTGTTCCTTTACACTCAGTAGGATAACACCTTGCCCTTGTATTGCTCCAGGACAGAGAACTGAAAAAGAAGAGGTAACATCTGTACCCAGTAAAATATATCAATCATGGTCCATTCAGTCCCACTATCAGTAATGGCCTACCCAGTGCTATTTTTCTAGAAAAAGAGGTGCTGGAACTCACCATGAACACCTCCCTTCTTCTCTAAGAATGGCAATGGCGCCCACCTGAGAGGTGGGCTCTGGCTGGGGGGGGGGGAGCCCTGAGACTACCCAATCCAAGTACAGTGGTACCTCAGGTTAAGAACTTAATTTGTTCTGGAGGTCCGTTCTTAACCTGAAACTGTTCTTAACCTGAAGTAACACTTTAGCTAATGGGGCCTCCCACTGCCGCCGCGCCGCCACTGCACAATTTCTTTTCTCATTCTGAAGTAAAGTTCTTAACCCGAGGTACTATTTCTGTGTTAGCGGAGTCTGTAACCTGAAGCATCTGTAACCTGAAGCGACTGTAACCCAAGGTATCACTGTACCCTGTCTCTGGCAGAAGGCACGTTGAGATGCAGGAGGGGATATATAAGAGTGTAGGGTACTCAGAGAGTGCTGCCTGCTGTTCTCTCTTGGTGAACATCAGCTGCGGCTTCAGAGAGACAGCTTCTGCTGTTGCTGGCAGCAGGGAGCTTGGCACTGTCAGCACATGTCCTTCCACAGATCAGCGCTGGAACTTCATGCGCACCAGCTTGGAAGAAATTTTGTTTCAGCACAACATTTTCCGTACACTGGCAACAAAATGCAAAACTTGGCAAAAAAAACCCCAGTCCACCCTGGTTTTAGTCAAGCCACAGTTCTTCCCTGGAGTTCAGAGTTTCAGGGCTGTTGGTGGTTTCTTTACACCATTGGGGAATATAGTTTTAGGACCTGTTGGGTCAGAGGTATTTGGCTGAATAGCTAAACCTGTGAACAAGCAAGGGATCCCGAGATTATTATTATTTTAACCCTTGTGTGTTATTTCAGTCTATCTGGTAAGGCTGCCATGAACTATGAACTCTGCTTGCCCACTGTGGTTTATCGCCCTGAGATGAAACAGAAATGACTCAAATCTCTAATCAGTAAAGGCTAAAGATGCGTGGTTTGGGATTATTCTGTTTGAGTGTTTTGGGATTATTCCAGGTTTCCTAGGAATAAAGTCAATTTCCTGAGCCACTCTGAAGGCTCAGAAGGATGCCATCTCCCCATCCCCACACTGCCTGCCTTTTACAATTGCAGAAACCCTTGGAGAACTTCAGCTTCCAAGGTTCTCAACAGTCCATCGTGCTGTTAGCAAATGCAACAGGCTGATGGGAGGTGGAAAAGGGTGAGGGAGAGAGGAGAAACTTATCTCCGCTCTCCCTCTCCTTGTGTTTTCACTGCAACCAAGTTATGAAAAGTGAAAGTGAGGGGTAAAATTAAATTTTTCTCTGATGGGTCTTCTTAACGCTGAATAATAATGTGAACCTGAATTTAATCCACAGTAGTGTGTGCAGACACTCCATTTTATTTAAATGAGAAAACAACCTTCATGCTTGGCCAGCTGTAACACCATTAAAACAATGGGGCTAAGCCAAGTTTCTCAGAAACTGGTGGGGTTTTTCTTGATTTTGTTTGTTTGGAGAAGTTTTCTTTTTCAAGCTGCTCCTGAACAGCTGAAGAATTTCTGTCCTGATCTAGAGAATGTTTGGCAAACAGGCCTTCCCAATTCTGTCATTGCACTTAGGGTGCAACAGTGGATCCAGTTTTAATATTGTTTAATTTTATTTTAATAATGTTAAAGAAAGCAATGGGCTTGATTCCCTACTCCTTCCAGTCCTTCTGTCTTAGCCAATTGCTTCCTTCATCCACCAATGTAGATTAACAGTCAAATTTCATTCTGTGAGCCAACATTTCTCTGAAAATAATTTTCTGAGGGAAAAACTCTCAAATAATTTCATCCCTCCCAATATTCAGCAAAGTACCCTTCCATTTCACCAACCGTGGATAGCGCATAGAAATTTGGGAGACCATTTTTGCCCAACCCTAGATACAACACATCAGGAGGTAAATAGCTTTGGGTCAGCACAGTGAACTCCATTGTGAAAGATACATCATTTTCAGTCAAGTCAAATTTACATTCTTCTCTAGACCTCTGTTCCTCTTCCTTGACCCGTCTTTCTCTGTGCTGCATAGCAGCTTTGCTCACAGCTAATATGCCAGGTGTGGTATGTTGCAGGTGCTCAAGTCTTTTCAACTAAATCCTATATCCCATCAACTGCTCACAGGGCTGGGCTCAAAGTTTCTTCCTGAGATCAGTCACTATCTAAAAGACTGCATGAGTCCATAGATATAACTAGCAAGAAACAAAAGCTTCCCATATTTGAAAACTGGGGGGGAGAATTGGGGGGGGGGGAAGAACTCTGTTTCCTTTCACTAATATTTTCACAAATCCTGAAGCTGTATTATCAAGCAACACGGCTTCACTGCATTTCAAAATATACCTGAATGTTATACCCTGGACCCAGTCGTCAAGCCTTTATGGCAAGCACGCATTGTACCCCCCTAGGATTAAAAGGCCAGCATCCTCCCATCCCAATTGCCTTCATCCCCTCATAATAGAAAGAAATGCCAAGATATTTCACAAAGCCTAATATTCCCTCCAGGTAAAGGCACCGGGCCAGAAACTTGGCGCTTTTGTCTCCATTGCTTGTATGCCTTTTTTTTTATTGCTTTTCTGTTGTTGATGTTGTTGTTCCTGTTGTAAAACTCAAGTGTTGCTCAAGACAGAGAGCTTGGCAGCCTTCCCACAATTCTCAGCATGTGGGAATAGCAAGTAACAAAGTGTTAACACCTGCCAACTGGTGGTTAGGTGTAAATGTCTTTGTTAACAACAAACACTGCTGCTGGCAGTCATCGGAGCAAAGCAGCAAATCTGTTCCCTACTCCGATGTGGGAAACACCAAACGATGACAACAAAAAGCCACCTAATTGCTCGATTAAGATGTATCAATCCTGGTAACTACTGATCTAGAACACTGAATTGCTGACATTTACTTCACTCCTGATTAAACAGAATCATATTAGGGCCAGCTATTCCACAGGCATCTCAGAATGTCACAATCTGCCTTCGTGGGAATTGTAATGGTGAAACTTTTTGCAGCAACGAATGACCCTGGTGAGGAGGAAGACAAATAGATCCTTTTGATAAGAGCAGTTAAGAAAAAAGAGGAAAAAGCAACAAGCAAAGCATAAAAGGGCAATTTACAGAATAATCTATATTCCCATTCCTTCAATTTCATTTTTTATTATTAAATCTTGGCAACACTGTGCTGATAGTTCTGGTACAACTGGGATACAGATCTGAGATTGCTGTCCATTCCTATGACCACTCCTTCTTAAAATGTATGCTGGTGTGGACTGTCAAACCAACCAGCAACCAAACATATATTTTCCTGTTTCATGGACTCCAATTTGGCTGCGCTCCTTTTCTTCTGCACATCCACCATATTGACAAATTGTGTTACAATCCCAGTTTTTTAAATTTTTTTAAAAAAGGTATTGGATAACCTAGCTGAACTAACCTAGCTGAACTTGGTTCTAATTGACATCAATGGGACTAACATGTTCAATTAACTTAGGGTTTATTTGGGCAGGAAAGGTAATCACCTCACCATTTATCATGTTTCTGGAAACAAGTTCAAATTATTTCAGTGGAATCTACTCCCAAAACTACATAAAAACCAACCAATCCCTGGCCAGGATTGCTTGAAAACTCCTTTATTTTTAGTGAAGCTCCCTTCTAAGTAAAAAAATAAAGAAATGTATTCTTAAAACTGCATTCTTGAGAGTATAATTGCTCTTGCAGCACATTCCAGGTGCCTGCTGCGTCTGAGGTAATTTCCTCCATCTCTAGTTTACCTTACCACCCACACAAGTGGAACATCTGCTTTGTTATCTGAATCTTCTATTTATTTGTTTCAAATATATGTAAAAGGTAAAGGTAAAGGTACCCCTGCCCGTACGGGCCAGTCTTGACAGACTCTGGGGTTGTGCGCCCATCTCACTCAAGAGGCCAGGGGCCAGCGCTGTCCGGAGACACTTCCGGGTCACGTGGCCAGCGTGACATCGCTGCTCTGGCGAGCCAGAGCCGCACACGGAAACGCCGTTTACCTTCCCGCTGGTAAGCGGTCCCTATTTATCTACTTGCACCCGGAGGTGCTTTCGAACTGCTAGGTTGGCAGGCGCTGGGACCAAGCAGCGGGAGCGCACCCCGCCGCAGGGATTCGAACCGCCGACCTTTCGATCGGCAAGTCCTAGGCGCTGAGGCTTTAACCCACAGCGCCACCTGCGTCCCTCTTCAAATATATGTAGTCTACCCTATATCCAAAATTCTGGGGCTGCAGAACAGTAAAACTATCATAAAAAAATGAACAATCCATAAGAATACAAATGGGTTAAAGTTAGATTTCATCTCTTCATAAAATTGCAGCCATCAGATCACTAGCTGCTTCCAATGGTCTCTAAGGATAAGACATTTTAAACTGGCATCTAAATGTAGGAAGCAGAGTCACTTGCCAAATTTTGGGGTGGTGACGAAGGGAGTTCCATAACCAGGGCACCATCACAGAAAAGGCCCTTTCTCATGTTACCAGAGAATGTATGGCATCTAATGGTGGAATGCTAAGAAGGGCCTGCCCAGCAGATCATAAGAACTTAGCAGGATTATATACGAGAGGTACTCCGTGAAATATTTAGGTCCGAAGTCATGCATGGCTTCATACCTTTTCAAAAAACCTTGAATTCAGACTGAATTCAGATCTTCTCCACCCTGGATGGCTCCCGACAGAATATTAATAATATTAATAGTAATAATAAAGTGATAAAATATCAAACATTAAAAACTTCCCTAAACAGGGCTGCCTTCAGATGTCTTCTAAAAGTCAGATAGTTGTTTATTTCCTTGACATCTGATGGGAGGGTGTTCCACAGGGCAGGAGCCACTACCAAAAAGGCCCTCTGCCTGGTTCCCTGTAACCTCACATCTTGCAGTGAGAGAACCACCAGAAGGCCCTTGGCGCTGGACCTCAGTGTCCGGGCTGAACGATGGGGGTGGAGACGCTCAAATATGTCTCAAACAGTTAGCTCAGGAATAATTTGAAATTAAATCATACTTACTGATGTTTCAGCATGACAATACTGAGCAGATTTGTTTTTTAATATCATAAAAGATTATTTTTGAAGTGTGGCAACCAGAATGGAAGGCAGTATTCCAAGTTTGGGTCCACAACAGGTTTGTGTAGTGGCATTATGATATTTGCAGATTTATTTTCAAGCCCTTCTCTGGTGATCCCAAATGTGGATTTTTTCTCCCCCCCCCCCCCCCCGACAGGTGCTGCACACTTGAAATTCATGGTTTCAAGATTTCCTTCCTGGTCAGTCACTACAGACTTACGTGTAGAGCTAGGATTTTTTGGCCCATGTGCATCTTTTTACACTTGCTTACACAGAAGCCCATTTGGCACTGGGATCTTTTGATAAAGGGTGGTATATAAATTGAATCATTAAATAATAATAAACAAACAATTGAAGCGCATGTGTATGTTGTGAAGTGGCTTGATGTCATGTGAAAGTGCTACGTTGTATTATCCATGTTCATTATCCTATGCCATCTTATCTTAGTCATTGTGTTGCAATTTACATTTTAAATCTATGGCTTCATTTGCTTCTTGATATTTGTTTTGTCTTTGTACACGTTCTTGTTTTTCAAAAATAAAACGCCTAAAGATTAATTTACATTATATTCTGAAGACTGCAAAAAGTAACACAATGCAGAAGTTCCAACAGCAGTAGCAGAGTGCAGCTACAAAACGAAGGTTCTGCTGGGTTTTTAACAGTTTTCAGATTCCTCCAGTTCCATTCTCTAATGCCATCCCATGTCTACTCAAATGTTGCTTTTGTTGTATGCTGAAGATGCAGCTCTTTCCCCTTGGCCTTTGAATCCTGAGATAAGCACTTTAGGACTCACCCAATTATCTTGACTGTAATTTGTTTTGGCTGATTTCTATATAATTTTTATATTGTGTTTTTTAATTGTCGTAAACCGGTTCTGGGACCTCATGGTTGAAAGGTGGGGAAAGAAATTCAAATAAACAACAATAATAATCTTTATAGTAATAAAGATTGTAAGTCCCATGGAGGTCAGTGGGACTTCCTCCCAGGTCTGAGTGTATGGGATTTCAGTGTTAATTTAATTGCAAGGACACTAATCCAAAGATACACGAGCAGAGCAGAGGGCAAGTTCTGCACTGTGTGCTCCTTGCCTCCTAACAGATGGTCCACGCTGTTAGTTTAAACCTTTTGACAGCTTTCATTCCCTTTATGTATCTCAGTCAATATACAGTTTTGCATGCATTTTCTAGCACTTTCTTCCCTATTCCTCTGGGGAAGGGTATAAATATTGATCATAAATTTTTGGTTGCTTCTAGCAAGACACGTGGGGGGGGGACATATTTTAAGACTGGGTGAAATCACGATATATATATTTTTAACCCTATTAAGAAAGTGAAATTATTGTAAGGCAAATGACCATATTTAGCTTGACCTATAAAGTCTTCAACAGCTTGGGCCCAACACACTTAAGAGCCGGCCTCCTCCCCTATATCCCATTACAAGCGCGAAGATCAACTGAGAATGCCTTCTTGATGATACCATCTGTGCACCCAATTTGTACACAAGAACACATAAAGAGGCATTTTCAGATATTGCCCCCACAATTGCAGAACTCGCTTGCCTTTGGAGACCCATAAAAACCTGAGCCTAGGCAATATTCTAAAACTTTAGGTCTTAAAAAAAACCTTGGCTGTTTTTTGGTTTCTTTGGGCGAATTGAAAGGACAGTCAGGCTTGAATAGGACTTCAACTTACGTTTAATATAAGAATGTAGGGACTGTCTCACCTTGCAGGGTCTGATGAAAGTTCACCTTATGTTTCCAACAGCAACCAGGCAATGCAAAATAAAGGGGGGAAGTCCTACTGTGCGTTGAAATATTGCTTCAGCTTAGGGTTTGTTTGTTTTGGTTTTGGTTTTATCACAGCACTTCTATGCAGGACATATACATATCTAATTGCATCACAAGGTATATGCCCAGCACCTGACACTCAAAACTATTTGCCTATGCTATTTCTTAGGTATAGATGCAAATTTAGAAATATTTACTATAATTAAAATAGAAATGCAATACGTTTCACCATATTGTTTCGTCTCAGTCTGCTGGTAAGATGCCAACTGTGGACAGACAACTTCTGCTCTTCCTCCTTAGGGTTCTTTATGCTTAAACCTAACTCACACAGGGCAGCACATCAAATAGAGGACTCCTTCAGACAGAGGACTGACCTCTGACAAGCAGTCCATGACAGGACTGTCCCCTGTAGAGTAGAAGGATGGAGAAGGCCAGAGGACTGAGAAGGGGATGCAGAGGATGCAGAGGTAGAGGTGGGAGGGAAGCTGAGATGGAGGAGGTGAGCCAGTCGGAAAGCAGGAAGTGAACCAAAGGAAGGTGTGCTACTGAAATGGAGGGGAACAGAGGAAAAGGTGTCTAGGTTTGAAGCTAAGCAAGAAGGGGCAAAGTATCTGGAGCAGGCGGCAGAGAATAGGCAGTGGAAGAATCTATGAATGAGTCCATGACTCTGGAAAACAACAACACAGAAGAGACACAGAGCATGAGAGGAAGGGTCAAAGGTCAACAGGTGTATGGGACCTTTAACTACCACAGCACTATGGGACCGAGTGGAAGGAGACCAAAGAGGAAGCAGAATGTAGGGAAGGTGGCTGGATTCTATATACCAAAATGAACAATTGACCAGGTTCATCATCAGAAATATGGTCAGGGGAGAGGGAGGGGAAGAATTAAAAATAAATGTGGAAGATGGGGTACATCTGTGAAGACTGAAACCCGCTCTCACTCTGCACGGGAAGCAGCAGCAGGCCCAACCTGTCATAATGGTTGCCTCAGCTATAATTCGCACACCCGTGCAGACCCATACTAATGCTGTGCTGGATCGTTCGTAGTCTCATGTCAGCTGTTTGTATTGTTTTCCAAAGACCATGTAATAAAGCATTGCTCTCCAGCAGAAAGCAGCTCTCTGTAATTTGGAATCCTATTCAATGCACCCCATGGGAGTACAGCTGGCAACAAAAACACAGCTTTGCAAAGTTAACATCAGCCGACTTCTGGCGAAGTCCAAATCCTTGTGACACAAAATCCTATAGTTGCAGTCAGCGTGTCCTGCAGCTAATCGCTGCTGTAGAGGACGTGCGAGCCCACACTGCTATTCTCATTTTGCCCGCTCTCTGTTAGGTAACCGGGCATGCACTGAGGAATTTTATGGGAGCATATAAAGGAAGTCATTTTTCTTGTAAAAGCCTCCCCAGTGAGTATCTTAACATAAGTAATTTCATTATAATTTTGGCCAGTGCCTTTTCAGAAACACTGGCAGGCGGTTGTCACACAGCTATTATGAAGGAACCATACTGTGAAGTGAAAAGCTTTCCCGCCCTCTGGGACAGGAAGCACAGAGTCAGCTGTAGTTTCTTCGCTGTGGGAGATTCTGCAAAGGGGGGAGGGAGGAAAGCCCTCTCTCTCACACACACATGCAACACACACACACACACACACACACACACACACTCCTACCTATCAACAGTTCTGCAAGCATTCAGGGGGGGAAGGTGGCTCTGCACGAAAACACAGTTTGCAAACAATGAACATCTTTCGTGTTCAGTGTTGGCAAAGCAATCGATTCTAGTTAGAGTTTGGACCTGAGCCACTGCAGACGCAGTTTGTCTTCTCTGTTCTGAAAAGTACAGTAATGAAGAGCTTCCGATGGGGCTTTTCTGTTATTCTATAAAGTCCTTTGATTTCATTCGGTCTCTCTCTGTCCCATTCTCATTTCATGTTACAAAATACAGCATGGAAGTCATCATTTCGCTGTATCAGGGAATAAAATAACTTGCTTGAGGACACTGCACCAGATGTAAAATGCTTTGCTTTTCTGTTTGACCATAGTTACCTTCTCCCCCTTTGTTTCTCTTGTGAAAGGGGGGGGGGCATTTGCATCTCTCATGCAGGGCAAGCCCCTACTTTGTTTGTGTACATGTATAAGTTCAAAGTCATTCATTCATTCCTTGAGGTTCCTGTACTGTCAGTCTGAGTTCAAGGTATATTAGTAAAACCCAGATCAGATGGTTTTCTCAAAGGTACACATTTCTTCCCACTAAAATCAAGATGAGGGTCAATTTCCCCATAGTTTCACCTGGTGGTTGTGTTGGTGGTGATGATGATGCTCTCACAATTTTGCTTGCATGAAATCACTCCCAACAATATATTTAAAAAATATATTGGCCAATACATATATTTTGATGCAACAACTATAGCAGATAATACTATAATGTGTCTTTTAATATATGTTTGTGTGTGTGGTTTTTTGGTTTGCTTTTTTAAAAATAAAAACAAACAAACAGGGTTGCCTACAATTTCAAAGATATATAGTGAGCAGTACAATTTAATGGTCCAAGAAAGGTGAAGGGGTTGTGTAATGAGAATGCCACCATCTTTTACTGTGTTTGTAGTAGTAAAACAGTGATAAGAGGTCTAGATTTGAAACCACATCCAACCATTTCTCCATTAAAGTAGGGAAGTTAAAATTTTCTTTCATTGATGAATAGTCTGTACACAGATTAATAAGATGATTCAAGATAAATACACAGTTGCTCTGTAACAAAGATGATAGTATGTTTCAACTGAGAATGTTTTCATAAGTGAGGCTAAGATTTCCTTTTGATAGCTAATGCACATTTTAAACTTTGCTGACAGCATTAATGCAACATGAATAGTTCAAGGATAGTTCTGAGAAGTACTTTCATTTAATTTGAAGAGTCTGATAGATGTTTCTGAGAACAGCTACAGGATACATCACCTGTCACCATATTTTAAAAACAGAAAACATGGGTTCCATTGTTGGAGACCTGTCCTCTCCTGCACCAGAGAATGGTTAGGATACCATTTCTGAGCATGAGAGAATATTAAAATCTGAACATGTGCAATGTGATTTGGTGACATGTCATCGTCACAGATGCACTACATCCAAAACCAAATAATATCTAATGGCGTATGGCCAAATATTAAGATCTTTAGTGCAGAAGACCCACTGAAGCCAGCAGGAAGACTCCAGTGGGAAACCAACAACAGCAGTCAAACTGAACCATGGACAGAATTGACTGACAAATGACATAGCAGCATTATTCATAATCTTATCTTATTAACAACACCTTGTTAAGCTGCTCTGGGAGACTTGGGGGACCTGAATTAAATAAATACATAATAAAAACAAAAATATAACAGAGGGTTGAAGGAGTTTCACATATATAAGCACCGAACAATTCAGATAATCATCCGTACATCATTGCTCGAATGAAGTGTTATTTATAACGGTGCAAGGGGCAGCCCAGATAAAATCCACTGAAATCCTCATGCTTGCTATGCAATTTCATCAGTCAACCATGTTGATTAGTCTGTTCGTGCTGCCAGTCTCTCTTATACACTGAAAGGTCAGGCCTTCTCCATATGTAAACACTGCAACATATCCTTGCTTGGATAAAATTTGTGTACCCAGGTGCAGGGCTTATAATTGTACAAAATGGTGCCTAAGAAATGGCAACTACTTCATTGTGCTAAGAACAGATGAATCTGTCACTTATGACTTCTCTCTCATTCTCATTCATCCAATTTTATATTCTGTTCATCCCATTTCTGCATACTTTTAAAAACAAAGTCTGCATAAAAATTCATACGCGTTATTGTATGCAAATTTCCCCTAACAGAATACATTTTTGTGCATTATTTTCACTCTACATTTTTTTCCATTCACTTTTCACTAACATATGCATTTTGTTAAAATACTTCAAAAATGTGAATTTCGGAGGAGAGCTGTGTTTCAGTTTACATATTGGTTCAGGAAGCATTAATCTGGCAAATTCACATTGAACTGCAAGACAAATTAATTTCCCCCCTCCCCCCTCCCCACAACCCAACATCTCCTAAATCATGAATATTTTTTCTTGCTTTTACTTTAAAAGAGATGGAGATTTCTTTTTACCACACTTTCTCCACAAAAGCAGTTAATAAACCAACCCAGCACAGTATTATAAAGAATATAATTGCTACTAAGACTATCACTCTCTCAGTGACTAAAAAAAGTGACATATTAGTGTCATATTGATCATTTTTCCAGTTTGGAAATTTACTCATATTATTATTGTGGTTCTCGCCAATATCATTACAACAAGCCTATGTTATATGATAAGAAGCTTTGGTCTAATTGGCATTTGAAGCATCAAGGAGCTGAATGTTTTTTCACAGGTTAGGCTGTGGTCTCCAGAGAGAGACTTTCTACCTCACAAAAGAGGCTATCACAGAGTCATTGCAATGTGCAAATCAAATTCTCTGTGACGGCTGTTTTCATTAGTTACCTGTGACCTGGAACTAAATCTCTGCCATATTGTCCTACAGATTGGGTCACCCCTGGGACCCCAAATGGCCTACAATGATAAATCTAATACTTACAAACAAGGTGATGGCTTTACACCACTTTGGTGAAATAGATGAAGACTTGTTTATTTTAATCTCCATTACATTTTGTGCTGGGGGGGGGGGGGGCTGAATGTAATCCTGCAGAACTGATCCTTTGCAGCATAGATAATCATTGATACAATTTGCTGCAGTGTTATTACTCTTGCTATTTTTGCTAGAGTCCTTCGCTTTGTTGGAGTATGTGTGGAAATTCCCCCTGCCTCTCAGTCTGTCTGCTCTGCCTCCTGCCTCCTGGACCCACAGCTTGGAAGCTTCACGGCTCTGGGCCCAGCGCCTTCCCACCAATGGGATAATCTCACCTTGGCCCTAAGTTCAGGTTTCTGCTCCTTTACCCCTCATTTTCACCCTTTCTATTAAAAATGAAATGTCCTTCCTGTTCCTTTGCCATGCATCATTATGAAAATATTGGATCTTCAAATAGGTTATTTTAAGGAAGTTTATATACAGAAGGTTTAATTCCACTTGAAAGGTACAATATAAAACTTTTTAATATTTTGGCAGAATTGGATGAAATTTGCAGGCAGAACTACCTGTTCCAAGGGACTGGATCTTACCAGATTTTAGAATCATAGCTGCAATCTGTGAGCCCAGCTCCAGGTTACTGGTGGCTGAAGCTACCATAGCACTATTACCAGTTTTATTTTATATTTCCAGAGATGTGGTGTCAGCGACTGCATGTTTCTCCTTCCCAGTAGGCCTTGGTGCAACCTGAAACTGGTTTAGTTCCAAACACAGCCTCACTTGAATGTCAGCTACTTCCTCCCACATTCTTGGGATCTTGGGATTGTAACCCAGTTCAGACTCTATGGCTTCCCTAGCCTCTGCTTAGCCTGGTGAAGAGTTCTGGATGACCAGGAGGCCTGCACATTATTCTGTAACATTTTGGTTACAAATGCCTATTGACTGAATGGCACCATCATCATCACCATTTTTAATTCTGGATTTTTTTCTTATGGGTCGTTATGGCAGCATTATTTTTTATGAGTCATGCTGATGACACACTGCTTATGTGGGGCCTAAATTTATTGCATGGTGTCAAGATCACATCCACACAGTAAGGATAACTGGACTGTCATTTGAAAAAGAAAATAAAAACTTATATTTCCACTTTTGGAGTGTCTGTGTCAGGGGAAGGGAAGGTATTTGTGCTCCCTATTATGTAGGCGTCTATGATCTACTCAAGACCCCATAATTCTTGTCTTTCTTTCTTTTTCTTTTTTGCTAATGGTTGCATACCTTTGATTAAACCCTGCATGGTGCATTAAGGACTAAAACAGATGATAAATGCCACACAGTACTTTACATTAGATCAGAGTTGATTAGAATTTTTGATGATCCAGCAACTAGATGAAGAAACTGCATGAGCAGCAAGTGAAAACGTTCAGCTGTTACCTTTGTGTGAAGAAATGGCTTTTGTGCAATAGAAGAGACAAAGAGGAACTAACGGAGCTATATTTCCTCTAAGGCAGCTAGCAGTTTTCAATGGCAAATGGTTTTCTGTAATTTATACTTGGGATATTTAATCACTCTGGTGGCATAATTCAGTCTTTTCAGAGCCAGTAGGCAGGGCTGCATTGGCATGAGTGGTGCACTGTGGATTTGCACAGGCCACACCCCTAGCAGGCTCGGTGCTAAAAAAATATGCAGCTGTGCTGGCGTGGAGCACAAGAGAATATTGGAGGGATGCAATAAAAGAAAAGGATCAACAAGGAGAGAGCGTTACTGTAGCTGCGGTTTGTGTCTATGCTTTGTGGGAGAAAAAGATGCAAATGACCAGAGGTAGGCAACACTTTCCCCCACTGTGGTTGACTGCATTTCCTGTGGAGAGGGGAAGTTATTTGTCCGGGGCCACCTGCTGGTGGTGGGAAAAACCAGAGCTCATACGCAGAGCCACAGACAAAAGTTTTCTGGAATGAACTAATCTGCAACAAAGATAATTATGTTGAAGTTTTCACCATGGCCACCTCCGATTAGAATTCCTAATCCTATACAGTGGTACCTCGAGTTAAGTACTTAATTCGTTCCGGAGGTCCGTTCTTAACCTGAAACTGTTCTTAACCTGAAGCACCACTTTAGCTAACGGGGCCTCCTGCTGCTGCTGCACTGCCGGAGCACGATTTCTGTTCTCATGCTGTAGCAAAGTTCTTAAACTGAGGTACTATTTTTGGGTTAGCTGAGTCTGTAACCTGAAGCGTATGTAACCTGAGGTACCACTGTACAGGTCTACTCAGAAGCAATTCCATACTGGAGTTTGATGGACTTACTCTCAAATAAGTATATTGAGGATATTTATGTTTATTTAATACAACAGACAGCTACTCTTCTGGAAAGCATGTGAAACAATCCTTTTAGTGGGTTACAAAAAATCACACACACACACACACACACACACACACACGAGGAGGATAGGGTAGCCAACTTGAATAAAATATTGGGGGAGGTAGGTAAACTCTGCCCTGCATAATCAACCACAAGACACGGCACATGCACAATATTTGAATGGCAATGCCCATCAACTGAAGGCGGCTGACTCAAATATTTTATGGGGCGGGGAAGAGACCTCGGCCCCAAGGAGTTGACTCCTATGCTCAAGGGCCTTTCAACCCTCATCAGCAGTTTTGGGTGTGCTAATGTCTTTCATTACAGAAGACAGGGTTGAATCCAAATAAACCCAGCTTAAACCAATAGGCACAACCAACATAGATTTCAGGAGTATGATTTTACTGGATACAATATGCAGTCCTCTGCCTGAAGGAGTATTCTGTTTAAAGGCCTCTCTGCTCCAAGCCCAGTTTAAATATTTTTTAAAAAACACACACACAAAGGAGAGGCCTTGAACATGCCATCATAGTTTACACCTGGAGAGCAAAATGAGCAGGAACACAGGTCACCTGGCCACAGCCTTTCCAACTATGTAATATTTATTTCTATTTAAATCATAGTAATTCTAAATTTTCATCTATACATATAAAATAGCATATGCAAATGTAGTGTAAATCTATACACTCTTTATTTATTTTTTGCAATGTATATGTAGCCACCCTATGCAGAGGGAAGGTCTTGCTGTGTGAAGAAAAACTGTCCTGTACAGTTTATTGGCCCCAACCCCATATTTAAAAGGGAAACGCTAGTGACCAATGTGAGGTAACATGAAATTCTATCTGTGGTGTTTAATGTGTGATGGCTAGTTCACACAGTTCGGTGTTATAATGATATTAAAATGTATATATGAATTACACCTTAATCTCCTAAATTGTCCACCTCACCATATGCTTCCATTTAATGTCACTTCAGTTTAGCCTCCTGTAAATATAGCACACTGAAGTCATTCAGACATACAATTTTCTGAACATGCTGGATATTTCCCAGGCCATTCAAATAAATGAGACTCGGGTGTAAATATTTCCCCTTTTCTGGGAATTTTAAGGTTGACTTCACACACTTGGATCACAAATTGTGACTTAAAAAAAAAAAGCTGAGAATTGCTTTAGGAACAATCCTAAAGCTGTCATTAGTCAACTTCTAACTGCTATGTTACGCATATTTACTCTGTGGTAAGACTGCATTCGCACAGTAGTCTATCCAGTTTTCTTGACATTTCCCTAACTGTTAATTTCTGCATAATATTTGAGCTTCCACACAATGTAAAAGAAACTTCTGTAAATATAATGGAATATAGCACAGGTTTAGTGCTCGATTCCATATTATTTGCTTCTAGGAAAAATAAGTTTGCATGCCTGGAAACATGAAAAATTGTGGGAGTTTTACACAGCACTGGATTCAGCCAAGACGCTATGGGGTGATCAGCCCCTACCCAGGATCACCCCCTCCTATCAACAGTTGTTGGGTGGAGAGGTGATCCTGCAGGATCCGGTTGAGGCTTTGCAAATGGGTTTTCTGATGGGATCTGAGAAGATGGGGATTTCTGAACCGAACAAAACCATTAGCTACATTTCAAACTGCAGCAAAAGCTAAGGCAGGAGTTTTCAATGGAAAGGAGAGCTGGGCTGACTTATACACAGGGCCTTTTTTTCAGCTGGAACTCACCAGAACTCAGTTCCGGCACCTCTCAGGTGGGCGCCGTTGCCATTGTAAGAGAACAAGGGAGGTGTTCGTGATGAGTTCCAGCACCTCTTTTTCAAGAAAAATAGTGCTGCTTATACCTAGCAGGAAATGTCTGCTTATTAGCAGATTGAATGGCTCCACTGAACACAACACAGGTAAGTGAAGTCTTGACTATAGCATGCTATGATATTTATTTAAAAAAAGAAAAGAAAATGGCTGCACTTTGAAAATAAAAACCCTAAAAGTACTGAATGACATATATTGTTCCTCTATTGTACTAAGTGACAAGCTAAGTGGAATCATCTCTCAACCTACATCCCCTTGTTAAATAATTACCTGACATAAGAGACCACAATCTCTGGGAACCAGCCCCTTTTGGCAGTTTTTACATATTCAGGTTAACAAATAGCAATTTTAGTTATCGCACAGCAATGTGTGAACGCATCCTGAATCAACAAATTCAGTGGTGCCCTTGACCTTAACCTTTGCTGCGTAATTGTTCTCCTCAGCATGAATACAGGACAAAGATGGGAATTAACAACCCACTGTAATTCCGAATGTGATGGTTTTGCACCATTTGTTTCATAGGCTGCCAATTATTTAAAAGAGAGCTTCCTATGTTCCAGTATACCTGACATGTACTGCTCTCTCTCTCACACACACACACTCTCTCTCCCCCCTCTCTCTTTCTCCTGTTAGGATAATGGCTTCTATCAGGACCCTGTTGTCATGTCAAAACTTGGAATAGTCTATAAGTAACGCCATTACATTGCAATGTAATTACCTTTCAGTGTTACCTCTTTAAAACCCTGGAAGTGAGCATCTTTTTTTTGAGATAGGGCTGTCATAAAAACTGAGAAGATTAGTTACTTAACGCTATTACATCCTGTAGAAAGTGCTGTCATCTTTGTTGCTTTAGCAACTCCTCTTCCCGTTCCCCCCCCTTCACTGTTTCTTACAAATTTCAAACCTGCACACACAGAATTTTCACTTCATTTTGAAACCGTTATTCCTCACGGTTCTCCTCTCCTTATCTACGTGCAAAGAGCGGAGTTAAATCAAATAGCACCACGGCAGATTTTACAGTTCTTGAGACTGGCCTCACTCATATATAATGCTAAACTATGATTTGCTGAAGGGATGTGAAACCTATGGTGCCCTCCAAATGTTGTCAGACTCCAAGTCCCATGATTGACAGCCACCATTGCTCATGGTCAAGGATGCTGGCAGTTGTAGTTCTACATCTGGAGTCCCCCATCCCTGCTTTAATGTTATATGAATGAGATTGCATGTGTGAGACTCCATTTTGAACACTTGCCCTCCCCTTTTCTAGTAACTGGAATGGAAGCTTTTTGCTTCTGTTTTCAATTAATTACCATTTATTTTTGACATACTAAACTACCTTAACTATAATTTATTGAAGCAAGCAATAAATGTACAGCCGTACCTTGGTTCTCGAACGGAATCCATTCCGGAAGTTCATTCAACTTCCGGAAACGAAGGTGCGGCTTCTAATTGGCTGCAGAAGCTTCCTGCAGTCAATCGTAAGCTGTAGAAGCTGTGTTGGATGTTTGGGTTCCAAAGAACATTCGCAAACCAGAACACTCACTTGCGGGTCTGTGGCGTTCAGGAGCCAAAGCTTTCAAGTCGCAAGGCTTACAACAACCCAAAACTTGGGTTTTTCTTTTCTTTTCTTTTACAATAACAGGTGTGTACAGGTGAGAAGAGCTGGCTCCTGACCCGCCTGCCACCCATTGCTTCAGAACTTTCCTCCTCAGCCTAGGGATGGAAGAGAAATTTAAAGCCAAACCCATCAAATTTGCACTTTCCAAAGCAGTACTGGAACCAAAGCAGAGGCATCCTTGAAAATTTGCACTTATCCTAATTTTGTGATGCAGCTCTCAAACAATATTTATAGAAATGCTTACAATGGGGGGAAGTGTGCATTAAAATGAATATAGGCTCAGATGGGAGAGCATAAGAATCTTAATCTCAGGCTTAAAGGTTCAAGCCCCGTGTTAGGCAAAAAATTCCTGCATTGCAAGACGCCCCTCGTGGTGCCTCTTCCAGCTCTACAATTCTAAGATAACATACAAAAGTGCATTGTGTTAAGAGAAATTGCTTGTAAAACTGCATACAAAAATGGGTCCGTTAGGAGAAAATTGCACTATAACGCCAAAGAATTTCCATGAGATATTTTTTTAAAAACAAACAAACAAACTTGCTGCGGAAATGCAGAGAACTGAAGTTCATATTGGAAAAATGAAGAAACAGAAACAGAAATTGACAGATTCGTTCACCCCTATCCCAGTCTGGCTTGGTTCTAGATTAGAAGCTGGCCCATAGAGAAAAGCACACGCACCCTGCTCCATGTACATCTTTCAATCTAAAAATTAGACGTCCCATCACCACCACTTCCTATGCAAACAGGGCAGATGTGAAACATGTACGATAAATGTGGCAGCCCCCACTTCACGTCTAGGTTAGCCCTTGGGGCTGACCAGATTCTTAAACATGAGTAACATGTAAATGCAATGTGGAAGGGGATCAAGAGAATGATACATCTGGGAAGCAAGAATTCTTATGTGTATAAAAGCAAGCAAGCCAGAAATGAAATAATCTTGTAGGTTATGGAGGTGGTTGTTTTTGACCCCCCTCAAACTGTGTCAAATTCTGAACGTGTGTCCACTGTATCATGATTGAAAACTCTTTCTCAGCAGTTGAAAGGACACGTATATTTAAAATGCATGCTCTCTAGATTACATGGGAGAAGTTATGGGTTTTGTGATCTTGGGAACATTCTACTTTGATCTCGCAACAAGGTGGTTGTTGCAGAGAGGCCCTGCAGAGCTGCAAACGGAGAGCCTTTTAATTGATGCTCGCAGAAGGGGGGGAAATCATGAGATTTCTCTAAAATTGCTTTGGGTTGGGTTCCCCCCCTCAAATGTTTCATTTCAAGCATAAATAGAACATGAAATCACATGACAAGCTGTAGTGACATAGTGTGCAATTTATCATCTCTGTGCACATTTTAAAATTTCCTCTCAAAGCTGCCATGTGGCTTGTGGATTACGACAACGTTAATGCATTTCATAACAAATGCATCTCAAAACGCAGAATGCAGGCAAACAGTCTACGATGATTACTTCAAGGTTCTCTTTCCTGATCCAGAGTTCGTTGTGATAAATATATCTGCCCGCACAACAAGGAGAACGAGAGGGGGCTCAGAATAAACAGACAAGAGGAGTTGTCCCTCTGTTTCCCTGCCTTTTTATAATGAATTGTGTTTATTAAATGCATTGCTAAATATATTTGACATTTGCCGCGTTTGCCCTCGTTGAAGTTAGTCACCGTGAAACAATCATAGACATATATGGAGAGATGTGGAGTTATTTCAGATTGATCGTGCTGTATGAATATCTGGCAGGAAAAATCTAATCCTTAGATGGCATAAGAACATAAAATTGGTTTTCTGTTTCTAAAATGGACTGTAAAGATAGGCCTGATGAGCTCACAAGCAGCACAAGATAGAAAAAAGTATCTCAGGTTGTTGGCTCCAACGTTTGGAAACTGTTGGTATCCTAATAGTGAGGTTCCTTTTTTGCCTAATTGCCTGTGTGTGTTTGTTGGCTTTGTCCATGGAGTTTTCTTGGCAGGGATACTGGAGTGGCTTGCCGGTTCCTGCTCCAGGTGGATCACGTTTGGTCAAACCTCTCCACTATGGCCTGTCCATATTGGGTGATTCTGCATGGCATAGCTCACAGCTTCTCTGAGTTATTCAAGACCCTTCGCCACGGCAAGGCAATGATCCATGAAGGATCTTAAAAAGCAGAGACATCACCTTGCCAACAAAGGTCCATATAGTTAAAGCTATGGTTTTCCCAGTAGTGATGTATGGAAGTGAGAGCTGGAACATAAAGAAGGCTGATCACCAAAGAATTGATGCTTTTGAATTATGGTGCTGGAGGAGACTCTTGAGAGTCCCATGGACTGCAAGAAGATCAAACCTATCCATTCTGAAGGAAATCAGGCATGAGTGCTCACTGGAAGGACAGATCCTGAAGCTGAGGCCACCTCATGGGAAGAGAAGACTCCCTGGAAAAGACCCTGATGTTGGGAAAGATGGAGGGCACAAGGAGAAGGGGACGACAGAGGACAAGATGGTTGGACAGTGTTCTCGAAGCTACCAGCATGAATTTGACCAAACTGCGGGAGGCAGTAGAAGACAGGAGTGCCTGGTGTGCTCTGGTCCATGAGGTCACGAAGAGTCGGACACGACTAAACGACTAAACAACAATAACTGTGCTTGTTTAAAGCTAACATTTGGGGTATTCTGCAATGAAAGACTTCCTTTTGCTATTCTGGAATATAGCGCTGCAAATTGACTGTGTTAGATGGTTCCAAGTTATATTGTTTGGGGAGGGAATACTTCCTTGCATGCTGAAGGTTGCAGGTTCAATCTCCAGAATCTCCAGTTGGAGAAATTGCTGCCTGAAATCCTGCTGCCACTCAGTGTAGACAATACTGGACTAAATGGGCCAATGTTCTGACTCAGTATAAGACAGCTTCCTATGTCCTTGTTTGGGAAAGGGCCAACACAGAATAGTCAGCTGAACCACTACAAGTGACAAACACAATAATCAAACCCACCTCCTCCAACAATAGAGGCATCATCACCATTTAAATTAATTAGCTTTTTTTAAAAAAACAAAAAACAGCAGAAGCAATAGAGATGCTAACAAAGGGCCTGAGAGAAAAGAAAGTTCTATATATTAATGTGGATGCTAGGTGAAGCTCTTTGAGGAGAGCTTTCCATAAATAAGGAGCCACCACTAAGAAGGTCCTCTCTCATGTCATCACACACTGGACTTCTGCTAGAGAGGGGAAGGCCTCCTGAAGAAGACCTCAGGGTCCAAGTATGGTCATGTAGGAAAAGGTGTTCCATGAAAGATTGGGGTCTCAAGCTATGGAAGGCTTTATAGGTTAAGACCAGCACTTAGCATTTGGCAGAATATGGCGAGATATAGGGAGGCAGGATATGCAGTACTATTTGACCATCTCTGCTCAGTTGCTTTTCAGAAGCTGCTCACATCTTCCCAATGTTTGTACAGTGCCAAGTTTTTAAAGAAACTTTCTAAAAAACAAACAAACCTGGGGTTCATTGAAAAATCTTTACAGAACAAACAATTCTCTCTCTTTGGTTTGCCTCCTTACACATTTATTAGCTACATGGACATGGCTCTAACTTCTCTGTTTAAGGCAAGAAGCACCAAGTTCACGCATAGGGCTGTGACAGGTCTCCTTGGGCTCAACTTCCTAAAGCTCACTATGTGGCGAGCCACTGCTTCAGCCACCCATGTACTACCCAGGTCAAGTCCAGAAGCTGCAGTCGGCCAGCCCTGGCTGCTATGCCTCCTCTATGGCTTCTAAGCCTGGAGGGGAGTGTGAGGCAACGTGTCTTCAGCTAAGGAGAGGGACACAGGAAACCTTGTTCACCCCTAAATCTCAATGTAGTCAAACCCCAACAACGGTGTTGGCATTGAAGGTGTGGTGAGATTTCTCACTATCTCCTCAGCATCTAAGACATCAGAGGCCAGAAAACAGAGAGGCCTAGAAGGAAGAAACTGGAAGCAAAGGAGACCACTTGCTAAATTCCAACATCTAGTGAAGGATTCATACCTTGGTGTGCCAGCACTCGCCTGCTTAAGGGTGGCACACATGGATAGTTATTGCTCCCTATTAGTTTGGGGTTGTGGGTGAAGCTTTTTTCTCCACTGTCACCACTGTAGAGACCCCCTTTGTCTGTCTCACTCCTTATGTGGGGCACTATATTAATAGGGGCAGTGCTGATGCAGTGGCTATGAAGAATTGGAAGCATTCTTGTTTACAATAATCTGTGAAAGAGTTACTACTACTACTACTACTACTACTACTACTACTACAGCAACAACAAATGCCCTGCCCATACCATATAGAGCTTACAGGTCAAAACCCAGAAACAATTTTAGGATTCTAAATTTAAAGAGCTAGAGCATGGGCAAAATGTGTTACTGCTATTCTAGGTTTGTGAGGTGAAAGGAGTGCAGAACTGAAGATGTGGCAGGGTAGGGTGGAAGGGAAGAGAAATGGAGGAGGAAGAGACTGGTCTGGGACTGGGATTTGGAACAAGCAACCCTAAATACTACTTTAAATATTAATTTGGTGTGTAAGTGACATGTTAACTCCTAATGGAGCATTTGCATGAGAGGCAAAAAAAGAAAAGGCACAAGACAGAACTGCTCTGGGTGGACATGGGAAGCAGCCTCCCTGGAAATGTTCCTCAGGCTTTTGACAAATGAACTTGGTGTAGGCTTTACAGAGGAACAGAGAGAATGCCTATTGTTTCCATCTGCCTTTGGCTTTTACAACTCCTCAGAGGCCTAACACCGAGACAGACATATAGTGGAAAGAAGTTTGTTGAGTAGGAAATACATGTGGTGGGGGCCGGGGGAAGCTTGAATCATAGAGAAGTAAAAATGTTTTAAAAGAAAATTTGCATGCATTTTTAATCAAATGGGCCCTGTGCACTTATTTATATTTCATCTCAATATGACACAGTTTCGTTCATCTAATTCCATTTAGAACATTCCTATTTTCTCTGCAAATGTTTTGGGCACCAGGCAGTATTCTCCAAAGTGCCCCCAAGCTGCTGGTATTCTGAATTTAGCTAAATGAGTTATTCCCAAGGTTAAGGACAACCCAGATGGGAAATATGTTGTGGAGAGGTATTTTCAGTTTTATTAAAGTTTCTTGTTTTGTGTGTGGCTGAGAATTTCAAGGGCAGCACTAACTTACCACTTTCTCTCCTGCAGCTACAATTATGCTGTCCTATTCCAGGTTATTGTGTTTTTTGTGATGATCTGCATTAAATTCAAGCTTCTAGTCCTATACTTTGCCACTCTTGACTGTGACTGGCTTAAACGCTATGTGGAATAGTTTGATGGTCCCATTTCCCTTTTTTGCTCCCACACCATTCCAATTCTCCTGAGATTTATGATCAATTGGTAGCTTTGCCTAGTTTTCCAATCGGAGAAGAACAACCTAACCACTCATTTATGTCCAGGTAATGTCGCGCTGTGGGATAAACCACAGAGCCTAGGACTAGAAGGTCAGCGGTTCGAATCCCCGCGACAGGGTGAGTTCCCATTGCTTAGTCCCTGCTCCTGCCAACCTAGCAGTTCGAAAGCACGTCAAAGTGCAAGTAGATAAATAGGTACCATTCCAGCAGGAAGGTAAACGATGTTTCCGTGCGCTGCTTTGGTTCACCAGAAGTGGCTTAGTCATGCTGGTCACATGACACGGAAGCTGTACGCCGGCTCCCTCGGCGAATAAAGCGAGATGAGCGCCGCAACCTCAGAGTCGGTGACGACTGGACCAAATGGTCAGGGGTCCCTTTACCCTTTACCTTAATGTCTAGAATAGATTACTAGTATATACTGTTTGTGGATCAGGCTTTGAAAATTGTCTGAGAACTCTACACACATCCTGTTGCTTTCCTGAGAGTGATTTGGCCTCCTTAAAGTAGTTTATTTGTTGAAAATAACTGCTGGGACTCATCAAACCTTGTGAGCTGGAAGACCTTCATTCTAGATGTGATAACAGACCAGGTTCACCCAAAGGGGAGATAAAAACATACAGATTTACTGATTCCACAAGGGCTCTCCATTCTGCCATCTGGACAGGCAGGAGACAAGTTGAGGCTGAAACAGCCACATATACTGCCTGCAAACTTTGCGTTTGCATTCCAAACGGCCATGCAAATTTACCCTAAATGTTACTGCAAACCAAGTCTTTGGAGATGCTTGAGTTTCTGGGAAGGATGGCTGAGTGCAAGAGGATAATTTACCCAGGGAATGGCAACTCAGTTGTTGTGAACGATGCGGAAAATTTTCTGAAGAAGATGCTCATTAGAATTATTGGCAGCTTTTCATCAAGCATTGTACACCCTTTTGGAGAAGAAGATAGGGATTTATCACGCCATACATCATTCAGAGATTACTGAAACTCTTCCAACAGTCACATGGCATTCTCACTAACCTGCAAGGACACAAAAAGCTTCATTCTCGTGCAGAGAGTTGCTGGACTGGAAGATCTGGAAGAGACTGAAAAAGAGGAATTACATGTGGGCTTTTCCTCACAAAGAAATACGTGGCTGAAGACTGCAGTCCTAGAGACATTTACTTTGAAAAAAAGTTATTGAATTCAATAGGACTTAAATCCAGGCAAGCATGTGAGATATGCAACTATAAATAAGCAAAGTATGTCATGCTTTATTAACTCTTTTTTTAGTAGTTAATTTCTAAATAATATGGTCCTAGGGCATGTCTACTCAGAAGTAAGTCTATCTGTTTACAATGGAGCTGGCTCCCATTAACCTGGGAATAACAACAATAATATATTTCTTGTACCCCACCCTTCTGACAGGGTTGCCCCAGCCACTCTGGGCAGCTTCCAACCAGGTATAAAGGAACATACCAAAACATCAAACATTAAAAGCTTCCTGAAATAGGGCTGCCTTGGGATGTCTGCGAAAAGTCATATTATTGTTTATCTGACGTCTGAAAGAAGGGTGTTCCACTGGGCAGGCACAATTGGGGTCTTGTTGTTATTTAGTCATTTAGTTGTGTCTGATTCTTTGTGACCCAATGGACCGGAGCACGCCAGGCACTTCTGTCTTCCACTGCCTCCCGCAGCTTGGTCAAACTCATGTTCATAGCTTCGAGAACACTGTCCAACCATCTCGTCCTCTGTCGCCCTCTTCTCCTTGAGCCCTCTATCTTTCCCAACATCAGGGTCTTTTCCAGGAAGTCTTCTCTTCTCATGAGGTGGCCAAAGTATTGGAGCCTCAGCTTCAGGATCTGTCCTTCCAGTGAGCACTCATGCCTGATTTCCTTAAGAATGGATACATTTGATCTTCTTGCAGTTTGGGGCCTGGCTCCCTGCAATTTCACTTCCCACACTGAGGGAACCACCAGAAGGCCCTCGGTGCTGGATCTCAGTGTGTGGGCTGAACAATGGGGGTGGAGATGCTCCTTCAGGTATACGTTGCCAAATCAGTTTAGGGCTTTAAAGGTCAACACCAATGCTTTGAATTGTATTTGGAAATGTACCAGGAGTCAATGTAGCTCTTTTAGAACCGGTGTTGTATTGTCCCGGCAGTGGCTCCCAGTCAGCAGTCTGGCAGCCATGTCCTGGATTAATTGTATTTTTTTTTTTTATAATAATTTTTATTAAGGTTTTCCAAATTAAAACAAATCAAAACAAATTAAATCCAATCTATAAGCTTTTTGCCAATAACTAGGACTTCCCCTCCCTACCCCCTCTTGTGTTCCAAATCTTCCAAATAAGCAATTAAATTCAACAAGTTCTTATCCCCAAATTACACTCTTCATCAATAACCCAATTTATCCAAATTCTCATCCCCTAAGATCAATCTATACCCTTCCACGAGTTTCCCCCTTTCAAACATAGTACAGATGGAAATAAGATAAATATGAATAATAATTTTACAGCCTTTGGATTCCAATTTTCCCTCCCCTCTTTCCCCTTTGCGTTTCACCTATCCCTCCACTTCTAATATCTTCCTGGAGTTCCCACATTACACTATGTCCCTCAGGTTCTTTGCCAGTCTTTAATTATGGATGTCCAATCGTAGAAGGAGTCTATCAAATAAGGGCCCATTTCTTCTATCCAGGTTTTTATATCCAGGAGTAAAAACTCCAATTTTGTATCCATAAGCTTGTCAAACCTGAATATCCCAAATGTTCCCCCAGTTCTGTCCAGTTCTTGTCATTTCCTTGTTCTTGTCAATCATTCTCCTCCTTTTTATTTCTCTGTTCTCCCACAGAAATGTTCTTTTTCCAAAAGTTTCTAGTGTCTCTGCAGAGGCTTGTTATTCATGGAGCAAAGCATTGCATCATGTTCCTTTCATTTTCCAACAAATAGTTCCATTGTTTCCTGTAGTGTGTAGACCTCTGTAGACAAAATAATGTTCCATTCCTGCAGTTTCCCAGGAGATTAAAAGTTCCATTCAACTGTTCAGATTTCCTGTGAAAAACACATGCAATATCCCTCGGCTCCTCTAGGTGGATTACAGTAACAAAGTTCCCTTCCAGAATCACATCCACCAGACCAAGTAGCTTGTTGACGATATTTAAAACAGTTTGTATTCAATTTATAACAAATATAACCGGCAAAGTCCTCATAACAAAGTCTCTATTTAATCTTCCTTTTTGACAGCTCTTTGACAGCTGTCAAAACCTCCGTCACTTTTCTCCAGGCAGTTTCACGAATCGCTCCAGGGATTCCGGGGGGGTTGCTTTTTTTAAAACAATTCCACTTTTCTCCTCCAGCTCAATCTTATAATTTTCCCTCGCGAAGTTGCTAATTCGGCAAGATAAGGTTACACTCGATCTTAGTTGTCCAGTCCTTTGTTTTGGCTCTTCTACAATTTAGGGGTGGGCTGACTTCCTTTTTTCCGCCTCCCCCGTTCGCTCCGAATTTTAAAAATTTATCCCCTTTTTTTTAATCCATATTCCAATTACTCACGGGTTCTTCTTTAGAGCCGAATTTTCAATAGAAGAAGTCAGCGCTCTCCGCCGGATGGCATGCGGCTGCGCTCGGCAGGGATAGCAGAGAACTCAAAGCACCACGCTTCTCCCCGGCACCCGATCCGTAGCCTTTAAAAAGGCTCCTTCACGAGTCGGGAGAGCGCTAACGGTGCCAGCCGAGTCTCCATGTCCACGGCCTCACTCTGGCCGTGGTTTTTAAGGGTCCCCGCATCGCCGGTGCGGTAGGACCCAGCCCCTGCCAAGCCGGCTCCCTCCGGAGCTCGGAGGGAGCCCGCCATTCGGCGATGGCGCCGACCCGGAAGTCCATGTCCTGGATTAATTGTAGCTTCCGAGTCACCTTCAAAGGTAGCAGCACATAGAGTGCATTGCAGAAGTCCAAGCAAGAGATAACCAGAGCATGTATCACCCTGGAGAAACAGTGGGCAGGAAGGCAGGGTCTCAGCTGGTGTACCAGATGAAGCTGAACATAGAGTAGACCTGTGCCTCCACAGACAGCTATGAGTCTAAAATGACCCCAGGCTATGCACTTAAAGTTTCATGTGTTTTATATTGTCAATATGCAACACATTGGCTATCTGGTGGTGTGATTCTGCTGAAAAGCAGAATAAAAATCTGTAAAATTAAAAAACAACAACCAAATACTTCTGAATAGAGTGCTCTGTTGGTGTGCTATTTAACATTTAAGAATTGCTAAGTGTTTGCAATTCTGCCCAGTAATTGCATAGGAAGCTAGACACATTAATCTCTCTGTGTATATTTTAGCCTGATAATTTCCCTCCCCCTCAAGTTGCTAAGTCAATCTTTTCCATGTGCATGTTTTCAAGGTAAAGAACTGCAGCATCACTGCCAATAGCTAAGGACAGCTATGTTTCCCTGAAGTACATCTGTTGCTTCGTCCTTCTCAAACCTCAAGTGGGGAACTTTGGAACACTAATTATGGTGTGGTGTTTACAGAAGAGAACTGAGAATGAAAGAACAGTAGGCAAAAGCAGACTTTACACCAGGGAGCCTAAGTTCTTTTCTATAAACAAGAACAAACCGTAAATCCTAAGATTCAGCTCTCTTCGCCAACAAGGTGTTTATTTGTTTTAACTTTGTACATTATCCAGCCACATTTATGAACCTATAAGGTTCATTGATTCTGGTGGGAGAGAGCTTTGTGCATACTTAACTTTCTTACTGGGCTTAGCATCTGGCTGGTGAGCTCTACTCATGCTGCCACCACTTTTGCACAGGTTCAAAACAGTTTTTAAAATGACAGTAAAATCAATAATATTTGACAGAAGTAAAAAAGGGAGGAAATGATTCAGGTCCTGATGAAAATTGGGGTGGGGGGCAGGACTGGCATGTGGAACCCTGTCTCTAAAAAAAATACCCAGTTTTGCTCTCACGTATCTAGGCTGAATGATGAAGGTTGCTGTTATCTCAGTTTGTTGCAGGGTCTGGCGTTCGTATTTGTGTCTTTATTAGATGACCTCTAATGCAGCTTACCAGCAAAAGGCTTGCCGATGTGTTTGTATAAAATTACTGAGAAGCAAAGGTGGATTTAGGGTAGCGTGACTGGTTCAGCCTCACTGGCCACCTCACTTCAGGGGGTGCCAAAACAATGCTGTAAAACAGAGTGCAAGAGGCACGCGGTGGGGGGGTAGTATTATTTTATTGTTTATATGCCGCTCATCTTACTGGGTTGCATCAGCCACTCTGGGTGGCCCCCAACAAAATACTTAAAAGCACAATAAACCATCAAACATTAAAAACTTCCCTATACAGGGCTGCCTTCAGATGATTTCTAAAAGTCAAATAGTTGTTTATTTCCTTGACATCTGATGGGAGGCCTTCTACAGGGCAGGCACAACTACCAAGAAGGCCCTCTGCCTGGTTCCCTGTAGCTTCACTTCTTGCACTGGGGGAACTGCCAGAAGGCCCTCCGTGCTGGATCTCGGTGTCTGGGCTGAACGATGGGAGTATAGACGTTCCTTCATGCTTCATGCACTTATGTTTGTTTGGCTGCAACCTGTATTTCGTTGCTTTATAAAAGTGCCCTGAGGCATTGAGGTCCCCCTTGGACCTTCACACTAAACTCACAATGGACAAAGGCACATGCACCTGGAAAACTGAAGCTTCACCTGGTAAAACATCTAGAGTTGTTTCTAGACCAGGATAGGCTGGCCACTGTCAGCCACGCACTGGTAACATCCGGATTGGGTTACCCCAATGTGCTCTATTTAGGGCTGCCCCTAAAATTGGCTCAGAAGCTTCAGCAAGTGCAAAATGCAGCAGTTCAGCTGCTCACTAGCACAGAATATCACCACCATGTTGCACTGAACTGATTGCACTGGTCAAAGGACTATTTATTTCCCACACCTGTTTCTGGTTGAAAGATGTTCCCCCCTCTTTTCCAAATCTCCCATTTTAAAACACAAGGAAGGAAACAAATCCCTAGGCAAAATATTGGATTTTGGAACAGATTGCATTAGTGCAGTCAAATAATAAATGGCTGCTGGAGACAGCACCCTAACAATTTCATCCATCTCTCCTGCAACAGAACCAGTAATCTCTCCCGAAAGCAGATGAAAAGTGATAAAACAGAGAGACATTTTTCACCAAAACCATCATATACTCCTTTTTGAAAATAAAATTTTAAAGTGGCTCTTTTTTTAACCCCTGCTGGGCTCTAGCAATCATGAACTTCAGGACAAGGGTACATATGTGCAGATAATTAAATGTTCCTTATAAATCTTCTCATTCTGCCTGAGGAATGTCAGTTTAAGACTCCTACAGATGACCTGTGTTTTGAATAGTCTTCCTCTTTGGCTTGCACAAATCTTCTCCAGAGGTTAGATCATGTCCAGTCTTTACTGAACATCCAGTCTGATTTATTTTGTCACAATGAGCATTTGTTCTGAATTCATCCTGATAGGTTTGTGCAGTGTTTCTGCATTTCCCCATTAATCATTTGTTCATCCCAAATTTTTCAGTGCATTTCCTATCATTTTCATACTATATATATTTTTAAAAGAGGATTTATTGCACCAGGGTGATCCACTAACGTCATGAACCGTAATGTCCTGAGTGCACTTGAATGCCTCCCCCAAAATAGTCTCAAGGTGACCTAAGTTAGGACTCTGTGTTCCAGCCAAGAATATCAAACTAGGGAATTGCATTCCCACTGGATGGAACTATCATGGTCATCTTCCTTGCTTCCCTGCAGTGAGTAGATGGGGGACCTGGGAAAGGAGGCAATGGCTAGTCACTAGGAGACACAGTCCATGAATATTGACTCTTTAAATAGTCCTCATTTTACCACAAGATGCTAACTTTCCTTTCTTTTCATTTTGTATTCATCCTTTGACTATGGAAGATGCTGTCTTAGTGAGGTCAACCCTCCCTATTGCACTCATGTGCAATATCACAGATATTGATGAATACTGAATAAACTATGTTCTGTGGCCAGAATTAAAATCTGTGTATTTTATAAAATAGTTTATTCTCTCCCCCCCCCCCCCGCAACGACTTGCACCGTGTGACATTCCCCCTTCCTGTTCATTTTACCCACATTACAGCTGTAAGTCTATAAATGACAGGCTGCAGCCTATCATCAGCTGACAGATCGCCCTGCATCAGCTCTGAGAAAATGGGAGAACTTGTCATCTGTCTGGTTCTCCTCACATTCTCTGTCAGCTTCACTGCATTCGGGTTGCATGTCACAGCCATCTGAGCAAGTTGAATGTAACAGTGTAAACATCAGCTTGGGAGCCAAATCAATCAAATGTATGACTACAACCACACCGGAGAGCTTGTGCTATGGTGATAAAAGAACAGAGACTAAAAGGGGGCTTCCTGGAGCCCTTCAACGTGCTATCACTGACAGCTAATACTTAATACCATTTCATTTAAATTCCTGCTCTGTTTTCTGGGCTTTAGCTATTGGTGGCTTAAATGAGAAAGGGGAAATTAAACAGCTGTTGAGTCCTAGAATGGTTCCTGACGACTAAGCTTATCTGAGGCCAAGCTCTGTCATTCCTTTGCTAAGTTTCTGCATGCCGACACAGGAGGAATATCAGCTATGCACAAAAGTTTGGTAAATTTGCATTGTCTGTGTGAGAAGCCCCAAACCAGCTGGTGGTTTTTTGCTGGTGATGCCGAGGGCTAGTATATCGCTTCCACCACATGGAAAAACATCATGCATTCCATCCAGGTAGAATGAGGAGTATTCTTAGCTCAGCCAAGATCTTGCTGGCTCATGTGAAGTTCAGATCCACAAAATGTCAGCCACCATTCCTGAGCAATCTCAAATACAACCTTCTGCAGGTCTACACACACAGAATGATGTAGAGTGTAGTGTAACCCTGGGGCCTGCAATGAGGGAAACATGTACTTGAAAACACCAACACCTCCCCAAAAAGATTTCCTGAAAGTATAAAACTAATATACCAAGGAAGATTAGAAAGAACCTTTTCCCTTGGAGGACTAAAAAGAAAGAAAAAGTTATTTTAATGATTTTAAAGAAATATATATGGAGAAACCCTCAAAATGGCATTTAAAGAGGAAGAAGAAGAAGAAGTTGAGGCTTTGTCTTATGTCACAGAGGACTGGCTCTATTGGAAAGAGTCCTCTGTTTGAAGGAGTGCCTGGTCCTAGTCAGGCTTTAGAAAGGGGTCTTCAGGTTGCTTCTCTGTGATTAACACCTGGACAGTAGGCAAAGCAGGCACACAGATCACCAGATCACGGTGTTCTTCACAATATTAATATACAGCCACACACAAATGTAAAAGATCTGCATTAAAACATTTTGGTATCCCAGTTGCTTGCTACTTATTCCCCACTAATTTAACCATCTCAAGAAAGGTGATGGGGAAGTGGAGACAAGTCAACTAATAAAAGCAAGGAAGAAAACAACAAGAAAGAAGCCGTGCTCCTTCCCACTTCAGCAGATCACTAGGAAGACATCTTCAACAACAGCCTACTTTATCTCAACTTCCAACAATACAGCAATAATTGTATCCCCAGGCCTTCCACGAAAAGTGCAGTTCCAAAGAATAATCATGTCCAACCTTTTCCTCTGTGGTACAGTCCTCCATTTCCCCCAAGGCTGGAGCAACCCGTCACTTTCATTAATCTGAGGCCTACCTATGGTTGACATCCCAGCCTTAGGTTTTTCAAAGCAAGCAGGAGAGCTACCTTACTCTACGCATCTTTTAGTGACAGCCTTTCTGCTTCCCGCTCTATTTAGATTTCTGGGAGTTGTAGAGTTTTGAGACCCCTATTCCCCACACAGATAGTACAATTGCCAGAATGGTTTAACTGCCAATCCCCTTTGCCTGGGAGCACTAGGAACTGTAGCTCAGGAGGGTAGGGAATAAGGGTCTCTCAGAACCCCAACAAACTACAGTTTCCCCCCAAAAAATTAGGGGGGAGCCAAAGCTGTTTTAAGTGGTATCATGCCTTAAATGTGTGTTGTGACTGTGGCCTTTGTGTATAAAGTAGGTCCAGTAAGAGGCAGAGAGGGAGAAGCCTGAGGGGCAGAGAGGGCTGTATTCAGACCCTGGGCCTGTGGTTTACCACCCCTGGCGCAAACCCAGGCTGTGAATATTGATACAGGAGCAAGGGGATTCATTGTATTTAAATCAATTTGTGTATTTAAATCAATTTGTATTGATTTGCTTTTCTAAAGAAAAATCCTACTCTGCAACCACCAGAAACATTTTTCAGAACGTGAAAAGCAGTGGGAACTTTCCCCCACTCTATCCCCCCTGGGAGAGTTCTTGCGAATATGTAAGATTGAAGATTGCAGTCTGAGAGCAGCAGAATCGTGACAAGAGATCAAATAACCCCAGAATCATCTTTAACCTTTCCTACCCAGCTACCGAATTGGCTTGAAGGTCTGAGGAAGTTAATGGCAATGCCCATGACAATGCAAATGACAAAGTGTCTCTTTCGCCCAGCTGAAGTGGCATTTATGGGAATATTTTTCAGCCGTGTTCCAAGAGAATAACGTTCAGTGCACTAAATAAATAACGTCAGGGAAAAATGTCAGGAATAATGCCAAAACAATAATGACTTTGTAGCAGTTATAGAAAGCGCTTTGAAGGATAACAAAAACTTTAGGCCAAACAAAAGCAGACTGTTTGGTTTGCTCCGCATGGTATGTTTAAGCACTGGGCTGTTTGAACAGCCTGTGGGAACTTAAGCGGATTCTCTGGGGCTGCCACAAGGAAAAACAACTGACCGGGTTACAGGCTTATAATGGCTGCATTTGTATTAGCCAGTGTTTCCTCTCGGATCTGTGATCCCAATCACATGGTCAAACATGCGCTTGCATTATTAACACACAGGAATTCCAATAGAAAATGGGGCTGGATGATGTAACACCAGCAAACTTAGTACTCCTAAGCCATTGCCTAAATCTCAGCCATTGCCCAAGACAGAGATTTTCAAGGTTTCTTACAAGCCTATAGGAGATTCCTCAATAAGACGATCACTTATCGTCACATGCTGCTTACTCACAACTAACAGCCATCCCCTGTAATGTACAGATACAGTGGGACTGCTGGATTAATTCAGTTTTCTCTTAGCTGATGTGAAGTACATTTTGCTTCATAACTTTCTTTCTAGGAGGGCTAGATACTAACTTTTTCCATATAAAAATGAAAGCTCATTGTCTAGGGCACTGCCCAGGAGTGTCAATGAAAGCTCAATAAAGATCTACAGTGGGATAGCCAACATGGAGCCCTTAAGATGTTGTTGGAGTACATCTAACGTCATCCCTAGCCATTAGACATGCCGGCTGGGACTCATGGGCATTGTAGTCCAACAACATCTGGGAACACCAGGTTGGTTACCCCTGGTCCACACTGGCTGCCAGCAACTCTCCTGAGTTTCAAAGAGAAATCTTGTCAAGCCCTGCCTGGAGTTACCAGTGAATGGGTCATACGATCTACTTCTCTCATGACCGTATCACACCAGACTACACACTGGAAGTTAGTACGTCAGGAAGTGACTAGCTTACTTTTAACAAAGGGCAGTTTTTAAACTTGATTTCCCATCTGCATGGTACAGACTGGTTAGGTTGTACAATAGGCCTTTTCTCTTTTATTGCTTTAGTTTGGGTGCAGCCAATGTGATGACTCCAATTCCCATTACCCATGACCAGTTGGGGGTGACAGGAGTTGTAGTCCAACATCATTCGGGAGGCCACCATGTTGGCTAGCCATGGGTTAGTTACTGCCATTGTGGTGATCTTCTCCTCCACTCTTTCAATAAGTACTTGTTCATTGAGTAAGGATCCTAAGCTATGCTACTAAAAAGCTGCAAGATCCAGCTTCCTTAAACATGTTTACTTGCTTATTATGTGAAATGTATTTGCCTGTGCTTGCACACCATCCATGTGGCATTTGTTCAAATTGCTCTCCAAATAGTTTCCAGTTTTAATCACAATATGCTAAGAAACCTTACAATGAAGATTTATGTCTTGCAGCTAAACAATTCACAAAAGCTAGTTTTCCTTTTCAAAGCAGATGGATTGCTAAATCCAGAAACCAACAGTAAAAGCATCTTAAAATGTGTCACCACCATCTTCCCAGTACAGCATTATAATTGTTTATAATGAAAGCATACAGGAGACCCAAAAAGGCTCCCCCCAAAAACAACATGCGTAAAAGATGACCCAAGATTCCAGCTTCCTACAACATCCAGCATTTTAAATGCAGTGCCCATCCTTTCTGTTCCACACATACACCTCAACAAGATCTCAGCTCTCCCCACATCCCGTTCTACTGTTTGTCATATCAAATGCTACCAAGTCCAGCCCAGCAGTGATATATTATCTGAATTGTTTTTCAGTTACCAGATGAATGCCTGGTTTCCTTACAAGGTGAGCCAGTAGGTCTCCTGGCCAGTGTCTAACTTCCCCTCAGGTGTGTTTGTTCACCTGGCTAATCCTAATAGGCAAGTCATCATTTAGTGCTGAAGGTAGCTGTAAACATTCCTTCTTGACACATACCTGTAGTTTTTGTTCAGGCAGGTTGCAGGTGCTCATTAATACATTAATATAATATATTAACATGCCTACCAATGATTAAAAAATGCTTGAACCAAGTGAGATTTGAGGAAAATTCTGGCCTGTGTTATTAAACCAGCTTCCAGGACATAGAATCATAGAATTGTAGAGTTGGAAGGGACTCTGAGGGTCATCTAGTCCAAGCCCTTTGCAATGCAGGAGTACTCAACACGTGGTACCCATCCAATTTGAAACCATACTGGACCCTGCTTAGCTTTGCAAATGTGCTAGCAGTCTTATTGCATCCCTTAGAGCAGTGTTTCCCAACCTTGTGCCTCCAGATGTTTTTGGCCTACAACTCCCATCATCCCTGACCACTGGTCTTGCTAGCTAGGGATGATGGGAGTTGTAGGCCAAAAACATCTGGAGGCACAAGGTTGGGAAACACTGCCTTAGAGCCACAGGAGGGCCTCACTATGATCTGAGCAGGGTTTGAGTGGGATAATGGGGGAAAACATGACCTCTCAGATAAACAATTCCTAGCCTGTGTAGGTCTTTATATACCAGCAGTAAAGCCTTCAACATGAGTTCATAGCAAGTTGGCAGCCAATGCAGATCATTGGACAACTGTGCTACATGCCGGTGAACATGCTCCTAACTGTAGCCAGGCTGCAACACTCTCCACCCACTCTAACTTCTGGGCCAACCTTAAAGGCAGACCCAAATAAAGTGCAATGCAGTAATCCAACCTTTGCTGCCACGGTGGTTATTTACTAGGGATCAGGGAGAAATTCAACTCACTTCACATTTAAAGGCAAACCTACCTAATGCACACTTTCTGAAACAATTCACAGCCTGAAACACAGCCATTCTCTGGAACTTGCACTGTCCTAAATTTGCAATGCAGTTCTTCTGCCAAGTATTAGGCTGCAGTGTGCATGCATACAGTAGTGAAAATGGCATATAGAAATGCATGATTTAGCTAGATCTGTAGGAGATTAATAAATCAATGGTGATGGCCCAGTCATACCTTGTGTTGTGTTAGGTTCATGTTGCATCTTTTCGGCTTACAAACACGGCAAACCCGGGAGTGTATACTTCCGGGTTTCGCCACGTGCATGTGTGCAGAAGTGTTCTGCGTGCTTCGCACATGCGCAGAAGCGCTCTATCATGCTCCACACTTGCGCAGACGCACCGCTCTAGTTGCGGACTTTTCAGGGTGCGAATGGCACCCAGGAACAGATCATGTCCACAACTAGAGGTACCACTGTAATGAAAACAGACGTGCAAAGTTGCACACAAAAATGTGCACCTTAGGAGAAAACCATTATTAGGAAAGATTCATGCCCTTTGCTAAACAGCTGGTCTATAATGTTATTGCTCTGAGTCTGAGGCATACATCCCATGCAGGTCTTGCTGGCCCTGTTCTTCCAGCTGCCGTAATTCTAGTTAGCTTTTTTGAAAATGATGCATGTTACCTCCAGACCTGCCAAGCCCTCAAAGTACTTTGACTGTTCCTCAGCATTATAAAACCACAAATGCCATCATTTCCCCAATAATTAGACATTATTCTGTTCAGTTCCTTGCAATCCAGTGGTTCACTGCCTTCACCTAACCACTCCAGTACCTTCATCAAACCCATGATGCTACCTGAAGCACAAAGCTTCATCCTGTCACATGGAAGGGATGGCCTCGAATGGGCTTTGTGCCTGCAAAACAGGAGGACATAGCCCGTGTGAAACCTGGGCTGTTTCTGGGGGAGCAGATGTACCGAGCTGCTCCAGCTCGCTACCTGGCGGATATCCACTACGTGGAATACCGCAGACTATTTACCGCGGCTAGGCTGAATGTTCTTGACTCGGCGGTTCTGAAGGGAAGATATGGAGGAGTCCCATATGACCAGAGATTATGCCATTGTGCGTTGGGTGAGGTAGAATCCACAGAGCACATTTTAATGAGCTGTCCCTTCTACAACGATTTAAGACAGTATCTTATAACCCCATACTTACCCCAGCTTAGTCCCCGACAAAGAGGAAAGCAGACAGCATATCTGCTAAATAAGTCTTCTAGGAAAACAACTTTGTCAGTGGCTAAATTCCTTTTCCTGGCACTCAAGCGTCGGAAACGTACAATTGAATGCCTTGATGTGGGTTATCTGTGAGAGGTTTAGTGCTGTGGCCCTACCTTATTCATGTACCCCTATGATGTTTTAGTTCATAATTCTGTATTGTGTTTTATTTCTGTGTTTTATCTCTGACTATCGGTCGAATAAAGGAAATTGAACAAAGTATATGGGGTTTGTTTGAGGGCCGGCAGCTGGTGGTGTTTGATGATCTTTCTTGTTTTGGAGACACAAATTACCTGGGTTACCTGCTCTGTGTTAGTATTCACCTTTCTGCCTAGCTAGTTAGCAGTTTTGCCCTCAGGTCCTCTTTTCCTTAAAAAAAAAAAAATCATTATAACTATAGTGTACTTCAAAAAAATTATGGAAAATGTTATTTTCCCTCAGCCCTGCTATGCTTCACCACATTTTCCTCTGTGTCCTGGCCATATGAGTCATGCCCCTAGAAATCTGGGATGTGCTTCGGACTAAGCAGTGTAGCGAGTCATGAGATCTGAAGAACGTCATCTCAGAAAACTGTCTTTGGTGGTGGAACACTTCCTTTTTTACTTTGGAGAGCACAGTAACTCTACTCAAGAGTACTAAGAGACCTCCCCGCCCTCCCCGCAAAAAAACCCTTCTCCTGCAAATTTGCATTTGTTGATTTAGGATATGAAAAATAATTTCCTTCTGGCATCTCCCCTTCCCACAGCCTGAGTGATTCATATAACCTGTTGGTTAATTTCTGTTCTGATATGTGATTATTTTTCACTGTACATGACACTCTATAATCTAATGGTCTATTTTAATATTTTTTATTATTATTATTTAATGTGAGTGTGAGGAGCAAGTGATATATTTTATTTTCCTGAAGAGTGACTTGACAGTAAGCTGGCAGATAGCTGGAAATGCTACACTATAAAAATAATATAAGAAAGTAAAATATTAAGGAACAAAACAGACAGAGGTGGGCAGGGCTGGCCTGTTAGCAACAACAACAACTTGGTATTTTTGTACCCCACCCATTTGACTGGGTTGCCCTGGCCACTCCGGGTGGCTTCCAACATAGTATACAGAAACACAACAGCAACAGCAACACAATAGAACATCACACATTAAAAGTGTCCCAATACAGGGCTGCCTTCATATGTCTATGGAAGTTTGTATAATTATTTATCTCTTTGACATCTGACAGACGGGCTTTTCACAGTGTGGGCACAGCTACCAAGAAGGCCCTCTGCCTGGTTCCCTGTCACTTCACTTTTCTGTGGGAATGTTCAGAGTGGCAGGAGAGGATGTGTTGTTTATTAATATCCTTCCTAACTTGCACTAGCAAGTTCCTTTACTTAGCAGAGTGCATTCCCCTTTACACAGCAGAAAACTAGTTGCAAACTCGTGTGTGTTTCTTAAGACCGGACACAATTCAATCTGACTTGTCCAGATTGAAATGTGTTCTGATATTTTCCTGGTAAGACCCCTTGAATCCCTCCTAAAAGAATAAAGATACCACAGTCTTATTTGTAAGCAATAAAAAGAAAGTTTACCCACGATCAGGCAGAGCACAGTGTGATCCCTGAAGGCAGGCTTTAGGCTTAAAGTAACAAGCATATACAAACAGGTTTACCCCATATATGGGTTGACCTAATGAAGGAATGGGTTTCTGTCTAGTAAGTTTAAAACTGACTCAACCTCCCCTTTTTTTGTTCTTTCAAAAGAGAGCACTTTTAAATGCGTAAAACTTGAGCTGTTGAGCAAAAACATAAACAAGCTCTCTCCTTTATCAGTCACGGCAAGGGATGGCCTTGGCTCTCTAGGGGAACAAAGAAAACACGTCAGAACTTTATCTTGTGTGCTGACCACAAAATACGCGCAAGACCGATGTCTGGGAAAAACGCCAAAAGCGTGTTCCCGGAGATGGTGACCTCGTCCCAGATAAGAGTAGGAAGAGGAAGATCCTTTTATGGTCAGTAGTACAGGAAGGAAGATCCTTTTATGGTTGAGAGTACCAGAGCAGGAACATATGTGATGTCAACCTGCGTACGTAGGCCGATGTGGTTGGGCTTCTAGGGGAGGAGTGAGAGGGTGCCTGAAGGATATATATACTGCATGAAACTTGTCATTTCTTTGGACTTGCTGTGGACTTGATCACGCAAGTGCCTTCTGCTATCCGGAGAGCAGAATAAACTCTTTCTTTGAACCAACTCGGTGTCATTTGACTTCCTTCCTCCTGTCCCGGAGCAACGCAGACCCAATCGGTGAACTCCAATAAGGCTACACTAATGACTGCAGTTAGCAGTCTGGGAAGTTCGCAAGATGAAAGGAAGATGGAAAAAGAGAGAGTGGCAGCATTCCAGATTTTACCAGATCTGGAAAGGCCCACCCACTAGACATATGCAAGGAAGGATGTTCCAGGCCAGGAGGAACAGCAAGTTTCAACTGGCTGGACCAAACATTCCGTTGCATGTCCACTCTAAAACAAGGAATGTTGTATTTGACTGCTCTCAGTGGATTACATCCCACATTCTCACAGTGAGGAAACCACCAGAAGGTCCTCGGAGCTGGATCTCAGTGTCGGGGCTGAATGATGTGAGTGGGGACACTCTTTCAGGTAAACAGGGCCAAGGCTGTTTATAGATTTAAAGGGCAACAAGCAACACTTTGAATTGTGCTTGGAACCTTACTGGGAATGTAGGTCTTTTAGGACCGGTGTTAGATGAGGCAGTCATGAGGCGGATGGAGGCAACCGCCTTGGGCAACAGAATTCCCTGGCTCCTGGAGGCATCCCATCCACCTCTGCCATTGCTACTGCCACTACAGGTGTCCGTAGAAGTGGCCGTGGCAGCTTCCGGCAAGATCTCGGGAGGAACTCCTTTTTTAATGAATTGGTGCTGGACAAGCAAGATGTTTAAACCCTCCTTCCCCCGTGCCATCCCTCCCCCATCTAAATCCCCACCCCTCAAATCTGCTATTAGTCCAATAGCAGAAGAAATACAGCACAATAAATTTACCTATATTATTCCCCTGTAGAGCTAATAGTAACTGTGGGAAGCAGATTTAGATTGGGAAAACAGCATGTGTGGAGGTTTAAACATTCCCCCAGCACTGGTGCACTGATTAAAATCAGAGCATCCACACACATACCCAACTGCTTTAAACACTTTTGTTTTTAAAAAAATTCATAGTATTTCCTGCATTGCAACTGTTTCAGCCCTAATGGGCTTTTGGTTTTTGTAAATTATTGTCTTTTATGGTACTGTCTCTGATATTTTTAACAAAAAGCTACTTGTCTGACCTATTACTGGTGAGGTGATTCCTTTTGGTTCAAAAAATAATTGTTTCACTTGCTGCTGGTGGCCCTGCATGCGATTGTGCCTCTGTGACGTCAATAGAGAAACAAAAGTTCAGGAGCAATAAATCTTGATGGTGTGGCTAAAATATGGAAATAGGTGAGCTGGGTTCAAAGTGAATAGGCTTAGGATACCCTCTAGAGATCCATGTCTATCTCCTGCAGGAATTTTTTTTTTTTTTTTTGCTTCAGATCCTACAAGACTAATTATGGAATATCCATGCAATTTGCTATGTGCAGCCCCACTTTTATACAGTACTTAGTCTGCATGGTGTGGAAGCAGCTTAAAGAGTAAAGACATCAAGGTTTGAACCTAAACCATCTAGACTGAACATGCACTTAATCTGGAGCGACCAGCAACTTCACTCTCCTCCTTTAAGTCCATCCCCACAATCCATACTGTAAACAAATTAAAATCCAAGAGACGCTTAAACTTTTTGTTAACTAGACCTAAGCAAGTAAGACTGAAACAACTTCCTATTTCTTCCCTGCTTACCTTAACTCTGCTGTCTCCATTGTGCTCCCTGTGGTGATATTCACATTGCAAGAGCATTTGAGATGGGGTGTCTGTAAAGCAACGTGTGCATTAATGGTGATGTAGAAATACTTGATTTTCTGTCGTGCCCTGCTGCTTGTCCTGTGATGAAAATAATACCAACAAAAGCAAACTTTGTGCTTTGAGGTTCAGTCCTTTGCCATTCCCCCCCTGTACTTTAATTAACAATCTGCTGAGTCATGAGTGGGGGAATGGAGGGCCCCACCTTGGATGTGGGGTGATGTGAAATTGGGGGTATTCTGGAGCATAAGCCTCTGATTAGGGACTTGCAATAGGAAGGGAGAAGCTCTAACTCAGGCATAGGCAAACTTGGCCCTCCAAATGTTTTTGGACTACAATTCCTATCATCCCTGACCACTGGTACCGTTAGCTAGGAATCATGGGAGTTGTAGTCCCAAAACATCTGGAGGGCCAAGTTTGCCTATGCCTTCTCTAACGATATCCTGGTTATTGTGAATGATATGCCTGTAATTTCCCTTAGAAAAGGAGACACTATGCCACTTTGCCAGGGCTCTTAAGGCCAGCCTTTCACAACCTGTTGTTCTCCAGATGTTTTGGACTATCGTTCCCATTATCCTTGACCACTGGCCATGTTGGCTGGGGCTGGTGGGAGTTATAGTCCAAAACATAGGAGGGTACGAGACCAGGAAAGGCTAAATAAGGCAGTCCTTAGGAGTAGTCCTGACACCAGGAACCCTCACCTGTCCAGACTTCCAGTCTTAAAAACAAGACCACTGGAATTGTTGTTGTTGTTGTTGTCATCGTCTAAATGCCTTAGTCACCTTTGCAGAAAAATAGTGCTTTCAGAAAACATTTCCACTCAGAAAATAATTGCTTAGCTAAAATCCTTTAAGTCAGAGCTTTATATTCTTATAGCAGGCTAATTTCTTTCAGGATTTTAACATACACCTTTCAATAAGGGACACAAACATGTCAGCTTCAGAGGCTGTAGTCAGTTATGTGGAGGTTTTGTGGAGTTGTCTGCAGCACGCAGGATTATAGTACTGGGATAACTCAGCACTTTGTACCAAGTAGTACTATTCTCAAGGCAAGCAAAACAACACAAAAAAGCCATTAAAAAAATATAGAAAGGGAAAGGGGAAAGGAGATGATAGTTATTGGTTACAGAATATAAACACAATCATTGAAAGCTGGAAATGAGAATATGAGCCGAGTTTTTACATCCATTATTCACACAGAAATCTCCAACAACAACAATAAAAAGTCCCAGAAACTGAACTGATAACATGGATTGTCTTGTAAAAGTCTCACCACCACATATGGTAAAGATCTCAAAAATAGCAGAGGTGGGGGTAGAATAATTGTAAAAGCAAACACATTCTAAGATTGGACTGAAATCGATGTGTGGGAAAACATGTGGTTGTGTGTTTCTGGGGTGCTCTGAAATTATTCTTCAGCTATAGGAAGTACTCCCCCCCCCCTTTTCTCTTTTTACAAAGCCAGTCTCTCATACTGACATTCTTTTGTGGTAATATGTGTAGGCCGAGAAGCTGAAGACTTGTGGCTCTATTGTGAAGCTCCCTTTTGTCCATATTATCTCACAGCTGCAGGCTTTAATCAAAGATTATTAGATATAAGGATTTGTGTCTAACATCCGAGGCATCGTTTCTACCGACAAATGGTCTATTTTGGAACTTTAACATCCAAGACAATGACATTAATCTTAGTGTACCTAAAATTAATGTAATACGTGGGATACTGGAAGGAGGGAAACTGTGGAAGACTGAAAGTGTAAATTTGTTTTTCCAAGTTGATGTCAGAAACCAAACAATGTCTGACTTAGGGCTTAGTTCGGTGCTTTTCAAACGCTGCTCCAGAAAGAAACCTGAAACTCCTGCAAAGTTCAGCAAGGGTTCTCAAGCAAAACGTCACTGGCAGAAGGCAAAACTTCCCCAAAAGGCAGTTTCATCACTTATTCCCCACCCCAATAGTTCACTGTGTACAGGAGGCTTGGCTGCTTTCTAGAGGGTGGGTTTGTAGCTCAGGCTGTGCAGCTCAACCAGGCTTCTATAATGCAGGTTGTGAAAATGGGGACGTTTGGGCAATTTGGAGGAGCAGGGGGAACTTGCTATTGCTGTAATGACAACAAGGCTTCTCTTAGTATCCACCAGTCACCATTTTGATCCTGAATGAGCCCGAACATTCAGGGTGAGGGGAGCAGCAACCAAATGGCTTGGGGCTGCCATTTCTATTCACCACCCACTAGAAGTATGCTATATCCAGGACATGGGTGGAGCAGGGAATGCAGGATGAACCTCAAATGGAGCTCTGCATCTAACACTACAGAAAAGGAGGTATCAAACCCAAAGAAACCCAAGAATGCTACAGTTGCTAGCATCCATCTGTAATCCATCTCCAAACATTTGCTATACCCACATATTCACACTTACTTTTTCTCTACTTTTTCAAGACATGACCTGCATTTTAAAGGTTTGTGTCCAAGTGCCCTTTCTTTGGGTCCAGAGCTTTCCCCACAAAAAAAAGCTCTCTAAAGCTCAATTGGAACACACAACAGTCCGCAGAAAAGCCAGACCGATGCTTCTCCAATTGTGCACTCGTGAGTGAGTTTTTGTGGGCAAAGCTCCAGGGCAAAAAGAGAGATATGCTTTTTTCGAGACTGGGCTCTCACATGAGAGCATGGTGCCCACTGCACGAGATTGTGCCCCCCAAGTGCTTAGGGGAACGAGATCACAGTGAGTGATCACAAGAGCTTGCAGCACCCAAAATGGCCGTGTTCTCATGCAAGAGAGAGAGAGAGAGAGAGAGAGAGAGAGAGAGAGAGAGATGTTCCAGTTTCACCAGGACAGTTGAAGGGAATGTGATATAGTTCACTGGCACACACAACTTGTGTGCTCTATGCAGAGTCCAAAGCCAATCTCACAGGCTCCAGGTCTCAAATTAATCTCAGTAGGAACAGCAGAGCAGTCCAGTAGAGGTTGGCTTTTCTTTAAGACTAGGGCCAGTTTTAAAGTTTCTTACACTTGATGGTCTCTATCATGAAAAGCCTGCAGAAAAGTCTTACAGAACAACTCTCTAGACTCACCTACCTCTCCCAGTGTGGGATTAGCTCTTAAAGGGCCAGGGCGCACACACACTAACACACTAACAGTTACCTCTGATATGGAGATTTCCAACTCTGTTAATAAACCCTGAGAACAGAGCTTCAGTTAGTCCTAACTTGTTAATGTTTGCATTATATAAACTGATTATGCCTAAATTTCCCATCAGCCTACATAGAGGTATGGTTAATCCCCAAACTTCCCCTTTCCTTACTGCTACTTAATTACTTACATATTCCATTAAGATATTAATGAATTGCTTGTAATCTTCCTTAAAGCAAAACCCTTTGGGTACCGTATGCAGTGAGACTCAAAACGAGCTCCCCCCTCCTTTCCCAGGTTGTATCTGCTTTCCTACGGTGAGTCAGCCAGCAGCACATACACCACCAAAAAACACAAAAGCAAAACCCAACCTTCGTGGATTTAAATGTATAATTCTCAACTCACGCTAGGGATTTACCTTTGCAAGGGGGGGGGGAGAGCGAGATCTATTAGGATACATCTTAATGCCTGAATCATTCCTTTTCAGAAAAGGTACTTATGCAAATGAGTAGTATTAAGCAACATACCTCAGCCTCCAGAGAAGCATTGCAGAGTTTTAACTGAAATAACTCTGTTGTTGATGGTGGCGGCGTTTGGTGTGCTATTTTGCCTTTACCACAAGAATGGAAGGACAAGTGATACCAGAACATAGAGGCACTATGCGAATGGAGACAAGACTCGTGCTGGTACTAGACATTGCCCTCGCTGGCTGAGGCTGATGGGAGTTGAAGGATGGCCACAGGCTCCCCAGCCCGAGTCTTGAAAGAGAGAGGAGATATCCTAAATCATGACAGCTGTTCTTAATGAAACACATTGGGCTCTTTGTGCAACTTATTACAGTGGTACCTCGGGTTAAGAACTTAATTCATTCTGGAGGTCCGTTCTTAACCTGAAACTGTTCTTAACCTGAGGTACCACTTTAGCTAATGGGGCCTCCCTCTGCTGCAGCTGCTGCGCTGCCACCGCCGCGCAATTTCTGTTCTCATCCTGAAGCAAAGTTCTTAACCTGAGGTACTATTACTGGGTTAGCGGAGTCTGTAACCTGAAGCGTCTGTAACCTGAGGTACCACTGTACTTGAATAAGCCCTATGGCACAGCACTAGTTTGAAGCTCACCTCCTTTTCATGGCTGGGCTTGAGGCAAAACAGAAAATGGCACCACTGCCACCTGAGGTGGCCGCAGGAGGCCTGAGGAAGCCCTGGAATGCTGACAGTGGCAGGGGAGGAAAAAGGAAACCAGAAAGGAGCAGGTAGCAGTGGCAGGCAGGTAACAGTGGGCAATAATCACAGTAGGTAGCAAGCGACATGCTCCTCAGGGCCCAGAACAGCTGCCTCTCCCAACTGTCTCCCAGTCTGCTGTCTGAGGTGACTGCCTCACCAAGCCCATCCATGGGCAAGGCCTTCGCTGCTCCTTTTGCATGGCCTTTATGCTGGTCAGTTTCCCCTCATAAAATATACGGTGAAAGAATAATGAGTTGGATCCAGTGTGTGAAAGTCATTCACTGGATGCTCTCACTGGAGGAGGCACTTTTTGTTGATTACTCCTCCCCTGTCTGGTGCCCACTGACAGGGGTAGATTGAGGGGAGCATGACCAGTTCACCCACACTGGTCGACAAGCAACCATGGCGAACAATGGAAGGTGAGAGGCGGGGGTACTGAATTTTGGTGGTGCGCAGGGTCGCACTGAAATTTTAAAGCCCAAAGTCTGCCATTGCCCCTGAAAAGCTGCTCTAGAGAATTGGGGGACCCACTAGAACAGCATGGGAAGTTGTGCAAAATGAAATCAGTAAAAATTGTCTTTCTCCAACCCCTCTTCTACCAAAAACTTCTGCTGAATCTCAGTCCATTCCCTTCATGAAAGGGGCTCTCTCATTCATCCAAGGGCAAGTCTGTTATACATGGATGGTACCACAATCCTAGGGCTAAAACAGATACAATGTGGGAGATTGATGATTAGATCTCCCCACTGAGGCTTGTTTGGATCATAGCAATGGTGCTAGGGAAGGGGATATTCAGCCCCTTACCCCCAAACATTTTCTTGATCTAATTTGTCCCCACCAGCAGGGGGAGATAAGGCATGCACAAAACTGTCACCTTTCACCTCCCCTGTTGCTACTGTGGATCAGTTGTGTGTGAGAGAGAGGGGGTGGGTGGGTTGTGGAGAAGATTATTTAAAGGAAAAGGCATGGTGGGAAACAGGCATTGTGCCCTGTTTTTTATTAATTCCCTGTGCTTTATAAAAAAATAAAATACATTGGAGCTACAGTGGTACCTCGGGTTACATACGCTTCAGGTTACATACGCTTCAGGTTACAGACACCGCTAACCCAGAAATAGTGCTTCAGGTTAAGAACTTTGCTTCAGGATAAGAACAGAAATCGTGCTCTGGCGGCACAGCGGCAGCAGGAGGCCCCATTAGCTAAAGTGGTGCTTCAAGTTAAGAACAGTTTCAGGTTAAGAACAGACCTCCGGAACGAATTAAGTACTTAACCCGAGGTATCACTGTATGTCCACGTAATTAAAATCAATCCAGCCCAAATTAGGCTGCAGTCCTCCTTGCCTGGGAGTAAGTCCTCCAGTGAATTCAATTTTGAAAAGAAAAAAATGGATTACTTTAGATCATTTAAAAAGTACCATTTATTTATTTTATTTTATTTAATAAATGTTTAACCTGCCTTTCAGGGGCAGAAACCTTCACATTACAGCAAGCATAAAACATTTAAATAGCCAGCCCATTAAAACACCTAAGAGCCCAACAGAAATAATTAACAATTGCATTTTTTAAAGGCAAATCAAATGTGTAGTGTTGCCTGTAGCTAATAATGGCATGGAGATATTATTAAAGTTTCTCACCCCTGGCTTCATCTAGTCATATCTGAGCACCCGTTGACTCCCATGATTACATAAAAGGATGTAATTCTATTAGCTTGCATTTGAACATACAGGGCACATCTTCTAGAAAAGCCATTTGGTCCTGATTTGAAGGTGCCAAGTAATGGCAAACTTAACCACATCCCTGGTAATCTGTTCCACCGGTTGATTACCCAAAATGTTAAAACATTGTTTCCAATTTGAACTCTGCTGAATTCGAGCCACGGGGTCTTTTTGGGCCATTATCTATGAGATTAAAAAAGACCTTTAGCAAATATCAGCCCCCTGTGTATGCAATTCTGGACTGCAATCACATTACCTTGTAAACAGCTCCTCAATAAACATTAATCAAAAGGACCTTATTTGAGTTACATCTTCCAAGACGTGGCAATGAAGGAGACAAAAAAGGTTTACTTTGCAACCTCTGTTGCATCCTCAAGTAGCCATACAGTGGAGTTTTTCTCCCAGTTGTGACAGGGCTACTACTATCAAGTTCAGCTATTGTGGCTTTAGAGTCCTCTGAAACCTGCTGTGACAAACGTATGAGGCATTTACTCTAGACTCTTGGGTTCACTCTTACCTGGATGTGCCAGTTGCTCCACTTCCTTTGGAGGTGTCCAGTACTGGTCAGATGTCATGCGATCAGTTTCAGGTTTTGTAACCTGATGGTATAGACATGCTGTTCTTAATCTGTGCGACCCTTGTCCTTTGTGGCTAAGCCATTCTAGCCAGAAGAGCTTTACTGAGTGAGGCAAATTCTATTAAATTTAGTAAGGAAAAGATTATTCTCAGGTAAGTTGGTTTAGGATTGTAGGCTAAACTGAAATCCATTTTTCTTTCTTTTTTAGTTTTATTTTTTAATTAAATTTCTGTTTTACATTTTAGAATATTCACTTAAACAACCTTAAAATATCAATGACTTCCCTTCCTCTCTTTCCATGGTTCATTTTGCACAACATAAATCCCAGCATATTTTATATAATATAAGCATTCAGTATTCCATTATTACATCCATCAAAACGTATTTACACTTAATGAGGCCCATGATTTCAAATAGGCTAAACTGCAATCCTAACCCCACTTCCTCCAAATTGTAAATCTTATGGAAGTCAACAGAATTTAACTTGTAAATAGACGTGATTTGGGGTATTGTAGGTCACATATCTCTCTCACAAGAAAGGTTGCAATCCTATTCCTACTTACCTCACAAGGACCTACGTCCTTGGCTCCAACCGTGTGACCTCCTAGGCTCTGCCGAGGCTTAGGCTCCACCAGCCTCCTCTACAGTAATCCAACCCTTAGATCCCAATGCATGGGTCACTGTGGCCAAGGTGCCCTTGTCCAGGAACAGCTCTAGCTGAAATAACAGCCAAATGTGGCAAAAGTTGCTCCTACCCATGGAAACCGCCACAAGGAACACACCAGTCTATGCACATGTTCCTTCAGAGGGAGTGGAATCCCATCCATAACAGATAATTCCTGGACCTGGGAACCACCCACCCACAGGCCTCTGTCTTGTCAGGATTCAGACTTGGCTTATTGACCCTCATCCAGCTGCAGGTCCAGGACATGCACAGCCAGATGATACAGAGAAATGGAGTTTATAGTATATGAAAACAGAACTCAGCCTTGGCAACAAGTCCCTGTATAAATAACATCCTAGACGTGAATTGGACAACTGGGAGGAAGTGTAGGTGTGTTGTTGCAAACCCAATTCCTGATTGAACATCTGTTGGATTTCCGCAGAGATATTGGCAAACAGAAGAGGCCAGTGCCATCAATCTAAGCTGATGGAAGAACAGTTATTTCTACTTCTGGCCTAGACTATAATTGGCATCCTGCACCATCTGTACAGAGAGGGAGAAAAATTGCAAACAGGACCAAAGCTGTCATTCAAAAAGTGCAAGAGCTGGAGAGAGAATAGTAGAATGCCAACACATCATGTTCCCTTCATGAATGATGGCCACCGGTTTTAGAATCTTGTCCTTCCTTCCATCATCTCGGGGGGGGGGGGGACACTCTCTGACTTTTAATATCTGGAAGCGGAAAAGCCACTGAATTTATTTGAAAACACATGCTGTAAAAATCTGTTGTCACTCTTCAACCCCTGAAAAAAAAATAGAAGTAGGAGCTTTTGATCTTTTGCTGTCATCAGCTGCCCAAGTGGTTCAAAATATTAATTTAGTTTTATCTGGCATGGCCCATTAATTAGGTTCTAGCCATAATTTCTTCAAAAAATGGCCAAGCATGCCCATGGGAGTTGTAGTCTAGGATGATGGGAGTTGTAGTCCAGAATTCTGCAGGTTTCCTATCCCTTCAATAAAGAAAAGGAAGAAATTGTGTCTGAGAGGCTGTGAACAAGGTTCCTTTGCTTTCTTTTCTTTTTTAATTGATTTTAATTCAATGATGCATCTTTGCGTTTCCCCCCATGCCACCCACCTACATCACTGCCTTTCTTACCTTCATCCCTTCCTCTCCCACTCCCCATTCACCATCCCTATAGCACAAACTTTCCTTGCTGCATGCAACACCTTGGCTCATGGACACTTCAGGAGAGGAAGACGGCAGTACTGGCAAATAGGAAAGACTGGCAAAATGCGTAGAACCAGCACTGATTCTCAGCATCAAAACAACCCCATACAAGGTGGTTTACACCAATAGTAATGACTGGTCCAGGATCTCTCAATCTTTGTGGTTGCACAGGGGTTCGAACCCAAATTGTAGCCTGAAACTTTATCGACGACATGACACTGACTTTCTCCCCCCACCGCTTTTAAAATATTATTTTATTAATTTTCCAAAAACAACAATAAATAAAAACAACAATAAATATTCAAACATAAAAAATAAAATAAAATAAGAGTTGACTTCCCCTATTCCCATCCCCGGTTCCATTGTTTATCATCATACCGCATGTCCATTTTAAAGTATAAAATCATTAAAATTACTTATTGACCAGTCATAATGTCTTTACAAGTATTTTTTAAATCCTGCTAATGTATTAACCTGTGTACATTGCTTCTGTATATATGCAATAAAGTCCTTCCAACCTTCTTTAAATTCATTGTCATCTCTTCCTCTTAATTTCAAAGTCAATTTTTCCATTTCAGCATATTCCATTAATTTCACTTGCCCATTTTCTTTAGCTGGGACACCTTCTTCTTTCCAATGTTGTGCTAATAGTATTCGTGCGACCATCATTGTATACTTAAATAAGTCTTTTTGCGGTCTTGGTATATCTACTCCTGTAACACCTAGTAGGAAAGCTTCCGGTTTTTTTAACAAACGTTATTTTAAGCATCAGCTTCAATTCATTATAAATCATTTCCCAATACTTCTTAACAATTTTGCAATCCCACCACATACAAAAATATATCCCTTCTGCTGATTTACATTTCCAACACTTTCTTTCTTTATTTTTCTACATTTTTGTTAATTTTACTGGAGTTAGGTATCATCTGTACATCATTTTCATATTACACTGGCTTTCCAGTGTGGTGCAGTGATTAAGAGTGGTAGACTTGTAATCTGGTGAACCAGGTTCACGTCTCCGCTCCTCCACATGCAGCTGCTGAGTGACCTTGGGCCAGTCACACTTCTTTGAAGTCTCTCAGCCCCATTCACCTCACAGAGTGTTTGTTGTGGGGGAGGAAGGGAAAGGAGAATGTTAGCTGCTTTGAGACTCCTTCAGGCAGTGATAAAATGGGATATGAAATCCAAACTCCTCCTCCTCCTCCTCTTCTTCTTCTTCTTCTTTTTCTTCCATCAGGGTCTGGAAGCAGCACTATGGGGTATTTTTCCTTTTGTTGAGTTACTCCCAAGCCATGTGGTGAAAAGGAGAGGAGATGGAACTGAGAAGCTCCCCTAAGCTCCATGACATTCAGGAAAACCAGAGATATGTTTCCACTAATAATTATGCTTGGCTTTAGGGTTGTTGTTATTTAAAAACACGCACGCACACACCGTGTTTTGCAGCAGGGAAAAATGCAGCCTTTAACTTGCAGAATGAACCTTGTTCATTCTAGCAGCATACATCACAGACCCTCCAAGCGTCACTATTTTCCAGTGTCAGTCCTGGATTTACAGAAGCCATCCCAGTTTCTGATTTGATCCTGGAATTCCCCACTTTTCTCCCTATTTTCATTGGAGAAATGTTGGAGGGTATGGAGTTATGAGCCAAGGAGAGAACTAACTATACAACCTTTAAAAGACATCTGAAGGGATTTTTTTTTAATGTTTAATGTTTGATTATGTTTTCTATAGGAAGCCACACATAGTGGAATAGGACATCCCTATTTTCATCGAAGAAATGTTGGAAGGTATGACATAGCCTTCAGTCTGAGCCAGGCTTGAGCAAGAAATCATGCATAGATCTAGCTTGTATGCAATCATAAATGATCGTGCTTTTGAAATCCGCGTCTAGGAAACTTGGAGTATTTGCACAAAGTTGCGGCTGTAACTCACAAAGTTCTGAGTGCTGGTGATCAAGCATAACCTTCCCACTCCAGTATTTGAAAGATGAACGCAATAAAGAACAGTGTATCAAACTTGATGGCTTGCTGATCTTATCTTAACCTATTCATCACAATGATGTTGTTTTTCCCCCCTTCAGAGATCTGAGCAGAATACAGTGTTGCTTAGACTTTATTTCTGATACGGTAGTCAGAAATAAGTAATGTTGCATCTCATCTGAAGTCAGACACAGCCGATAAAATAACAGAGCTGCATATTTAAAACACTCCGTCTAAAGAAGATAAGCAAAGCATCAAAGTCTCGGCAGAGCTAAAAGGAGCCCATATTGAAATCTTGTGTGCGAGGCCAATTAAAACTCAACCTTTTCTATGGTATTTCAGGCGTTTCTCTTGAAAAGTCTCTGAAATCCTGTGATAGCAGGGCAGAATGTTGAACAGTCGGCCAGGGGCTTAGTTTCAGCTAGTGCTCATTAACACATTCATTCATTCCATTAGCTCCTTTCAAGCTAATGGAGCTTTTTATAAAGATCGGTCCTGAAAGATAAGAGGAAGAGAGGGCTGGTGATCCTAAGTAAAATGTGTTTCCCTTATAGCTCTGTGGCCCATAGCCATCCCACGTGAATATCTGGTTGACTCTCATTAGGAAATTAAACACCAAGATTATGAATGAATGCTAGTTTCAGAGGCAATCACCACTTGTTTGACACCCTAGTTTTGCTCCCAAAGTGCAAAAAAGATGGCTTCCTGAATCAAATATACATAATCTTGAAGTTGGGTCCTGAAAGCTGGTTGTAGGAGTGGAGTCAAACAGTTTTCTGGATCCATGGACTTTTGGACAAGGCATTTAAGTTGAATACAAGAAAGAAGATTTTAATTGCAATCAATAGATGAATAAAAATGAAATTGGCGCCGCAACAATGCGAAATGTTTTTGTATGGAGGTTTGCAGAAATTATCACTTACACAACAGCCAGCGATAAGACAGCAAGACTCTTGCTATACTTTTCAGTTGCAGTTCTGTTCTTTGATGTTGTCCTCTGCCATCCAAATACTGCTAAGCATTAAAAAAAATGTGCCTTTTGGAATACTATGATTCAGAACCATTTATAAGTGAAGGTTACATAAGATGCTGCTGGAAGCTCTAGGAGATTAGAAGAATCTCAGCCACAAAAGAGAATCTCCAAGTGTTCTTCTGTGTTGTCCAGCTGCTTTGCAGGTGTTCTTAGAAGAGTAAAAAGATTCTCCTTGCTTGCCTACACACCAGCAGGGGACTACTACAGAACTTGTTTCTGCCCTGAAAGAAGAGAAGAATGGGGAGAGGGAAGGAGCTGTCCATGGTTCCTCCTGTTCACAAATTATCAAAGCTGATTGGTTTCACAGGAAATATATGTTGTTTAGGATTATGCTATGTTCTTCAGACTTTTGCAGATAAAAGCAAAGACAATGAGGCTGTCAGTGGCAAGTTTTTATTCTCTATTCTTGGGCATTCAAGGGCTGCTTCAGTTTATTTTTTAAAAAGTGACATGCATTTTAATAGTAGAGATGCTGCAGAAATTTGTTCAATGCGTAATGTGGGTCAAAATTTACAAACAGCGAAACATTGTTCTGATAGGCATGCATATTGAAACCTGTTTTCTTTAATTTCACTGCAAAATCAACCAAGAAGTGTTCTAGTATTTTTTTTTTCATTCCATAGAATTAAGTGTTCTGCAGATACTTTATTCTCACAGCAATTTAATGCTTTCACATCAAATCACCTTCTGTGCTTTGAATCCCACAAAAAAACCCAATGTTCATTCTCTAAGCCAGTTGCAAAAGTACTTAATACCACAATCTTCTTGATGTGATATAGCCACAAGTTTCTGCATTACAGTGGTACCTCAGGTTAAGAACTTAATTCATTCTAGAGGTCCGTTCTTAACCTGAAACCATTCTTAACCTGAGGTACCACTTCAGCTAATGGCGCCTCCCACCACCGCCATGCGATTTCTGTCCTCATCCTGAAGCAAAGTTCCTAACCCGAGGTACTATTTCTAGGTTAGTGGAGTCTGTAACCTGAAGCGTCTGTAACCTGAAATGTCTGTAACCCAAGGTACCACTGTATTATGACTACAAAACCCATGGTACCCTGTGACTCTGAGTAAACTCAAATGTACATAGTATTAAGGAACTTCAGAGTGGTTAGGTAAAAGCAATGGCATAAGTTCAAATGAAATCAGGTGAATTTGACAAAGATTTACTATGGAAATGCCTGACAAGGGCTAACAACACACAATCGTCAGTAGATGCTTTTTTGCCTTGCAAGTTCTACATAATCCTACAAGAACCTTTGTCCCTCCACATGCTGCTGAACTACACCGCCCATTATCCTTGGCCACTGGCCATGTTTACTGGGGCTACTGGGAGTTGCAGTTTAGCAGCATCTAGAAGACCAAAGATTCCAGATCTACATACAAAGCATATGCCCTACCACTGAGCTATGATCACTCCCTCGGTATCATAGCTAAAAACCCACAGAGTTTGGCTATTAAGGGTGTTTCAGTAGGCATCAAATGGTGCCAGAAAATGTGGAACTATGAAAGCAGAAATCTGCGCAGAGAAGAGAGAGAAACTGGTCTTACTTGTGATCTGCGCTTAAGACAAAAGGCTTCCCTGTAATTCCGGCATGATATTCTGTGCCAAATGTACTGAGTTTATTGGAACTAAGAGTTACAATTTAAGTCACTTTCACAGAATGTACCTAATTATGTCATCTCAAGGCTGTAAGAACACAGACTACAGCCAATAACTTGACATCATGCACGACATATGCTTAGCATCTCTGTCTTCCAGGGACAAGGATAACATCTTTGTTTAGCAACAATAGCGAAAAGAAAAGAAAGAACACCCTCGTGTAACTTCTTTGTTACCATACAACTCATTTTTATGTAATAAACATGTTCTTCTCCTTCCTCCCAGCCTGAAACTAAGCATTTGATTTCTCTAACAGCCGTCATAAAAACAATACCAATAAAAGAGCAGACCAAAAACAACTGAGACAAAAATAATCAGCAGCAGCAATTGAAATGATCTTTCTGAAAGAGAGATCAAATTCTTGTCCTACTGAAAAAACCACCTGAAGCTCCAAACTGGTGCACCTCCTTCAACCAATGTCAATAAGGTTTTTCTGCCCGGGAGTGGTGGGCTTTGTCATCCAAAATACCTGGAGGGCACCAGGTTGGAGAGAGAAACTGATGAATAAGAGAACTGGCATGTGGGAGAGGGAGAGGGAAGCAAAGGGAAAGAGGACTGCAGGCTGGATTTTATTTGATATTTCAAATGATCAGCCACCTATTGGCTGCAGGCACAGTCAGATACAATTGTGAGTGTTAATAAATTTAACATATTCCCAATTTGTATGTGACAGTAGTACTTCTAATTAATGAGATGGCAAATGTGGTAGTGGCCTGTAAGAAAAGCTGTTTAAAACATGGCAAAGCAGAGAATGCAAAAAACAACAAGCCAACCCTACAGTTTTCAAAAGCTTATCACTGCTGACCTTGTCTCATGATGCTGAAGTGCATTATTAAGTTGAACCCAGGGCAGACATATGCAAACTTGGCTCTCCAGATGTTTTGGGACTACAACTCCCATGATCCCTTGCTAACAGGACCAGAGTGGTCAGGGATGATGGGAGTTGTAGTCCTAAAACATCTGGAGGGCCGAGTTTGCCTATGCAGGAATACCAAGGAACCTGTCTACAATATTCAGCCTGTGAATGAACTGAAGCTGTGTTAATTTACACAAACCATAATGACAGCATTCTATACATCACAGTACAGTGGTACCTCGGGTTACATACACTTCAGGTTACAGACTCCGCTAACCCAGAAATAGTACCTCGGGTTAAGAACTTTGCTTCAGGATGAGAACAGAAATCGTGCTCCGGCGGCGTGGTGGCAGCAGGAGGTCCCATTAGCTAAAGTGGTGCTTCAGGTTAAGAACAGTTTCAGGTTTAGAACCGACCTCCGGAACGAATTAAGTACTTAACCCGAGGTACCACTGTAATGGGAAAAGCTCTGCACTGTTGAATGTTTTGAAAGTGCTCCAAAGAATTAGCTACGAAAGGGAAATGCGAGATTTTGATCGTTCGCATAAAATGTTGGGGTGGATGTTCTTGGATGCTATGGTAATCAACAAAGCTAACAAAATAATAAATACTTTCTTATTCTTTCAGAAAACGTTATCATATTATCAAGATATTATATATATATATATATATATATATATATATATATATATATATATATAAAAAAACATGCAACAGACTTGCAGTAAGAGGTTGGCTGACCCGTTTGGAATAAATCCTCACATTTAAAAACACCCCCAAAATGGCTACAGCAGCAAACAAGCACTGGCACATGAATTTAGTACCAACCTATGTTTGTTCAAGTGTGACTCACATAGTGTGACCCACAACATAGTTAGAGACTCCAGGAAAGTGCCAGTGCAACTACACTCATAGTTTGAACCTTAAAACCTACAGACTTTTGTGGTGGAAAAGAGCCGATATTTCACAGCGGAGAGAAAAACGAAGCTAAAACATTTGGCACTGAAGATCCCTTGTGTGGTGCAGAAGATATACATCCTGTAGGGTTTGTCAGAAAAACAATATATGGAGTGTTTTCCTTTGACCTAGCATTACACTCATCTTTTCTGTACAAATGTTATCAGATAGCCTCTTAGAAAAATGCAGCAGTCTCCTGGTAGCTGGAAAAGAGCAAGGGTAGTGATTGCAGCCAGACGGTAGGATAGCTTACACAAACAGCAAGAGGGTTCTCCCTCTGCCCCAGATTCGAGATTAGCACGGTAGCACATGATGTGACTAGTTTGAAAACCATTTCTTTCTACCGGAAAGGATATGAAAGTTGCTATATTCTTGTAAACAAGTACGCAAGGAAGTTTTTATTTATTTATTTAATGATGCCGCACTCTGATTTGAAGACACCAGTTTGTTTTCTTTATCCAGAGGTGCATTTTTAAAATGTATGTTCTTTGCAAAGCTGGAGCCAGCAAAATTTTCTAAGAGCCAGAGGAGAGAGGAGGAGTGATAGGGACTTGAGAATGTCATGGGCATGAAGACTCCTGTTCTCATTAGTGCATTCCGTTCCATTCCCAGCGGTTCCTAAAAAAAAAGATAGTGGGCTTAGATAAAATGTAAAGACAGGAATAATAAAAGGAAGTGAAATCTCCATACTCTCAGTAATGTAGTTGGAGGGAAGAAATGCAAAGGAAAGGCTCTGGAGCCAAGCAGAAACCAAAGTAAATTAGAGAAATGCTTTTAATGCCAGTCTCCGATCTAAGGGGAAGCTATTCCCAATTTCTTGGCAGCTGGAGTCACCTTCATACAGCCATACCCAGACCCTCTCACACAGTCACCAGGAATGGGATCCCGCTCAACTCCAAGAAATAATAAAGTGTCATCAGTAGCTAGCTCCTTGCTAGTTCACCACCATTTCAGTTTGAGAACACGGTAACCAAAGCTGTATGTAAAAGTGTTGCCAGCAGACAGAGTTAACCGCCCTGGGAAAAGAATACAATAGGGACTAGGATAATAATAATAATATTTTTTAATTATTATTATAGGATAGGAAGGATCTGTCAATTTTGGTTCTCTCAGTTGCTCATTCTTCCAGTCTTAAGTTCAGTTTTCCACATTTCTGGAGCAATTGTTGTTGTTGTTATTTTAAAATCCTCATGAAAATTCATCAGCATTTTGGTACATTTCCCCATGAATGAACACATTTCTGCATGCAATTTTTATGAATGCACACAATTTTGCAAGCAATATCCCCTAATACGATGCATTCTGGTACTATTTTCTTGCACAATTTCCCCTTATATGTGCATTTTTTGCAAGCATTGCTTGGTTGGAGAACTGTATTGCAAAATCTTAATATGTGCAAATTTAGAAGGACAGCTGTTTCGGTTTGCGTATTTATTTTTTTTTTGTAAAGTGCAAGTTTGATAGAGCAACCTTTTAAATGTCTTCCCCATCTCTGGTAGGGACTAAGGAAGGAAGACAAGGCAGGAGGCGGAATACACAGGAAGCAACTTCATGTCCTCTTGAGGAACTCCCATGCCTATCACCAGACCCATTCCCCCCCCCCCCCCAAGGCTCCATTACTCAGTACCTGAATTTTTACATGCCTGCATTGGTAGCATATCAACAAGAAAAGCCCAATATGCGGAAGCCGCAAAAGACAAGTTAAAAGAACCATAGTTACCTCCACAGGAAGTGCCTTTTCAGACTACAGAATTGCAGCAATGGATTCTATCAACAGAATAATCAATACCGCAGAAAAAAGTGCTCTTTTCTTCCCTAACAGGAAAGGATGAATGATAATTAAGAACCAGCAACCATCATCTTAACATTTTAAAACTGCTGATGCTTTAACATGTTTCCAGTTGAGCTAGCTAGTCAGACAGCCTCCTGCAATCTTTCCTCGATGAATTCTTTTTAGTTTCCATCATAGTTAAGATTATTTATTTTAGTTGTAATTATTTTTGTAAAGTTTTATGTTTTTTAAGGCTGTACATAAAAATGCAGCAAATAATTAGGTGAGCGCAGAGTTTATGGCTTCAAGAATATAAAGCGTAATGTATTGCAGCAGCAGGAATAGAAGGGGGTAGATTTAAAGAGCATGGAACTATAACAACTACTTTTGAAGGGGCTCGTTGTGAAGCCAACCAGAAAATGATTATTCTGTGGCGATAAATACACAGTACTAAAACAAAGTCTCTAGCATTGTGAAAAACTATAAATAAGAAAAAGACACCCCCCAAAAGCATTCCAGGGAAAGTATTTACTGTGGCTATAAAATAGTGAATTTGTTTTCTTTATATTAAGTGTAGCTTTGATTGAATCTGTAGAATTAAAGTCTAATGTTATTATAAGTTAGAACTGGAATTTCAGGCTGGCACCAAATCAAGCAAGAAATAAGCGTGAGTCACCAAGTCTGAAGATGTGATTTGCCTTTATATGGCTTAGTTAGGGTTACTTTGGATGCGCTGGAAAATACAAGTATTCCTGACATAAAGAAACAAAAATGTTTCCTCTTTAAATACACAGACAATGAGGCCCATGTGTCAGTGACGCACTGTGTATAGATAAATCTTCTTGGCAAGCACAAACAGATTATCATGCTTAGCACATTTTCTGTCGAGATTAACGTGTTTGAGGATATCCACCCACGGGCTGTGAGGCCGCACTACCTTCCTTTGATACTACTTGGTTTCTCGAGCCAAATACATAAATGGCATTGTCTCTACTTTTCGGTATGGCCTGTTAATTGATTAGTGGACCAGCAATGCTCATGAGCAGCCAGACGCCACAAGTGTTTAATCAGAAGTACATCCAATGAAGATTGTTTCCCAATATTGAGGATTGCAAGCCTTGATGGGAAATTTGGCTGTTCTTTGCCTAAAGCGATGTTGAAGTGTCTCATTGCATACAGTTCTGGCCTCCAAGTAGTGACACACCATGGCCGTAGCCAAAGGGGGGGAGGGGCAAGGGGGCAGCTGCCCTCCCCCCGATCAAGTAAAACAATAGAAATACTTAACTAACAAATCATGTGAGTTTTACCCCCCAACAAAAGTCCTGGCTACTCCCATGCGAGATACTCCAGGGGTTCCTGAAGTTTCCTAGGGTTTGTTTTCGTTGGAATGAAGGTGAGTGCAGACTTTAGGATATATAGTTTTATTTTCACTTATATACAAGTTGACCATATGATGAAGAGGCTCACAGCATTCACGCTCCACCAGATCTTGCATCCCCATTAGGTTTCCAGGAGAGCCACAAGCCCAACACAGAGCAAGACATGTCTCTATGTCTTCAGCTTCCATCATTAGCCCAACTCTCACATACAGAACTCCCCTTGGCCTACTGTTCTTCCTCCTAGGATGATGTGGCATTCAGCCAGGTAAGGTGGGAAACCACCAATTTGTCTCTATGGCAAACTCTTTAGACTTGTAATTCATGGTGCTTAACTGGCCAAATCCATTCACTTGAAAAATGGAACTGGTTTGGTTGGTTTCCTCTTATAGATTCTGCCCTACACAGCCAGGATCACAGGTGTGGAACCAGGGGTATCATCTAGACTGGTGCTCCTACCCACCCCAAACTCATAACAGTATTTTGAGTAACAGACCAACATATTCTGGATGCCAAACCACAGGTGATTAGAGATATGGAGGCTGAATAGCTTCCATATATATATATATATATATTTGCTTTCGTAGATTTTCACGGGTACAGGAATGCAGGTTTTGGTGTCCTCGGGTGTCTTCCCGTGTAAAAGTTGGGGTGTCTAGGCGACGTTTCGACGAGGTCTCACTCGTCATCTTCAGGCTGGTGCTTTCGGCTTCTTGTTCCAGTAACAAGAAGCCGAAAGCACCAGCCTGAAGATGACGAGTGAGACCTCGTCGAAACGTCGCCTAGACACCCCAACTTTTACACGGGAAGACACCCGAGGACACCAAAACCTGCATATATATATATATATATATATATATATATATATATATATATATATATTTGCAAATAGCAGCTGCAGGTGCAGGGGACTTGAAACCATTCAGGATCAAGCCACAGTGGGTGGGAACACAGGAACTCTGAATGTACCTGATGCTTTGCTAAACTTTTCCCTTCCTACCACTGCAGCAATATTCTTCTGGGCTCTGACAATAATTGCATGCCACAGACAGCTGCTTGAACGCATAGCTTCATGAGTGACCTGTTTTGAACTGAGTCCTATTTCAGCAGAAATGGTTGAATCTACTGAAAAAGCACTGTGCATTAGTGCTCTGAAGAAAGACATCAATCTTCCTTTTCATACACTAACACTGTTTCTCATACTTGGGTCACCAGCTGTTTTGGGACTAAAACTCCCATCATCCCTAGCTTGCAGGACTAGTGGTCAGGGATGATGGGAGTTGTAGTCCAACAACAGCTGAAGACCCAAGCCTGAGAAACACTTCTGACTAACTCATGATTCAATAGAAGTACATCATTAGCTCAATGCTTGGCTGGTGGAAACTCCTCGCTGAAGGAATCGTGTTTTGTGTTGGCAGAGAACTTTTTAGAACTGGGAAAAGTTAAAAAAGACAGTAGACACTTTTGTGCTATTAATGGAATGTCGGAGGCTGCTTCCTACTGAGTCAAACCATTGGTCCATCTAGTTCAGCATTGTCTAGTAGGTTTCAGGGTTTCAGACAGGAAGTCTTTTCCAGTCCTGCCTGGAGATGTTGGGGATTGAACCTTGAGACCTCCATATAAAGCAGATGCTCAGCCACTGAGTTCTGCACCTCCCTGTCCTCACCCCTGTCATCCAAGGGTTTTGTGTGGATATCTGGAGAGGGGAAGTCTACCACAGAGTCTAAACCCCCATCACTCCCTGGTTTGTGGAAGCCTATGCCTGTAGCCCTCTGACATCCACACTCCCTAGGCAAATGTCAGGGGATGGGTCCTAGGAGACGCTAGATGTCAGAAGTGATGCCAGCAGCACAGACCCAAATTCCTATTAATTATGGGGAGTCCCTTCTTGTCCATAAAGGGCGACAGGTGCTGAAGTGCATCTCCACAATGAGATGCCCAAAGCATTTTTATTGAAGCCACAGGACAAATGAATATTGGGTAAAGACAAAGACGAATTTGAGCCATGACCTCCCAATTCTTTATCCCAGGTGTTGTCGGAGTTATTCTGGGGACAAATTAAACCACTGTCGAGACTGTGCTAAAAAAGAAGAAGATAAAATTAAGGAAGCAATAGAATTGGAGAATTAAAGAAGTACGTGCTTCAATTACATTGTTTCGTTCCCATGTTCTGAACCATAGGTGCTGACTTCCTGGGTCCTGGGGTGCCCAAGCACCCACAAAATTCCCCATGAAGGGGCTAGGCACCCACAGATTTTGGTACCAGGACCATGCATGCTGCATGGCACCCACAGTCGTGGGGCCAAGCTGGTACTCCTGTTCCAAACATTCAACAGTGCTTAGGTCATCATAGTTTGGATTTAGGTTGTTCCCCCAGCCGTAAAATTCGAAACCTGCTTAGCATGTACATGGCTATCCTATAATAAAGAGACCAGAATTTCCCCATTGCCCATGATTTTAGCTTAAGATATTTAGAGCCACTCATTAAGTGCATCTAAACATGTAGCAGATGTCTAAGTACACCTTGGGATGCCCCTATGCCCTCCCCACCCCTGTGGAATATTAATCATGCTTTCTCAGAGCCAAAAACTCACCTTGCAGTAGATGAACAAGCCTGTACTTACACCTCTCCTGTTATTTTTCAGAGCATCGAACAGCCATGGTGCGTCTCCTTTATGGCAGGCATGCCAGCTCAGGACAGAGAGTCATTTCAACACTCTTCTAGCTAGGGATCCTGCCCTCAACACACATGTTTGATGCTTATACATGGTCTCTTGGCTGCCTATGCTGCTGCCCATCTGGCGGGATGGCATGGTGCCAGCTTGAGAGGTAGCATGCCAGCTTGCACAAACATGCCAAGATAGGGATTTGTTTCTAGACACACTATCTTCGTTATGGACTGTGAATAGCCTTTCCCTGGAGAGTATTCCTACTGGGCTGTTTAAAGAGCAGAGAGACAGGCCCATAACCTTTTGCCACTTCTAATCCCAGGGCAGGGTTCTCAATGCATAACCCCCTAGGAGCCAGGAGGTAAAACAGGAGTCCTCCTTGGAATGACACAGTAGCAGCTGATTGGCAAACTCTGAGGTGACGTGAGAATGGTCCGGGTCCTTTCAGTGTAGTGCTACAGCCAGGAAAAGCTGGTATGGTGGGACAATGCCATGGAGCCATCTCCCTGACATTGCAGCATTCCTGGACAGCTCTGGGGAAGAGCAGGGCAATGGTGAGGTTGAGGCTGCACAGACACACCAGCAGAGGCCATCCAGAGATGCATCCACACAGTCTCAATCTCACTACCACCTTACAGGTAAACTACAACAATGCCAGTGTTGGGGTGGATGCCCTGTGGTGTTGTCTTCACGACATCAGCCCCATTTGCTGCAGCAATGCCACATTCTTACTGCTCAGATGGACCGTTTTCTAATGAACCAGCTCACAAGCTGTTTGGGATGTGGGTGGGTGTGGAATATGCTGCCTATCAATCTTCTTCAGTCACGCATCTGGGTTTTGTTCTTGTCCCTGACCAACAGGCTCCATGTGCTTCCCTGGATTAAGGCTGCAAGACCTGAATCAAAGAAACATAGGATGGGAGAACTGGAAGGGACCCTGAGGACTGGTCTACTTTGCCTGCTCTTTTTACTAAACAACTGTGAGTGGTGTTGTTGTTAATATATTAGAAGATCCGGCATCAGCTAATGTCCTTGGACTAGCAAGGGGCCACCAGAGACTCTGGGAACCTAGCCAAGCATGGTCATATTTGTTTCGCCTTTTGCACTCAATAACAGGGACAGAGGAGGGCTCTGTTGCAGCAGTCACCAGGTAACCCATAGGGAGAAGGTGGCATGGGGACAGTGGTGGCCTTTCACAACTGATTGTTAGGATTGACTCATTACCACTTCAGTCAGTCAATTGCTCTTGGGTGAAGTTCCATTCTGCTGCCAGCCAGCGCTGGCACCCAACCAGTACTGACAGCAGTGCCTCTGCCATTCCAGTACCACCATTACGCTGGGGGGGGGGAGGGACCTATCGTGGAGGAAGCCCCAGACCAGCCCACTAGATCAGCTTTGACCCTATACTTGCATACCCATCCACAAGTGGGGAGCACAGTAACACAAATAACAGTGTGTGTGTTTATTTGTAGATGACACATTGAGGAAGTGGTACTGATGGACACTAGTGGGCACTGGAGAACAAAGCCTAAATCCAGTCCTGCCCTTGGATGCTTTTTTTAAAATTTGCAACCTGTCCAGATTGTGCCCTGGTTGGGTGCCCCATCAGCCCACCCTAAGGATGCAAGAAGAGCCTGCTGCTAATCAGAGTGCTGTACAGGGGCTCTGTTCTGATTATAACTGAGCTTAATGTTCTCCAGTGAACATTTTCAGCACAAAAGGGGGCTTGGGGCTTGGGGCTTGTGATATTTCCTGGAAAATTCCCCAAACTCACCTCTTTCAGTAACAGCAATGTCATCACTGTTAATGGGAGCAAAGCCAATTCTAAGTGAAGCAATATTTCCAGAATAGGCGTCACTCTCGCTCTGCATGCACTTTGTTTCTCTGTCTTCAATGGCATCAGCACTTAGCCCTGTCTGACTGGAGATGAAAAAAGCTTATTTGACTTTTTTAAAAAAAAAGATACCAGAGCTCTAGCTTATTTTAAGACTATTATAGGTCTTCCATTTATCCATCATTGTAGACCTGTATAACTTACAGTGGAGATGGGGAACCTGTGGCCCTCTTTCTTGACCATTGGCCATGCTGAGTGGAACCAATAGGAACTGGAGTCAAGCTACGATGGAAGCTGGAGCTCCCCATGTTCCCCATTCCTGCCCTATAGATTAGTCAAGTGGGACACTCATTGGTGGGGAGTATAGCAATATTTAGAGCAGGAAGGGCTTCATCTGAAGAACAGAAAATTGGCAGAAGTCATGGGTCAAGGACTGGGTGTGGCTAATGGACCACCCATTCACCAGCCATTTCCTATAGTCTACTGAAGATAATGGGTTGTGCATTCTGTGAGCTTTCTAATCAGATAAGCTGTATGGGTGTAGGAGATGTTTCCAGGTGTAATCATAGCCAAGCAAGAAGCAAGCTTCTCTTGAGAAATAATTGACAAGAAAAATATATCTGGCCTCTCAAGTGCTCCACACGCCACCTTTCTAAAAGGCATCCTCTGTGGCTTGAGCCTGCCTGAAGCCCAGCCTTTGGAGGAAATTTTCTATGAATTGATGTCACCTTTTAATAACCTCTTGTCGCAGCTCCCACAACATAACTGGTTTCATTAAAATTGCTGTCACAGTGCCAGGATTTTATTTGGAAACATCTATTTATTTTGATCTTTCAAGAGGAAAATAAATGGAAACAGTCATTTTGTTTTCAAAGGTGTCCAGGGACAGGTACATGATTGGCATCCCATAGTCATTTGTGAAAATTGTACAAATGGATAGTTCCCTTATTCTTGTACATCTAAAAATGGGTGTGTGTGTGTGTGTGTGTGTGTGTGTGTGATTTTTTTTAATGAACGATACTCTATAAAATATCAGAGAGAGAGAGGTAGAAATGTCTAACATACATTGCATAGCAATTGAGGGCTAATGAAGATCCAGGTATTAAATCAATTAAGAAGTATCAAAAGCTACCTAATCATCAAGGAACAAAATTGGCACCACAATATGTAGAGAGTATGGGAAAGCCTAATTTACTAAACATACCCTGCAGTCACATAATTGCATGTAATTTTACCAGCATAATTAACTAATTTAATTACCACTTCTCAAGTGCATCAATTATTGACATTACAGAGTTTTCAGACAGCGGAATTACTATGTGATACATTCAGAGAATGCAAAATGTTCCCTGCTTTTGCTTCTCTAAGCGCAGGCAGAAATCGAGGGGAGATGCAAGGAGCACCTCGTTTCTCTCTGCTGTCTTCTCACTCCCCCTCTGCATTGAGAAAATGCACTGCAGTGTGCATAGCTGGGTAGAATTTAAGGCGCAACAAGTTTGATATCCCCCATGAGGTTTTGTACAGACAACCTTTTTGTGGGTAGCATGCCCAGAGTAAACAAGCTCACTTCCCCCACTAACATCACTATGATTTGGGAAAGTTTTTCTAGACCATCCCAAACCTGCCTAACCTATGTATAGCAAGGCAGAAAGAAAATGTGTGTCTATATGCCACAGGGTTTTCAAGTCTCTGGAACATAATTATCTGCCAAGTCAGGGGTTGTCAACATGGCTCCTTCCAGATGTCGTTGGACTTCATCGCCCATCAGCCTCAGCCAGCATGGCCAATAGTCAGAAATGAGGAGAGTCCAAGAACTTCCAGAGGGATTCACATTAGCTACCCCTGGTCTATGCCATAGAAAGAAATTGGTGTAGAATGTCCAAAAACGGAAAGGCCAAACACTGCTATTTTTGAAATGGTTACCTGGCATTGTGTATCCAGTAGACTTCAGGTTTGAATCTTGCCCTGAAAGCTAATAACAGACCCAAACACTTTCTTCAAGCTTCAGCTAAAGTAGTCCTCCTTTAAAATGGTAAAGGTAAAGGGACCCCTGAACATTAGGTCCAGTCGTGGCTGATTCTGGGGTTGCGGCGCTCATCTTGTTTTATTGGCCAAGGGAGCCGGCGTACAGCTTCCGGGTCATGTGGCCAGCATGACTAAGCTGCTTTTGGCGAATCAGAGCAGTGCACGGAAACACCGTTTACCTTCCCGCTGGAGTGGTACCTATTTATCTACTTGCACTTTGATGTGTTTTCGAACTGTTAGGTTGGCAGGAGCAGGGACCAAGCAACGGGAGCTCACCCCATTGCGGGGTTTCGAACCACCGGCCTGCTGATTGGCAAGTCCTAGGCTCTGTGGTTTAACCCACATTGCCACCCGTGTCCTTCCTTTAGGCAGTGCTATTTTTCTAGAAAAGGAGGTGCTGGAACTCGTCACGAACGCCTCTCTTGTTCTCTTAGAATGGCAATGGCGCCTACCTGAGAAGTGACGGAACTGGGTTCCAATGAGTTCCGGCTGAGAAAAAAGCCTTGCCTTTAGGTCAGTGGGACCCAAGCAGATACTTCAGTGTCAGTGGTATGCAGCTAATGAACTCCCCCGCCCCCTACAGTAAGCAAACACAGATACTTGTATGCAGGCAAGGTTACTTCAAATGAACTTTCATCTTGAGTGCCAAGCTGGAGATTAGTGTAATCGTCAAGGCAAGGCTGTGAACACATAGACCCACAAGGCATCTCAATGTCATCTGACACTGTCAGTCAGTGTTACTTGAAGTGTAGGTGGGTTCCCACGAGGCAAGACACAGTGATAACAGCAAGAACCTTTATTGAACTAACAGAACTGGACAACAGGGACAAAGCAAGTGCTTATATACATTTATAAAGGCTTGGGCCACTCCCAAGCTACGAATCATGACTCAGAGTTTAAGGGCCAATGGCAGAGGCCCAAATCTTGAAATGTTCTGTGATTGGATATCATGGATTGAATCAGAACACAGGAGCTCAGAATCCTTAGTGCAGACTCAAGCTCAGGCAAACACAGACCACTGAATACGTAACATTATTACTACTACTAGTAATGGGCTACACTAAAATGAGGCTGCATTTTAAGCTGTATTTTAAGCCGTATTTTAATTAACTGTTTTGGGGTTTTTTCTGTCACATTTTATTGTAATTTATATTTGGTGTTAGCCGCCCTGAGCCCAGCCCTGGCTGGGGAGGGGGGGTATAAATAAAAATTTACTACTACTACTACTACCATCACTATATAGTTCAGAGCATTCAGAGCCCTGATGACAATGTGAATACAATCTATTACAAAGGAAACATGTAATTTTCTTTTTAGATGTACTCTAGCACAACAATTATATAAAATCTGTTTTAAAAAACAGCAGTAGAACTGCACGCAGAATACTTGAAATAAAATATATTCTTCAAAGGAATTGCCAGAATGGGCTAATATCTTCTCTGCGAGCATTTTGCCAGTTCTAGAGAGCACACTGCTTCTGTAGACTAGAAACAGTCAAATCTTCCAACAGGAATATGAGTAAAGATTGACACACACCATTCAGATATATGTTTCCCAAGGTTGTTTATATGGTTAGGTAACTTCAGTGCTTGAATCAATGTTTGTGCATGAAAGGCCTTATATCATATACACACTGGCTTCAGTGTGAGAATAGGGTTGTACTGTAAGAGTATGAGCTGTGAGCCAGGAAGTCCTTGGTTCAAATCTCGCAACTAATTCCACCTCTGCTTCAATACACTCATCAATAACATGGATATAGCATGCCCCAAAACAGATAGAAGGAACCTCTGGCAGTGGGGTGGGGAAAGCAAATACACAGAGACAGTGTGGGGTGTTGGCAATTTTTGGTGCCATTCAGTGGGCCGAGAGAAATCAGTTAATTTTTACTGTGAGGGGTCCTCATGGATAAGATGGGTTACGGTGTTGTCCTTTCCCCCTTCTTTCTTAACCAGGGGTGGGGGTCTTTGCTAGCACTTCTGGTGGTGGCAGTGCTGTAGTCAAAGTTACCTCTAGGCATCCCCAAGTGCTGCAGAATGGCCAACTGGAAGTGACGCAGCTTTATGACGTGGCTGCCATTTTTGTTTCTTCTCAGAAAGAAGGATAAAGGGATTTGAAACCTATTGTCCAAGCTTTGGGGACCCTCCCCAGGCAACAGACCAAGAACACACTTTTCACCATCCCTGTTTCACAACCTTCCTAAGTTTCCCCCCAGCCGGAATGTGGTCTTGAAGTATGATAATGTTAGTAGCATGCCGAGTTCCAAATTGGGGGTAAGTACTCTTTGGTGAAAGAACCGCAGCAGGTTTAAAATCACAAAACATGCAACAAAATTAAGCACGGAAATTTGGTTGTCGGACCATTAAAATATGTCCTTGTGAGTTCCAAAATAGCCCCCTCTTCCACTAGCATACTAGAAAAAGACCACACTTTTGGTAAGTTAAAAATGGTTTACTTACAAACTCTCCGAAGGTCATAATATCTCCTGGTGCTACCTTTCAGCTAGATCTATTATTTTCTGTGCAAATGATTTGGAGTGACTTTAAGTTGTGTATTCCATTAAATTCCATTTTACAAAACAGAACTTGCACATCATTCTCTTGAAATTTAAGCAGCTTGCATTTTTTTCGTGTTCCTAAACGCTCTACTTTCATGCTACGATCATGGCTCTAGGATGCTTGATGCAGGGCCCCTGTTGCAGAAACTGTAATGGGTTTTCAACTCCCACAAACCTCAGACCACACCACCACTGAGTATATACCAATCTCATTAGCATACTCCTGTGGAAGTGCCTTCCAAGCAGGAATTTTGTGATGTGGCAATGCAGCTGGGCTGTAACCTTTTGTCCTCCTAGCATTTCACTATCAGTCCTCGCTGTTCAACATACCCTTCGCAGTTGAGGATATCTCCAAGATGCTTTGTGATTGACACAACTTCAGAAAAGCACAACCCCTCTGCTGAAAAACACGTAGCAGCAGTATGTAAATCTTCACCTAAAACTGCTCCATTTCAGCAATGAGCTTTTTAAAGTCAAGAGAGATGTCAGTACTTGCTCCCTCTGGAGCCCTAAGAATCAGTGTCAGTAAAAAAATGGGCAGCGTCAGTAAAAATTATGCCCCATGTCAGTAAATTTGTTAACAGGGTGGTTAGAAACCCTGGGAGCTGTGATTTTCTTTTCACATTGCCCTCTTGTACTTGACCTTTGCACAGCTGTTTCACAGTATCTGGAGATGACTGAACTGTGAAATGGTGATTACAGGAAAGGGGTATTTTAATGAGACAATGCAATCTAGATCAAGGAAAGCAAAGGGGCCATTCTCTTCTCTCTATCAATCAAGATACATAAAAGCTGCTTCTTAATCCAGATTAAAATAGGAGCAATTACGTTTTATCCAATTAAACCATAATTGCCATATATATTTTTTTAAGGGGGAAAAATTACATCCAAACAAAAATAGCAGCTTTCCCTCATTTTGCTTCAGACTGATTTCTTGCAGATAATTTTAAAGTTGAAATGGGGGAGTAGGGGAAACAGAGTTGTACCACAAGAAATGTAAGATTGAATAGAACAAGAATATACAGGATTACCAAGCAGTCCAGTCAGGGCTGCTTTCCTACTCCAACAGGGGCCAAATGCCTCAAGGATGGGTGCAAGCCAGGACACAATGCTACAACACTGTAATCCTACACACGGGTACTTGGAAACCCCACTGAAGTCAGCAAACACAATTACCTGGGAACAGATGCTATTGCTCTCAGTAGGACTTGCTTCTGAGCAGACATGCACAGGGTGGTGCTCCTAGTCACAGACAAGTCTATCCTGTTATCTGAAGTCTCAAACGTTCATAAACTCAATGCATTCCCACTCTGCAATACATCTGTGTTCAGATGTAACAACCCTCGTCTTCCCAAATATGGATGTTTTTTCAGGGCATTTTTCAACCACACATCTTTGCTCGTTATTTCCTGTACAGAAATTTACTGGCTCTTCATAGTTCACCCACCAGAAATAACATCCCTGCTATTAATCCATAGACAAAAGAGGAGTGGGGTGGAAAGAGATGGTTTTCCTGCCATAATATTTCCTTTTAAAAATTATACCTGTAGACTGGAAACCAAACGATTTTTGCAGGCAGACTGTTCCACCCATTCCCCCAGCTTTATGGAGGGGAAAGAACACCTTATGTGACTGAAACATATGTATCCAAAGGACAACCATATTAGCTCATAAACTAAGTGTGTCCATTTCAGACTTATCAGAAGTTGTCTTAACTGAAGCTGGAATTGGCAGCTTCTATTTTGCTCTTTGTTTTACTTGCAGGATTCCTAAGCAAAAAGCATGATCATGAGGAGGCTTGTAAATGCATTCTGGCAATCATGCTAAGAAGTCCTCTTCAGACCTCCACACTAAACTTCAAATAAACAATAAACACACAAATATGACAGGCGGGGTAGTCAATGTGCATGCCCCCATCCCTCTATGCTAGCGATGGGGAAACTGCGGCTCTCCAGATGTTGCTGGACTACAACTCCCATCACCTCTGATCATTGGCATGCTGAGCTAAGGCTGATGGGAGTTGGAGTCCAACGACATCTGGAAGGAGTCATGTTGACAACCCCTGACTTGGGCAGATAATTATGTTCCAGAGACTTGAATACCCTGTGGTATATAGACACACATTTTCTTTCTGCCCCAGTTTCCCCAAACCTGTTATACATACTTTTGCCCTCACATGTCCAGTCTGAATGCCTGGGAAAAAACCCTCAATGAGAACAGCAGACTACTTCAAATGTAGGCATTACAGAAGTAAAAATTTGGCCTGCCAGCTCGCTAGTGTCTGTCAGTTAACTCGGGCTGTTGAAGAATGCCCAGAAATAAAAGTATTAATTACCAGCTAATTTCCCCCCAGTTGTGTGTAAGGGGCGTGGGAATCGGTTGAAGTTAATTCTAATGAATTGTTGTAAATAAGATGGAGGAGAGCTGGATTTCTCTAGGGAAGACTAAGGCATTTCTTAGATGCTGTTATACCTTAAGCTCTGAGGAGATGCTGAGATACCACATGCAGTCACCTGAAGGGACCATTTAGCACCCAAATTCCAAAGGCCTTTTTGAAAGGTACCATTTTAAAAACTTGTCCTGAGGAAAGCAGAGATTCCTCCTGCCAAACTGCTAACCAGAAGGACTTCCATAGAACAGTGCCTGCCCCACCAAAGGCTTGATCCCCAGTGAAGGCCATGGGGCATGGGGGACCAACAAAAAGTGCCACATTAGAAGATCTCGGTGATCAAGGTGGAGCATAAGCACTCAGGTGGAATCCACTATGTGTCTGTGTCTTCAATATATTAGCAAGTGGGCAGTTTGTTCTCAGGTCTGGTACACCTTAATATCTTGTTATGTCTGTTGTTGTGCAGCAGGCCTCTGGGACTGCATTGTAATGAAGAAGGATGAGCTTGCTCTGCCGCAAACAGTTGACCTGGGAAATTTGCCCAGATGTACTCCTGTATGAGCCTCACTGCTCTACCTTAAGGAGGAGGAAGAAAGGGCTTTTGCTTAGGCAGAAGGAACTATTATAAGCCCCAGTTTCTTTGAACATGTCCTGGCCTTGTCAGAATACAGCTGGGTGTACACACTTTGTAGGTGTGTTAAACTTTATCCTACTTCAGTATTACCGAAGTGCCATGATGCTCAATGGCATTATGCTTGTTTCCCATCTGCTGATATTTGGCTATCAAGGTATTAGGTTTGTTTTATTTAAAATATTTGTATGTTGCTTTCTCACTTGGGAGTCCTCAAAATGGTTCACAGCTAAAAATCAGTAAGATTACAATTAAGAAATCCGGATTAAAGCCTGCAATAACTCTGTATTTTTAGAAAGTGTTGGCCAGAAATATCGGAACAAACCAGCAGAGGGTAGAGACAACTGGTAGCCGCAATAGCTGAAACAATAAAACAGCAGCCAATTAAAAAAAAATAACAAGAGCAATAAAATAATAAAGCAACAGAACAGTAAAAAGTTAAAGTGGAGCCAGAGTCCCACCATTAAAAGCCTGGGGACATAAAGCAATCTTAATTTAACACCTGGGTGCTAGCAATCTTGGTGCCCCATAAATATATTTGGTAAGGGTTTACAACAGTAGAGAAGACCCTCTCCCCAATTGCCACTCTGATCAAACTGGCACACCCCAGTGCACAAAACAGCTACTTTTCTCCGGATCTTCTGAAGTTTCTGCATAGTCTCCAAAGCAACCTCATGCATAAGACATTACAGCAATCTAACCTGGATGCTCCCTGAACATTAGTAACTGTGGAAGGCAATTTCTGTTTGGGAAGAGCTGCAACTGATGCAGTAGCCCAAGCTGGTGAAATACGTCTTCTGTCACACCTGAACAGATGCTAACTGAACATCCAGTGTTAAGGGTCTAACAGCACCCCCAAGCTGTGAACATCCTCTTTAAAGGGAAGCACAATCCTGTCCAGGACAGGTGTTCCACATCCATAAACCTCTGAACCCTTTATATGGGTTTATATAGCTTTATATAGCTCAGTCCTTTCCTCACTAGTGTGGACCAAAATCAGGCCTGTCACAGTAACTTTGTAGCTACTTCTTTCCTATTGTCTGTCTGATTTATTTTTTTTAAGTAGCTTAAAATTTATTTCTTAAAAAATGGAAGATTGCTGCTGAAGAGATTTGATACCTCCTGTGCTAAAGAAAGAAGAATAGCCATGAGGGTGTTTTTTTCTTTTCTTTTCTTGCCTGCAATATTGCAAACCATACCACGTCTTGGCTCAGAAATCCAGAGACATTTGGAGAAATAAAGGCGATGTAGCTCAGTCACATCAGTTTTGTTCAGTCCAGACATTTCCTTTTTTGATACCAATTAACGGAACTCAACACAGAATCCTTATCATTAAAGTAAACAAGCTACAACAACACATATTGTGTAGTATATAATGCCTCTGTGCCTGTCTCGGAGTCTAATTAAATGTTGGGGGTGGAGTGCCGAGAGACAGTAAATAATCATGTATAGAACTCATTTTACCTTGGGCTATGCTCCCTGTTTTGAAGCTGAAATTAGGTGCCACCAGCTCACCAATGAATGCAGGGCTCATTTGTATAGACCCATATTGTTTCTGCAACTCTGGCTTCGTGCCAGTGGAGAAACCAAAATGCATGGTGCTTCCTAATACCAAAGGAAAACACAACAGTTTGCATACAGAAGATGACATTAGTGTAGTGGCTAGAGCAGGAAGAGGGAAGCTCAAGTCTGGAGTCTGAATGCAGTCCTCCAGGCCTCTGGCCCTCCAAACTTCTGTCAGGTCACACGCATCATATTTTCACACTTTCATGTTTCTCCTGGTTGCAAAGATGTCATGCAGAGGTTTCCCCTACACCTTGTTTATCCTTGCTGCAAGACAGAATTAAGACTAGTGTGCTGGCTATTGAGGGCAATAATTTATTTGCTGTGTGGCTTTTAGATTTTTCTTGCCCTTCGTGGGTCTACTCTGCACTTAACAGAGCTCTTGTCGCTGAATTTATCTACGTTTTGAAGTGCCTGGTGTTAATTACACAAGTGCACACTTCAGACAAGTATGTCTAGGTGATCGGCATGCTATTAAGTGTGAAACATCATCCTGTGCTGGCATTTGGGATGCTGGATTTCCCTTCACTTATCCTCTTCCAAAATGCCCACCTTCTCTTGCTTCCCACCCCTGCCCCATCCCAACCGGCATTCTCATTCATCCCATTCCATCAAGAAAGCAGGAAAAACACCAGTTCCCAGTAATCTGCCCATCTCTCCCAATTATCTGTCACAGTGGCATGACCAAGGGAACAACAAAAGATGAAGCTATGCATATTTTTATGATGGTGATGATAAGTAATAATAGAAGAAGAAGAAGAAGAAGAAGAAGAAGAAGAAGAAGAAGAAGAAGAAGAAGAAGAAGAAGAAGAAGAAGAGGTAGTAATTTATTTGTTTGTTTTCTATCCCACATTTCCTTCAAGAAGCTTAAGGTGGCATATAGTTGTTTCTGTTTCTTTCTGATTCTTTTATTCTTTTTGTAAACTGTCTTGAGGCTTATTACAATCCAGCAGTGGGTTTTTAAAAAATGAAATAAACAAATAGAATGGGGAGGGGGAAAACTATCCTCACAACAACAATGTAGGGCAGGTTAGGCTCAGAGACCGTGACTGGCCAAAGTTCACCCAATGAGCTTCATGCCTCAGTGGTCTCCCAGGTCCTAGACTGGCACTTATGCCACTACATCACACTGGCTCTAACTGGTTCTATCCAGACTAAGACTGCAATCCTATACGACTTACTAGGAAGTATTTATGGGTTACACCCTATTCAGGCATTATGAAATCAGCTTAAATCAACATACAAGGAGCAAGGGTGTGCATGAATACATTAACTCTGCTCTCCATTCATGTTGTTGTCACCCGCCACATGTTCCAGGGTGCCTCCATGACAGTTGACAATTCTAAAGATGAATAATGGCAATGACTCTCATGCAGATATTATACTTGCTTTGTTGACTAAATTTCAAAAGCAATTTACAATACAGACTATGTCTTATGACTTACGGTCTCCTGACAATACATTTGAACTTTGAAACTTAGTTTGGCTTTAGTGGAGTTCAGTATTACAGCTGAACTTGTGCCGTTCATATATTAAAAAGCAACAATCATGTAGAAAGTGTGGCATGTGCTGCTATTCATTAATTTTATTTCATTATATTTAAGTCATCTGTTTGTATCTTGGTGCTATTATTATGCATTGTTCTGAAATTGAAATCTATGAGAAGCTATTAAAAACCTAAGCAGTTCTCATTAGTATACGTCACCTTGGGACTTTGAGTGCTGTGTTCTGGATTACAGCACTGACTTTTCAAACAGCATTAGAATCATAAAGGAAGAGTCCCAAAAGACAGAATCAGCTCATCCCCAGATTTGAAAGTCTGTCTTCTTTAGCTTTTGTGAGATTGTCATTTTCCTTTTCTTTGCCTGGCTTCTTCTTAGTTTCCTGTTGGATTCACGTCATGAGGTAATCGGGATTTGAAGAATTCCAGTGTTAAACTTCAGGACATACATGTGCTTTCAGTTCTTGTCCATTACTTCACATTGACCCCATTGCTTTACATAAACACACACCACTCTCTGCACTTCAAACAAGCCAAGCAAGAGGCATGGCCACAGATCAATACATTCCAGCCAGGTAAATCACCAGTGAGAGGTATAGTCTGGAGCATGGGTCAGCAAACTAAGGCCCACGGGCCGGATCAGGCCCAACTGCCTTCTAGATGCGCCCCATGGATGGTCCGGGAATCCACACAGCTGGCACAGCGTGCACACATTATGGTTTTTGTGACTCATCCGGGCTTGGGGGTCAAAAGTGAGGCGGGTGGCTGCTCAAGACAAAACCCCTTCTCCATCCAGGGTGGGGGTGGGGAAGAGGGAAAAGGAGCCACAGTTCAGATTTCCACCATGGAGCTGCCAGTGACTGACCTCAGGGAGGGCAGTTGCAGTGGCAGGGGCTCGGAGGCACCTCAGGAGCGATGCCCGCCGGTGTCTGTGGTGGCGGTGTTCCCCACCAGAGGAAAAAGGGAGCGCCTGGGTGGCTGCGTTCCATAGCAGTTCTGCTGGGGAGGCCGCTCATTAGCTACACAGTAGCTTACCATAGAAAGATAAATAGCCGCCGCCTCGTCTTCCCTCATGTGAGTAAAAGAACATTTTTGCTTGAGCAGCGCCGGCCTGACTTAGCGTGGTCAACGGCTTTTCCCTTCACCCATGCATGCACACATGCTCTCCAGGGCTGACAGGAATGGCGCGCTTACCTCTCTCCCCCCACCCACCCACCCTGCCTTATGAGAGAAATAATAACTATCAATGTGTAAAACACAAAGGAAGCAGCGTGGGTGGGTGAGGGACCCCCCCCCCCCCAGAAAATCACATTTGGGCAACGTTGGGGTTGGTCTCAATAAGGGTTTTTGCCAAAAATGTGGGTCATAATCATGGCAACATATAGTCTGGCCCTCCACAAGGTCTGAGGGACAGTGAACTGGCCCCCTGCTGAAAAAGTTTGCTGACCCCTGGTCTGGAGGCAGCCATGGCCGGTTAGAGTACTGAGGGCCAAAGAGGAATGAAGAACTGTATGCAGTCCCTGAGCTTCCACCCTTAATTTTGTTATAAAGCACCCCTAAAAATAATGAAGAATAGAGATGGGTGAGGGCGCATCAGTCTTTGCAAAAACTCTGTCTATGCTACGTTGTTCCTTTCTTCCATCATGGAACTCAAGGTAGGGTTCCCAGTCAGTCTCTTCTCCAGGCACTGACTAGATCCAAACTCATTCGAGTGATTGTTAGTATTATCACAACTTATGATTGCTACATGTAAACCATTTAGAAGCCACCTTAGCAACTAAGAGTTATTTGAATTAATAAATTACAACTTACATTGAGAGGAAATATCCCACTGGCACCAGTTTGATCCTTAGTTGCAACACAACTTTCTGAAAACTAATTTTCAAACTTGAGCTGTTTTTTATGATGCCCATATGAAGTAGCTCTGCTACAAGCGTAGCATCACGAGCACCAGCATCTCACCATTTATTGTGTTAAATGTGCTACTTAGGCTTACCTCATCTGTGTTTTAATTGGTTGTCTTCTTTTCCCCTTGCATGCAGATATAGGAGCTCATGACTTCTTCTCCTAACCCCAGGGCAAACTTTTTCAGCTTACGGTAAGCACAATACCTTGTGACAAGTGCAACGACAAGCTAGAAGTGCCCAGCCCATCTCTACCATCCTGTCTTCAGGGGGGACTTTTCTTTCCATTTCATATCTGAAACTGCTGCCTTGATGCTGTTGCAATTATAAGAAAAGTGAATGATCCAGGCCAAGAAAGAAAATGAAATGAAAATGCAGAGATCATATTATCCAGATGAAGGAAAACACTTTTCCAACTACAATGGTGGCTGAAACTCATAAATTAGATGACTGAAGTAATAAGACATGTGAAATGGCTTTTAAGTCCACTACCAGCTCTGTGCAATAAATTTCCAGTGACATCCAAGCTTTTAGTGGAGGGCATGATTTATTGCCATCTACAGGAAAAGAGCTTTCATGGATTATCTCTAAAGTGGCAAAACTCTATTCTGAATTTTTCAAAATTAGTGAAGCTGTGTGAATGCTACAGGCAAGCAAGCTCCCATGCTGTCTTTTTATTTTTAATTAAAAATATTCCTCGTTAACAAGGACAGAAAAGGTACTTTGGTGAAGGAGTGGGCAGAAGATAGATCTGTGATTGGATCTCTGGATGGATTTGCAGTAGACTGGCCAGGATTTCGGACTCTCAGTTGTTTAACAATAGCAACAACAAAATTACTTCCTCTCTCTCTCTCTCTATATATAGTCTGGTGAAATGAAAAGGGCTTTAGGTAGCCAGGTGTGGACATTTGTGTGAAAGGACTGTGAGTTTGAAAGGACATTTGTGTGAAAGGACTATGAGTTCACTTATAAGTGTGTGTGGTATTTTTTATTTATTTTATTTTATTTTATTGTCTACATGAACAATGGCACTCACAGCCTGGACACTGGAAGGAAAGGAAAAGATTTCTGATCCATACAGAGTGTTTGAAGCAAAAACAAAGCAAAGTAGTGGTATAAATACCAGAATGCTTGAAGTAGTGACTAGTCCTTTAAACCCCAATAGAATCTTAATATGCAGGTCACCTAGTTATGAGAAGCAACAGTTAATTTGCTTCTCAGTGAAGCAACAGCTCATTTTCAGGCTTCAGATTGCTTAGAATAGATCTGGTAAAATGGAATTAAAATCCAGCGCAGCTACTTCTCCCTGTGGTAACGGACAGGTTTTTTTAAAGGACCACCACAATGTTGATCATACGAAAGTTAGAAGATCCCACTTGGATCAGACTAAAGGCCCATCTAGTCCAGCATTCTGTTCCCCCAGTGGCTAACCAGATAGCTATGGGAAGACAACAAGCAGGACATGAACGCAATAGTCTTGTCCTCAGGCCAAACGCCCACCGCGTCCTGTGCCCTGTTCCCACAGTGGTAAATGGGAAGAGCCCAACAGCCAGAGCCGGCCTGCCCATTAGGCAGGGTGAAGTGCTTGCCTCGGGTAGCAAAAGTGCTTGCCCTGCTGCTTCTTGTGGTGATAGTGAGAGGAAGGTATTCTGTCATCCGCCCCACCACCCTGGTGGGGAGAAGACAAGTGGCAACATTTTGAGGAGCACACTCCTCACGCTCCCACTTAGTTTGGCGAGAACAGGGCACAATGGGGGCAGAAGGGGGGTATGGGGGTGCTGGCAGAAGTGGTGGGTATGGTGGGGGGCAGGAGGTGGCAATTCCTATTTTGCCTCAGGTGGCAAAATGGGATGGGCCACCCGTGAAGAGAGCACTCTCTCAGTCATGATCCCCAGCAACTAACATTCAGATAAAAGCTGCCTCTTACACTGCAGGTTGTAGCCAGGTTATCTGCCATGAATTCGCCTAATCTCCCTTTAAAGCTGTGCACGTTGGTGGCCAGTCTACATGGTCGGAAACCTGGTTTGCTGCTGCAGAATGTCAGTCCAACACTTTATTACCGTATTTTTCGCTCTATAGGACGCACCGGACCATAGGAGGGGGAGAACAGGGGAAATTTTTTTCTCTTGTTCTCCCCCTCTAAAACAAGGTGCGTTCAAGGTGCATTCACCCGAGCTTGTGGGGCTGGCAGTGGGGGGAAGCGCTGCTTTCCCCCACCGCCAGCCTCAAAGATCCCTGAAGCCTTTGGAGCGCAGCACCCTGCTGCCCTGGAGAGGCTTTGCGTGCAGCCAACTCTAAGCTAGAAGAGCAAGACGGAGCCCTCCATCTCGCTGTTCTGGCTTGGGAACAGCCTTGCTAGTCTCTGCAGGACAGCAGAGTGAAGGCACCCTGCTGCCCTGGAGAGGCTTTGCGCGCAGCCGTCCCCAAGCTAGAAGAGCGAGACGGAGTGCTCCGCAGCGCTCCGTCTCCCTGTTCTGCCTTTGGGCTTAAAGGCGCAGCCTGCATTCGCTCTATAGGACGCACACACATTTCCCCTTAATTTTTGGAGGGGGAAAAGTGAGTCCTATAGAGTGAAAAATACGCTATATCAGTTTTAAAAGAACCTGAATAATCTAGGTTGATCTCCGAAAGAAAGACCAGCAACCTCCCTCATTTTGGATCTCTTTTCAAACGCTACCAGGCTCCAGAAAGTGTCTGAGATATCAGCAGCCACTGTTACCTAATCTGTCCACACTATTAAGTGATTCTCCCTTTTCGGACTTTAACTGACACATATTTGTCAAAAGGCAAAAGCAAACGCATCTTGTAGTGGCCACAAGATGAGCGAATGTTCTTTTGCTCTCCGAAGTGCCAAGATAGCCCCAGGCCAATCACTTGCAGTGTGTGTGTTTTCTATTTCTTTAAGCCCCTATAAATACACTCAGTGAAAGAGATAACACAATAGTCCTTTACAGGAGTAAGGAGATAGATTTACAGCTACCCAAAGCCATTATCAAGGCACAGTGCTAAGTGTCGATGAGTGACAGGCTGCTTCAGTGACATCATAATCCAAGAGAAGCAAGTCAGTTGAGATGGCAGACTATCATACCTTCTCTTCCACTTTACTCTCACTGAAGTGATAAACCTGTTCCTGGGCTGAACCCAGGGATGGGAGAGAAACTCAATTCAGTTCAGGTTCAAGGGCAAACTTACCAAATTCAGCCTTTCCAAAAACAAAATGAGCACTGAACCACAGTCGCTGTTTGAAATGCGCAGGTTTCCAAATTTTGCAATGCAGTTCGCCAGCTAAGACACGTGCACAAAAATGCATGTGCTAGGGTCAAGTGTGCATGTAAATGCATATATTGGCAAACTACAACATACAAAAAAAACACACATTATATTAGGTGAAGTTGCATTGCAAAAATGCAAAGCATATGAGAAGTTGTGTACCAAAATGTGTATATTAGGAAAAATCCACACTAAAATTCTGATGCATTTTCTTGAGAACCCTTTTTATTTTTATTTTTTAAAAATTCAAACTAATGTGGAAATGTGGAGAAATAAACTAAGACTGGAAAAATGAGAATCTGAGTGAAACTAAACTTGACATTCCCCCCGCCACACACCCCAGCTGTACTACTCCTAGCTGTAGATAGAGGGCTGACATGGAATCATACAATTGTAGAGTTGGAAGGGACCCCAAAGATCATCTAGTCTAATCTCAACATGATGGGATGCTTCTCCATACAAGCCTAGCTATCAAGGGAGAAGGCTGTTAGCTTATTTTGTGCAAGAATATGTACACATACACACAGAGAGAGAGACAGACAGATGGACAAATATGTATTATATTTGTATGGATGAGCCATCAGTCACATGGGCTTCACCTTACATAGCCTGACTGAGTACAGTCCAGACACATGTCTACCACTTCAGTGAGAAAACAATGTGGCTTTGCTTTGGGGGGTTTTAAGGGTTCGACGCAAATATACACAGATGCATACCAAGCATAAAGGTAAAGAGTAAAGGGACCGTTAGGTCCAGTTGCAGATGACTCTGGGGTTGCGGCGCTCATCTCGCTTTATTGGCCAAGGGAGCCGGCGTACAGCTTCGGGTCATGTGGCCAGCATGACTAAGCCGCTTCTGGCAAACCAGAGCAGCACACGAAGACTCCGTTTACCTTCCCATCAGAGTGGTACCTATTTGTCTATTTGCACTTTGACATGCTTTCAAACTGCTAGGTTGGTAGGAGCAGAGACCGAGCAACGGGAGCTCACCCCGGTGCAGGGATTCAAACCACCAACCTTCTGCGCTACCCATGTCCCTTACACTAAGCATACATGAGACTAAAGTCAAGGAAGGCTTCCCCTACAAGTGTCCAGGGCACCAGGTTATGTTCCATTAATGGTCAAGACTCAAGACCAAGATGGCTTGCCAGTCTGCTGAGAGAACACACCAGGAAGACTGCAGGGAAGTGACAACTTCTTATGATGAGTGGCTCCGCAATAGAAACTAAATTTTGTGGATTGAAGAGGAACAATTATTTTCATTCCAGCAGATAATGTTTCATAGATGCATGAGGTGCAAAAGAGATACCACAGCACTGCAGACGTCCTTAAAGGTGAAAATAAACATCAAGTCCAAAAGTCATTTCTGTAAGCATCTTAGTCCCTAAATGGTTCCCATTTGATCCCACCACCACCCCACTTCATTCTGAAACAAATACACACCCCAAGTGACTTGTTTTGGGAACTACTCAGATGACATACTGGACAAGATTTATTGGCTACCAAGTAGCCTTGTTAGTTTGGAGCAAAAACCCATTAAGCCCTGCATTCAGTTTCTATCAGCAGCCAGCCTTGAAAGCTGACCAGCAGGGGATGGAAGTAATAATCATCTCATCTTCTCTGCTTCCACCATCAAGGGTAAGATTAATACACAGTTTTCACTTAGCTATTGTAGCTTACAGCTGCCACTCAACCTATTATCTAGGAATTTGTGGAATTCCCTTGTAAAAGCATAGTTCCCTCCGTTTCTGGCACTCAAGCTGTATCATCAGTTATACAGCCAAAACAGTAGCACACATAAGAAAGGCAAAGCAGTTCAACACGCTGCCCTAGGGCCACGTGCAGCTGTGGATGCCTTTTCCGGTGGCCCTTGGCAACATTTGATGTTCCCCCTCCAGCCCTCGTGCTGCCGCCCCAAATCTAGGTAAGTGATGCACTGGGCTTTGGGAAAGAGGTGTGACAACTTGAGAGGGTCCTAGAGTTCTCCCACCTCCTTCCCAAAGCCTAGTTGGTGCTTTCCCAGCTTTGGGAAGGAGATGGGAGGACTCTGGGACTCTCTCAAGGGCTGGGTTGTGTGTGTCAAAAGTTGGACCCTGACGGAAAGGCTGGCTTGAGGGAACCCTGAGATTTGCAGAAGTACAAAAAAAAGTGGTTGGGAAGGGATGGGGAACAACAGCAACTGCCCAATGAAGACTGAGCATGCTCAGTGGTTGTGCAATGCTGACCAATAGCTGCGCAGAGGGAGAGGAAATGTCACAGAACGGGACCACTCCACACTATGGCGTTTTCTTGCAGATTTCACTTGGCCACCATATTTTGAGCTAGCAGACTCTATCCATCCACTGTGACTGACACCCAACGTTTCTGCCTTTGCCTTCAACACACAGCATTAACGAAAAAGTATTTTAAGAGAGGGAGTCTAACATTTTTTGTGAGGATAGTGATAAAAAGACAGCTGAACTAAAATGGCAGAACGGTAATAACATTCAGAGATGCAAGGCGGATAAGATAGTGGCACAGAAAGAATAATGACAGGCTTTGCACTAAGAGGCACAAAGCACGCTGTAATGTACTGTATAAGAAATGAGAACAAAAAAGGAACTATGGATGGTAATAACAGCAGGCTGCCATATAGTCACACAATGGATGCGGCCTCCTAGCAACCCAAGATCACCACCCTTTCCGGAACAAAACGATGCAGAGGCAGCACATTCACATCCACACCTTTATCAGGCGAGCAGAGAGCTTCCAGTAATGCAGAGAGCTCTCTGACCCCAGATAATAAAAATGCAGGTGAATGGAACTGATGAAAACTCCCAGTAAAGTATTCCTGCTGAAACATAATGGACTGAATTGGGTAGCAGCAGCAAAGTAACCCATCACATATTTTTAAAAACATAATATCTGTTATACATAACACGTTTCATAACAAGGTTGTAAGTTTTAGGAGAAGTTTTAGGATTTATCACAAATTTACCAAGCTAGCTTTCTTATGTTTACTTATGTCTATACGTATTTTGATCTATAGCTTACTTGATCCACTTATGTATTTTGGAAAGTGGTTTGTTCACTTGTCCATTTGTTCTCTGTAGGTTCAGATGCTTCTTGAGATATCACCATATTTGACACAAGTTTTTCCAAGGTGGAAGCAGTGGTCATTGCCAATGTTTGAACTTCACCCACCATTTTGAATCAAGATGGCAGACTGAAGTGTCACTTTTTGTGTGATTTCACCCATTTTTGGGGCACAGGTTTGGCCACCTCTCGAAAGTGTCCAGCAAAGTAATGCCTTAAGAGGGGGATATCTTTCTGCATGAAAATTCTATAGAGAATCTTCTCATAGTGACCTTTCTTAGATGTCTAACAAGGAAAAGTAGGGCAAAGCAACTTGTCTGTTTCCCCTCTGTTGGTTTAATAGCTCTCACTGATTTGATTGTAATTTGAAAATGCCAGTGGCACTTGCCTACTTGATCTTATTTAGGTTTGCCTTTGCATTAAATGGATTTTCTTTATTTTCACAAGCAGCTTTGATTTAATGCTATGGAAGCTTTGCCTTTAAAGGGATCACTCCTGCTAACTTCCAATGAGTAGCCTCAGACACAGCGGCATTGCTAGCATCTATTATCATCATCATTGTCATCATTTCTGCAACATGTTTAGAGTGCACAAAAAGGCATCTCGTTCCTCTTCATAAGCATCCTATGAAATTTCAAATTTAACTACTGAAGTTCGAAGCTAAAACACAAGAACTTGTGTACAGGAACTCCCCAGAGGGAATCAGATATTTAAACTCTGCTTTGAGAAGAGGTGCCAGCGTGCGAGGGCGATTGGGGTGTGTGTGTCAGACAATGGATGCGTGATGTCCCAACATTGTGCGTATGATGTCACAATGTCCCAGACAGGACATCCCAGGAGAAGCTAAGGACAGAGTCAAATACATGACTGAGCATCTCAATGCCCAAGAGTTCCTCCTCCCATTGGCGCCATCACCGGCAGGAGGCTGCTTTGACCCTCCTTCCCCTCCATGGCAGCAGGAGGAGAAGGAACCAGTCGTTGTAGGCATGCCACACTCAGAGCTTTAGCTCCACTCTTTTGGGACATCAGGGGCCGGCCTCTGCCCCCCAAAATATAGGAAGGCCAAAAAGGCTTGGCCCCTAGGAGTTGGCACCCCTGGCTTTGAGGGACACTTTTTAAAACTGGGGAAATGAAATATACTCGGAGTCGAGTGTGGATTTCATGCTCTTTATTCAGCTTATAGGAGCGAGGAAGGAATGGAAGTCCCCCCACAATGTCTGCTTTCTATACATTATTTACACAATGGGCCCCATGTGATTGGCTAATTCCGGGATTCTCCTGTAGACCAATCAGGTTGCGGATTCACCTCCACCTGGAGCTGGATTGGGTGGCTCCTGTGGACCAATTAGACTGCTGCATTCTGGATCCTATTGTTCTAGGACCAATCAGGCTGCTGCATTCTGAATCCAATTGTTCTAGGACCAATCAGACTGCAGCATTTTGGATCCTATTCAACTCAGTACATAACAGGAAAGTTGTTACAAGGTACCATTCTCCCAGTTCCCTCCTGCCCAAGCCTCTACTTGGAATTAAACTTCCTTGTCGTGGCATCTCCCTAAGAAGTTCAGAACAAACGCATATTTCAGTATGTTCTGGGTTACTTTCTGATACAGGCTGGTGCAAAAGAAAGTGAAATAAAAACTTGCTCACATGCATGAAATGGAAAATAACCATTCAGGCTATGGCAGTGTCCCTCCTTTCTCCCATTCCATATCCAGTACAAACATGTTGTGCACTACTTTGGAATGACCAGACAACAGGCAGCATGAAAGCATTTAAATAAACAAACAAACTTATTGTCCTTTACACTAAGCCCAGCTACAGCCTTGCTCCCAGCCCAGACCTTATTTCCCATTATACCCTTTATCTTCTTCAGTTTTAGGCTGGCAGCAATGTGGCTGTATACAAAGGCTTTACCTGATTGCTCTCTTTTCTGTTGATGTCTTTGCCTTTGAGTTTCTGTGGATGTTTTGGATTTTGTTATAGGGGCTTAGTGTTGATGCTTATATTTATAATTTATAATATTTATAATTAGTTTTCTAAAATAAATAAAATAAATGTGCATACCTATAACTCAGGATAATAGTTGATGTGTCTGATAAAGTGGACTCTCTAGTCCAGGAAAGCTCACGCCATAATACATTTGTTAATCTTTAAGGTACCACAAGACTCCTTGTTGTCTTTTTAGCAGCACGATCCTTTTCCACACATGCTTAGAACCATGTGATCAAAGGGGTACCTTTTTTAGGGGGGGGTGCTCAGAGCATGAATATCAAAATGGGTACCTTGGAGCCATGATGAGTATGATAATGGCTAATATTCAAGGTCAGCCGCAGCCAGCAGCATTATTCACACACTGCAACACTTGCTTTATTACATCCAAATCAATGATACTCACAATTTACAACAAACCTTTCATTCTTTCTATGGAAAGAATGAGATTCAAAAACGCTCAGATCTTTCTTTCAAACCCAGCTGGATGCCATGAATTATTTACATTTCTTGGTATGCTTCTTTTTTCTTTCTTTAAAAAAATCTTTCCTTCCAATTTGGCAGTTATAGATCATGCTATATTTCCTCTGTGCACGCACCCCTCCTCAAAAGCTTCTGCAGTTCTTGATCTGAGTACTCAGTCCTCCAACAGCGATGCTATTTCCAAACGAAAAACTGTAAGAGTTTCTTTCCTCAACAACCTGCTCTTTCATTTTCACTTCATTATTCAGAAAGTGGTTGTTTACTGTAGCAATTCTATATGATTGTTTCTGGCTCCATTAAGCACACACATGCCCAAATCAAATCCCCCACAGAACATATGCCTCTCTCTCTTTTTCTGTTGTCTTCCCCTGGTTTTGGTGCTGCCATCTAAAAGTGGATATTGGTACATCAAAATTGGGGTTCACAGCTAACCCCTCCCCACACAAAACCATCAGTCAGGTGTTAATTTTGAAGTGTTTAAAATGTGATCTTTCCTTGAATGGGCCAATCTGAAAACAGGTAGCGTACCATGGGCGTAGCCAGGTGGCGCAGCTGCCCCCCATCAAATAAATAAATAAAAATACTTAACTAACTGACCAACTGCATTGCAGATAACTCAGTTCTGCTCCCCCCCTAACATAATGCCTGTCCCCCCCCCTAAAATAAATCCTGACTACGCCATGTAGCACGGCTATGAAATTGGTTGCCTTAGGTGGAGCAGCAAAGCTTCCCACCCCAATCAAAGGGCATGATATTGAAGGCTGTTCAATTCATTTTGGCCCTTGAAGAAAAGATCCCCTATAAATATCTTCCCTGATCATTAAAAAAAACATTAAAAATAAGAGATGGTGATGGTACAGATTAGGAAGAGATCTGAGAAGACTGGTTTGAGTGGGAGACATTAACTATGAACACTGATTTGATATGTCAATCCACACTTGCAAGTATTGACTAGATCTGGAGGTTTGTATTTAATGGCACTGCTCTTCCTGACTGCAGACCTTCTGCTGCAACAGGTATCAGGCTGCTGACATGTTCTGTACAGTGGTTCCTCGGCTTAAGAACTTAATTCGTTTTGGAGGTCCGTTCTAAACCTGAAACTGTTCTTAACCTGAAGCACCACTTTAGTTAGTGGATCTGTGCCAGATAACAAATGGGTAGGCTTCCCTTCCTCAACTGACTGGTGGTTAGGGGGGAAAGGCCAGAGTTGAGTGTAGAGTGATGTCAGCTAGAATCATATTGTTGTTGAATTGGAAGGGATCCCGAGGGTCATCTAGTCCAGCACCCTGCAATGCAGGAATCTTGAAATGTGGTCCCCCATCCAATTTGAAACCATACCAGACCTTTTTAGCTTTGCAAATGTGCCAGAAGCTTGATTGCTGCACCACTAAGAGGGGTGACTATTTGCCAAAACCCAGGATTGAACCAGACATAGAACAATGTTTGATTCCTGTTTCAGTCAAAGGCTGCGGCTACGGGAGAAGCTAAACTCTCTTTGGGGTGCTAATGCTGTGAGTCCCTCCATTGTAGGCTCAGGTTGTATATAAATGTAAATAAACCGTAAATCCTAAAGACACCAGAGCCTCTAATGTACAGTGGTACCTCAGGTTAAGAACTTAATTTGTTCTGGAGGTCTGTTCTTAACTTGAAACTGTTCTTAACCTGAAGCACCACTTTAGTTAGTGGAGCATTCTGCTGCCGCCACACCGCCACTGCATGATTTCTGTTCTCATCCTGAAGCAAAGTTCTTAACCCAAGGTACTATTTCTGGGTTAGCAGAGGCTGTATCCTGAAGCATCTGTAACCTGAAGCGTCTGTAACCCGAGGTACCACTGTAACATGGTCTCTTGCTGAACTATGTAAGCCCACTCACTTGTGGCTATTTGAGACAGGAAAACTATACAGGGAACTCCCAATTTACTCAGGGGTTATGTTCCAAGGCACCATGCATTTAAGTGACATCTTGTATATTTGAAACACTATTTTAAGAGTCTGCAAAGAACCTGTTCTTCCCCCACCCCACCCCATTCCGCCCCTTTTTGTGACATTTACAGGGCTCTTCCAGGTCTGGTGCAATGCGCGGGTGCACTCCCCATCACTAATAAACAATGAATCAACTTGCCTACCCCTTTATGGTAGCGCAACTCACAATTAACTCAATCCAGGACAACATTTCTAGGCATTCTCGTCAGCAAAAGACGTTGTTTGTAGCACCCGTACATCAGCAAAACTGCCTCAGGCCTGCTGCTGCTGTTGCCTCTCCATAATTATATTTTATAATCCTCCTTTGCACACAAGAACTCAATTCAGGCCCTTCTCAATGCATTAGAATCCTCTTCAAACCCATTAGCTGTATCAGAAGCTTCGCACTGTCACTCTCTCGTCGAAATATTTTATTATGGAGTTAACTGTATTACAAAATGGTGAACTATGAATATTTTAGCACACTGCGTGTACCAAGCCACTGAAATCAACCCCAGTCTTTCACCACACCAGCGAGACTGGGAAGGCTCTTGTGTGCCGAGTTAAATATATGCCCTCTCTTGACCAAAGAATGGAGATATGTGACTAATAAAAAATGTGCCGTGTATTTGCATCAGAAATGCTGTTGTTAGCATTATTCGTAGTAGGATTACCACAATTTATTACCCAATGGCCCCAAGCACCCAGGGTGTGTCTTTGACATTTGCATAGTGAAAGAGTCAGGTGTACCAATGTGGGAAGGGTGCCCCCAAATTATAATTTACCAGCCCAGTGTCCTGATTCTCCAAGGACAGTCCCAGAATTACGAAAGCCATCCTGGATTCTAATTTGAGGCCAGAATATCCCTGTTTCCCATGCCAGCATCACCACTGTCGAGCTTAGGGAGGAGGATGAGCTGGCGCTAGCATCCCATTGCCTCTCCATGGCCTCTCTATGGCTGCTGCTGCTGGCCTTGGAGAGCCTGCAACCGCCAAGGCCAGGCCCTGGGTGATGCACCGGCTGTGAGGGGCAGGCAAAGGGCAGGGTTGTGGGGGAAGAAAGGAGGAGTGTTGCAGAGTGGAGCACAAAGCTCTATGCGGCCTAGGACCCATGCACCTACGGGACGGCCTCTCCTGGTATGCCCCGTGGAGGACCTTAAGGTCCACAAATGACAACATTTTGGGGGTCCCAAGTCACAAGGTGGTTAGGTTGGTCTCAACTAGGGAGGGCCAGGGCCTTTTCAGTATTGGCCCCAACTTGGTGGAACACTCTGTCACTAGAGACTAGGGCCCTGAGGGACTTGACATCTTTCCGCAGGGCCTGCAAGACAGAGCTGTTCTGCCTGGCCTTTGGTTTGGACTCAGTCTGACCCTTGTGTTTCCCTCCCCTTATGGTTTTGACTTTTAAGATGAGGCTGCATTTTAAATTGCATTTTAAATTGTTTTTTTCCCCTTTTTTATGTTTTTACTGAAATTTTATTGGTGTTAGCTGCCCTGAGCCCGGCTCTGGCTGGGGAGGGCGGGGTATAAATAAAAGTTGTTGTTGTTGTTGTTGTTGTTGTTGTTAAAGAGTATTGACTTTTTAAAAAATGCTTTGTGTGTCTGCATCTAATCTTGCCCCTTTCGAAAATTGGTTTATTTGTGTGTGTTTTTCTTTTTGTAAATCTACCAAGGAATAAAAAATTAAATAAAATTGGGATTCAGGGATTTTCTCAGGACAGAGGAGGGGGTGGGTGCTACATCCCATTGGTAGTGGAAACAGCACTTGCTCTTCTTCCGATAGGAAATGCTTTGTGGTGGCGGACAACAAAAATGGGGGGGTCAAGGAGGGTCAGTCAAAAGTTTGGCCCACAAAATAAAGTTTGAGAACCACTGTCTCAGTGGGGGGAGAGGGAGGGCTGTGTACACATCACTTTCGAACACATCAAGTCATCACATAATGTTGCAGTCATCAAGAACTGAATGCCAATGAATGGACTCCCCGGCAGCCCAATCCTATGCATGTTTACTCTAATGTATTGCCATTGTGTCCAGTGGTTCATCTGCAGTGAATCTGCATCCACAAGCAAGATCTGAGTCAAGATCTGGGAGCTACCCGAGGTGTTTGAACTATCGTCCAATTCCCTGTCAGTGTACACCAGAGTTGTTATCTCAGTTCAAAAACTCTGACAGTCCATGAACCTTGACACATAAGCAAGTTTGTTATTATTATTATTTGGTAAGCTGGCAATGTTGTTCCACACTTAACACCCAGTTATCTCTGGTTTCCATTGTTTCGGGTGTCGTGGCAATAGCGTTGTGTCAGACCTATGTGAACAAGTTTGGGAAGTCATAGCCACCGAGGGGTTCTTGAAAATTAAATGCTGGATCCTGGAGGAAATATCAATGCATCTTTTGCAAATTTATTAGAGCAGATTGTCATATCACATAGCAACCAGTCCCGGAAAGCTGAACAATCTTAACCTTTGCGATACAGAAGCATCAATCACTTCTGAGGTTGGTCTCTGATAAGCGTACAAAACTTTCGTACATTTAGCTCGCATCCAGATTTTCTCTTTGGAACTTGTTGTGTTACTATCAAAGGCATGAGTTGTCCTTATCTCATGCATTTCAGCTTGCCCCTCCCTACACACATTTTCTATTGACTGTGCTTAGATAAATTGGGGGAGAGACAAAAAAAGGGGGGCAGCAGAATCCCCTTAAACCGCCCCCCTCCTTACCAAGTGAATTGTAAAGAACACATTTGCTACAGTTACGTACCTTAAAACTGCAATCTATGCTATGTCTTCTTTAAAACCTAAAATAAAAAAGCAAACAGACAAAAAGTAATATATTGCGTTTCAGGATTCATGAAACATTTTTGCAGTATTCCTCTGTTGTCGTCTTTTTAGAAAACTGTTAAATTCCCTTGCATTTTGTCTTTAACTGAAAATGCTGCCACAGGGTAGCAGTCAACTAAGTGTTTATCAGAGTAGACCCATTGAAATGCATGAACATGAGTAAGTTAGGTCTATTGATTTCAACAGGCCTACTCTGTGTAAGACTTTACTGAACACCATCCACTGTATCTTGCCAATGCATTAACAGTGCAATCCTACCCATGACTACTCACTGAGTGCCACTGTTAAGTGGCTATTGAATTACAAAGAGAATTAGAGATATATTCCTTCCACCTACTGACTTTTAGCGGATCTACAAGGATATTGAGATTTTGATTTTAAATATGTTTCCAGGTCTTACAGCGGATTAGAGGAAAAACTGGGAAATGTGGCTGCATCTCACTCTGGCTTCTAACACACTAGAATACAAATCCAAATTATTCCATGTCATTTCAATCCCACTTCCCCACCCCTTCTAAATAATGATGTGGCGATGGAAGAAATAGTGTGCTAGTCAGCTCATTTGCTGTTGCTTGAGATATCTTGAGCTAATTGTTCACTACACACAAAACACAGTTCACATTGCACATTCCTGCTTTTGGCACATTTATGGATCAGGATTAATCCCTAGTTGTGTGGATTGTACTCCCAGGGGGCTCAAGAGGGTTAGTCAAAATAAAACTGCCCCCCACTTCCAGCTCTATAGTTGCATGACTTATAAAATGTCCTGATTTCAAAGCCCATTTTATTAATTTATGGCCATTCCTATCCTTTGGCAGTGCCAATTTGGATCGCGGGGAAGCTTTGTCTACAGAGTCTGGAATATGCCACATTGACCATGCTTGCTCTAGGTCTTGTTAAGTATGATCTAAAATATCCTGATTCTTATGAGATGGTCCCAGCTACCACCGTATTGATGCAAAGGGGTATGTAAAGGTAAAGGGACCCCTGACCATTAGGTCCAGTCATGGCCGACTCTGGGGTTGCGGCGCTCATCTCGCTTTATTGGCCAAGGGAGCCGAAGTACAGCTTCTGGGTCACGTGGCCAGCATGACTAAGCCGCTTCTGGCGAACCAGAGCAGCGCACTGAAACACCGTTTACCTTTCCCGCCGGAGCAGTACATATTTATCTACTTGCACTTTGATGTGCTTTCGACCTGCTAGGTTGGCAGGAGCAGGGACCGAGCAACGGGAGCTCACCCCATCGTGGGGATTTGAACCGCCGACCGTCTGATCGGCAAGTCCTAGGCTCTGTAGTTTAACCCACAGTGCCGCATGTGCAGATTAGCTGCAACCCTCAGGTTTAAGTTCTACTTAAAATTTGGCCATCTATGTGAAGCTGGTTTGCCTCCTCTGTTCTGTATCGCTGCATGCACTAAATATAGATCCATCAGGATGGGTGCAAATATGAAACACTGGTGAGGAATTCTAGGCGTCTCTTCAGCAGATGCTGTGGAATTCCACACTAATTTGAACAGACTTTATACCATTCATTAGACTGCACTGATCCATGGCCGTGGGGTGGGAATGTGGGAACAGGAGTATACAACCATGCCTTTAAACAATAAAGTTTCAAACTTGACACCTAATTTGTGTTTTAAGTAGAAAACACAACTGTATAACTTATTTTCCGAGAAAGAAGGAAACACATTAAACACTTCTTTTGTGCATGTCAGGGGGAAGTGGGGGGGGGGGGCTTAAGATGTATATTCCCTTTTTCAAGCTCAATAAGAAAAAGGGGGGAACACATTTCTAATTATTATACTGACAGTGAGACTTTTTCCAAGCTAAAATAGACCAGATCACTAGTCTGTCACGTTCTTTATTTTCTGTCCAACAGCAGCTTGCATCAGTAGAAACCACAAAATACTGAAGAGCAGAAGATCTATTAACATACATGATGAAATAGAAATGCAGGTAGCAAACCAACAATGAGGAGATATTAATGAATGAGAAAGCATTGCTTTGTTCTCCACACGTATAGACACACACACACAAGCTAACTTAGCATCTTTGGAACCTGTTCTTCTTTGCCTGGAACACAAGAGTGTGATCTACCTAAGGCACTTCATTCTGGCATCTGATTGAAAGGCCTTCAAGTTGTGCTATGGACCTTAGCCTTGAGGCCAAGTGCAAATTAGGTTTAAATCAGTGAAGCTGATTAAAGCTTCATTGTGGCTGAGCCCTTAATAGGAAGCAAAAATGAGAGGAAAGACCCACTTGAACACAGCAAGAGTTGCCTCTTGTAACTTGGAACACATGTAATGCTTTTCGGGCCCGCTTTACTCAGACAAAACCATGAGAGGTTTAAGGCTATTTACCTGCTGACAGAATGGAATGAAATTTCCAGCTTGGGAAAATAAAGCCAAGTAGGAATCAAAGGCATGGCATTTACTGCAAACAGTAAACGGCTTCTTTAAGTCGGGGGCCGGGGGGATGTAGGGGTAAAGATGGACATCAAAACAACTCAAAAGGTTCAAGTGGCTCACCTGAATTTATTGCCTTTACTGAGTTAAGAACACAAGAAGACTGACTTTAAGGGTGCCTCCTGGAGAGAAATGGGGAAGGCACAATTTCTATTAAAGGCGGCTATCTGCAAAATAGTTTACATGTTGCTTGCTTTTAGCATTGCCTTTAGCAGCCCACATGAATCTGCCAAATCATGACAAAGTTCCAAACTACAAAAATTCCTCTTGAATGAACATTTAAAATTATTTCTGCATTTCTGTTGTATACCGCTTGTTCAATATATAGAATGCTATGTAAGTATTCCCTTTTTTAATATTCAAAATGAAAGGTTTAAAAATAAGTTTCCAGCAAAACCAAAATTAATTTTGATTGGACAATTGGTACATCTTGAATCCCTTCCAAAGCATGACTTTGGCTAAATTATACTCAAAATGCATTTTTTACTGAGGGTCCAATCCTATGAACCTATAAGCCAATACAGTGGTACCTCAGGTTACAGACGCTTCAGGTTACATATGCTTCAGGTTAAGACTCTGCTAACCCAGAAATATTACCTCAGGTTAAGAGCTTTGCTTCAGGATGAGAACAGAAATTGTGCGGCAGTGGCGCGGCAACAGCAGGAGGCCCCATTAGCTAAAGTGGTCCTTCAGGTTAAGAACAGTTTCAGGTTAAGAATGGACCTCTGGAATGAATTAAGTTCTTAACCCGAGGTACCACTGTAAAGATGTGGGTGTTTGAATAATTGCCCATTTCTGATTTTCTTGTGTTTTTGTTGAAATATGCACTCTCTATGATTGCCGTAGCTGAACAGCAATGTTTTGCAAAAGAAAAAAGGAATTTATATGCATTGCCAACCTTCCTATTCTGTGGCATTATAACAAAGCATGACTGTTATTTATTTGTTTCAAATTATCTTCTCAGGACAATCTTCTCAGGACAATGTTGGTTATGAAGTGGACATAATGTAACTCCATCGCAGGAACAATCCAATCCTGTGACTTAAAGCGATCTGTGATAAATTATATAGATGAGTAAATTAGACAAATATGATAAACAAAGATGAATCTTTCTAAAATCTTCTAGAGAAAGCCTAAAATCTAAGCCTGAGATGGCAAACACAGAGCTATGACATCATATTTAGTTCCAGCTTTATGGGGAAAAAGTGGATCTGTGCCAGATAACAAATGGGTAGGCTTCCCTTCCTCAACTGACTGGTGGTTAGGGGGGAAAGGCCAGAGTTGAGTGTAGAGTGATGTCAGCTAGAATCATATTGTTGTTGAATTGGAAGGGATCCCGAGGGCCATCTAGTCCAGCACCCTGCAATGCAGGAATCTTGAAATGTGGTCCCCCATCCAATTTGAAACCATACCAGACCTTTTTAGCTTTGCAAATGTGCCAGAAGCTTGATTGCTGCACCACTAAGAGGGGTGACTATTTGCCAAAACCCAGGATTGAACCAGATATAGAACAATGTTTGATTCCTGTTTCAGTCAAAGGCTACGGGAGAAGCTAAACTCTCTTTGGGGTGCTAATGCTGTGAGTCCCTCCATTGTAGGCTCAGGTTGTATATAAATGTAAATAAACCGTAAATCCTAAAGACACCAGAGCCTCTAATGTACAGTGGTACCTCAGGTTAAGAACTTAATTTGCTCTGGAGGTCCGTTCTTAACCTGAAACTGTTCTTAACCTGAAGAACCACTTTAGCTAATGGGACCTCCTGCTGCTGCCGCCACACTACCGCCGCACAGTTTCTGTTCTCATCCTGAGGTAAAGTTCTTAACCCGAGGTACTATTTCTGGGTTAGCAGAGTCTGTAACCTGAAGCGTCTGTAACATGAGGTACAACTGTACCTCATTCCAAAGGAAACACAAACCCTGGGTAAGGGCCTGGACCCCTGGAATCTCCCACCACTCAGAGACAGAAGAAGAAGAAGAAGAAGAAGAAGAAGAAGAAGAAGAAGAAGAAGAAGAAGAAGAGTAGTTTGGATTTGATATCCCGCCTTTCACTCCCTTTAAGGAGTCTCAAAGTGGCTAACATTCTCCTTTCCCTTCCTCCTGTCAACATTTCCCTTTTTTAAAGGGAAATTCCCTTATTCCGAATAGGATTCCCTGCAAGAAAAGGGAAAAGTTGACAGCTATGCTCAGAGATTAATTTAGGTAGCATGCAACACTAATATATATGTCTTTTGATAGATAGCTTTTGGGGGAAGCTTGGTCCATAGTACCTAGTGAGCCACATGTGTATATGACTTTTTATTATTAAATAGATGGTATATGAAAGTTTTAATAACAGGTTCATTGCCAGGGGTGCAGGAAAACTTCTTATTTTCTCCAGTGTTAGCGTCGCATTGAGGCAGGTTGGTGTCAAATAATGTTTTTTTAAAAAAATGCAAGCATGGCTCCTGAACATTTGGTAGATGAGGAGTCTGACAATCCATGTGTAGACCAGATAGTGACAGTCCTATTCACACAACTTTTGAAGGGTGGGTGGGAGAGAAAGGGGACTTTTTAGAGAGTGGGTTGACTTTGTTCTGCCAGCCTATGTGAAGCAGGGCACCATGATCAATCATTCACATATGTTCATTGCACATTCAGACATGTCCGTGCCCTCCAGCAGCTGTGTACTGCTTGTGATGCAACTGTTCAAGGGCTTTCTGGAGCCAAGGCATGTGGTGAACATCTACACATGATTGGTCACCATGCACTGATTCAAGTAGAATTGACAAGGGGTGAAATCAACCTTGTTTGGATGTGGGTGTAGGGAGGCTTCTTCCAGAGTAATCTCAACCTACAATTAAACAACGTGGTGCAGTAAAATTGTATGAAATAGTTCCTTCCCAACGTCGATGCTGCTATTTTTCAGCTTTTGCGTGTATGGAAACTGACTTGAATTCTTTAAGGAAGGATATGCAGGAGTGTATTTTCACAAGTGCATGAGAATCAAAACAGCGATTCTGTGGCCTTCAAGTGTACTCCGAAAAGCAGCTGAGACATTTTAATTTATACAAAAGACCATAATAGAGCACCTTCTATATATGCTAGAGAAGCCTACAGGCATGGCTGCGATGAAGAATGAGGTGACAAAAACAAAGATAATAATCACTCACCATGCAAACGAGGCCCTACCAGCAAGAGAACGACTATAGAATTGCTGCTAATGTTGAATTATAGCTTTAGCCTTTTCTCCGGCAATTTGCCACTATTTGTAGGTGGTCCATATGTTTGGGTTTTTATCATTTCATTTTCCTTTTTACTACCATAAATCACTAAAGAGGCAGATGTGTTGCTCCAATCTGAACACTTAACCAAAAAAAAGCTTTCACGGCAATTTTAGTGACAGTAAATGACATTTTGGGGGGCTGGTGAATTACCTCTTCCTGGAAACAAGCCTGCCAGTTCCTAAGGCTGCAACCCTAAACACACTTATTACAGACCCTCCAAGTGTCCCTATAATTCCAGGGACAGTCGTGGATTTACAGAAGCTGTTCCAGTTTCTGATTGGATCCCAGAATGGAGGACATGGTAAAGGTAAAGGTAAAGGGACCCCTGACCATTAGGTCCAGTCATGGCAGACTCTGGGGTTGCCGTCTCATCTCGCTTTATTGGCCAAGGGAGCCGGCGTACAGCTTCTGGGTCATGTGGCCAGCATGACTAAGCTGCTTCTGGCGAACCAGAGCAGCGCACGGAAACACCATTTACCTTCCCACTGGAGCGGTACCTATTTATGTACTTTGACGTGCTTTCGAACTGCTAAGTTGGCAGGAGCAGGGACCTAGCAACAGGAGCTCACCCTGTCACGGGGATTTGAACCGCTGACCTTCTGATTGGCAAGTCCTAGGCTCTGTGGTTTAACCCACAGCGCCACCTGTATCCCTCGGAGGACATGGTAGGACATCCCTATTCTTATCAGATGTAAGTTGGAGGGTCTGGAGTTATGCGACCCATGAGCTAAAGAGATAAGTAACTATACAACCTATACTCTTTTATACGCTTGCAAACTTTTGAAAATCTCAGCTGCAAAATATTACATGTCAAACTGGCATAATCCAAGGTTGAAAACCACACCAGTCATTGGCTAGGGGCATTTCCTGTCTGCAGTTCACCTCTTCTCTGCCACAGATAGAAGATTTATTATGGCACATTTCACCATTATAAAGGTAAAGGTAAAGGGACCCCTGACTGTTAGGTCCAGTCACGGACGACTCTGGGGTTGCAGAACTCATCTTGCTTTATTGGCTGAGAGCCAGTGTACATTATAGTGTTCACTAATAGGGCTTTTTTTAAAAAAAATTAAGGCACAAATCTTAAAAAAAATGAGCGTGGCAGCAAGTGAAGCAAAAAATGGCTGGGGGTGCAGAAAGATGTGAAGAGGAGGGTGTTGTTGTTGTTTTTAACAATGCTTCTGATTCTAGATTTGCTTTTCACACTCCAGTAATAATTCCAGATATTCAGAAATGTAAAGACCTTATTGAGCACTTGGACACTAACTTCAAGGCATTTGGCAGCCTCATTAAAAAAAAAAAGATGCAATCTTTAAAAAAAAATAAGAAAAGAAATTAATACTTTTCTTCAGCAGCAGACTTTTTAAAATAAAAAAACCCATTTCTAATGTAGAAGTTCCTTCAAAATTAGCTTACTCTGCGATATAAATTAGTTTTCTTTGTGATCTAAAATTGACTTGCCGTTCACTACTTAGTCAGAAAATAGCTGGTGAAAAGGCCTGGCCTCAGAGCTTTTGGACTGTGGACTCCTTTCATCCTGTAAACAAATGCTTCAGATTTAAAGCTTTCCCATAATTGTTATGCTAACCTTGGAGTGAAACCTCTCCATTTGCATTTGAAGGAGCTAAATATTAGGCAGGAAAGAAAGTGCTCTTTTTAAAAGCATGAGAAAATGTTCCTTCTTTTTTGCTCCTCAACCATCTGGGCAGGCTCTGTTTTTCTCTCTCCCTGGCAAAGGCAGAAGAAGAGGGAAGGGGACATGGATGGTGGTAATCTTGCTCAAATAAAGAGAGAGAGAGAGAGAGAGAGAGAGAGAGAGAGAGAGAGAGAGAGAGAGAGAGAATGAAGGAATTCCTTCTAAACATGAATGGAAGAATGAATGAGACTTCCTATATGGGACGGGAGAAGCAACGTTCCTGGAGGATGTAAGAGAGAGTTAGGGGGGAAAGGGGGGTGGGGATGGGGGAACAAATGCAGCCTCAACTAAAGTCTTAGGTTAGTTGAGCAATGTAAGAGGAAGACAGGGAGGGATGCATTTTTTATCTAGGTGGGGTCTTGGTTTCGCAGCCAGGTTTCTTTATAGGTCCACAAGCCATACACTGCAGAGACATTTGCGATATATACATATTTTAACCTTGATTGCTTTTGAAAGTTTAAGAAGAATATTTAGGGGAGCATGTCAGATAGGGTGACAAGCATATGGTACATGACCTTGGCCTTATTTGCTTAGCTTGCTTGGGAAGCATGAAGCACTTTTAGGTTGCAATTTTAGACACAATTCAATGGGATTTACTCTGTTAAACTCCATACCCTCCAACATTTCTCCAGTGTAATTAGGGATATCCTAGTCAAATAACAACAACAACAACAACATTTCTACCCCACCCATCTTGGCGGCTTCCAACATATACAAAAACATAATAAAGCATTAAGCATTAGAAAACTTCCCTATAGAGGGCTGCCTTCAGATGTCTTCTAAAGGTTCTATAGTTACTTATCTCCTTGGCTCCAGGGGTTGCATAACTCCATACATTCCAACATTTCTCCGATGAAAATAGGGACATCCTAAGGAAACGTGGGACATTCCAGGATCAAATCAAAAACTGGAGAGGCTTCCCGGAATCCTACAGACTACATCTACAAAAGTTCCAGTTCCATCTTCATGAGATACCAGTTAGTTTCACATGTCACTGTTGTCCTTTTTAAGGAGCAAGGCTGGCCCTAACATTGGGCAGAATGAAGCAGCTGCCTCAGTTGGAAAATACTAGCTGGACAGGTGGGTGGGTGTGGCTGGCAACAGCAATGAGTGTTGGAGAACAGAGCTGGGTATGCTCTGCCTTGAACTATCTAAGATGTAGTAGAGGAGGACACTGGTCCATTGTTTGTGTTGAATTAAGCATGTGGTTCTGCCCAAAGTGTGTCTGTATAGACACAGTATTTTCCATGTGAGCATCACTCAGCATGTATACTCACACATATGCATGTGAAGTACAAAGAAACACAATCAGGCCCTTTAAAATACCCAGAGTTAGATGCTCTGATGTTTGCTGGCCTATTGTCCATTAAGTACTACTATATTTAGTAAATAACCAGTTGTTATGAGTTGGGGTCAGACTCCCCTAAATGTCTGGATTCAGTAAAGGTTAAAATTTAAGCATACCCCTTAAATAGTTTTTTAGGGCGGCAGTTGGCAGCGATGTGCCAGCAAAACTGTGACGGGTTGTAAAATGAGACAGAGAGCACGACTGACTTCTGTTTTGGATTCAAGGCTGCTACATATGGGGAAAGCAGGAGACCCGCTTGGAGTGTAATGCTGCGGACCCCTCCATTGTAGGCTCAGGTTGTATATATGTGTAAATAAACCATATACCCAAAAGACACCACAGTCTGTGCTGTTCCTCATTTCCATGCCCAATAGAAAAGTATCAGCAGTACACTGAAAATTATACATTGGCTTGAACAATTTTGTTGCAGGTCCCACACATAATACCCTCTCACAAGTTCTAGCTAAGGACCCAATCCTTATGGTACATAAAAACATAGGATTTGCCCTAGAGCAATGGGGGGGAGGGGAGATGCACCTTTTAAATTAATGTTCCATTAATGTTCCATTATTTTAATTGTTGTGTTTTATTTTTGTTTTTAAGTTTGTAATCATTCATCTTGTTTTTATTATTGCTTGTAAGCCGCTCTGAGCCCGGCCTTGTCTGGGGAGGGCGGGGTATAAATAAAAAATTATTATTATTATTATTATTATTATTATTATTAAAGCTATGATCCAAGTGCCATTAAACAAAACAAAGATGACTTGAGTGCAGGTCAGAGGTCTATGCAATCTAAAGCTGGTAGAAAGTGGTAGGTTTCATTCAGTGGTGACTGACTGATGCGCATTGGAAAGCAAGAGAGGCCAACAGGAAGTGAAACCAGAGCCAGTGACAAGGCTGCTTTTACCCCACCTGGAATGGATATAAGCAAGAAGACAGACAGTTGGGGGCCGGTTGAGGTTGGTGAGGAAACGACCCATTAGCCTTGGCTCCATTGTACTTTCAGTCACCCAGGTGGAATCTAAACATGTATAAAAAACACTGTGAAAATGATTTTTAAAAAACCTTGTAAAAATATATTGAATTTGCCATTAAGCTTGAAAGCGCCATCTAGTGTCAAATTTGAACAATGTACTTAAAACGTTGTATTTGCAGCTATGCAGCTGAGTCCCTACTCTCCTGGCATTGCGTTCATTAATGACCACTGACTAGAAGGCGGCGGTGAGTGAGCTGACATTGCCCATCCTGTTCAGAATGGCATGAGTTCTTACAGCTCCCCAAGCAGCGGGTGATGGGATTTTGCCCCTTTCAAAATCTCCAACAGGCTTTTGCATACACCAGTTTATCGCCATTATTTAAACAGATACCGTAGGCAAATATAGTGCCGAATCAATTAGAATATTTAATAGAATAGCTCAAACCGTCAGCAAGTGGCATGCAGTGTCTGTAAAAACACATGCGCACACCTCCAATACACGAGGGAATAAATGCAAATGTGCCCCTTTCAAAGGAGAAATGTTACCTTGGCAGAATGCCCACCACCCACTGTATCTAAGATGACAGCATAAACACCCAGCAGCAGCAGATCATTTATCAAAGACTCATTTCTGCATCCAGCAAACCAGAAGATATATCTGAGTTATCTTACATGTTCATTTGGGCTCGTGATATTTGATACAACGGAACTGGGTCTAATTTAAACCATGCATTATTCAGCAGCAAGAACCAATAAGGCGAGAGAGGCGGCTGCTCTCCAAGGTGGCAAACCTGTACGACTTCAGGCTGAAGGCTTGGGTTCACGTCAGGGCTGGATTTAGATGAAGAGAGGCCCTAGGATACTCCACTTGTGATGCTCCTCCCCACCCTCACAACAAGAAGAAAATGGGAAAGTGTCATAAACAAAATTGAGGGAGGGTGACGGGTATTTAAAATTCTGCAATTCACAATTTCTCCTCTAAAGGACATAAGATATTATTGTTAAATACCATGGTGATTTTTAAAAATGCAAAAAAATTAACACTGAAAAACTTTTGCAATAACTGAACTTGGTAAACCTTTTGTGGAATAAGCATTATTTTTTAGGAAAATGATTTTGTAATGTTATTCTTAAAAAAAACACACCCTGGCCTGGCCGGGGCAAAGGCCGCTTATATGCTGGGATTGACAAGGCATCTGACCCTCACTTGAATCTCATAACTCTCCTGACAGGTGATTTGGTCTACAGCCACAGTGTGGAAATTAAGTAATCAAATTTAATCTAGAATTTAAATTCTCGAAACTTTCTTATTTGTTAATTCGGGCAAGTAAACTACTGCTCTCACTTCATTACAAACAGTATTTCTACACACTTGAGCAAACCTGCTCCTCTTCCTTTTACAGGTATTTTGTTGCCATTTGCAACTGTCGCTGCCTCTGAGTAGTTACAATTTAACTCTTTGGGGAAATAATTAGCATCACATGTCATATGCATAGAAGTTGCCGAACTAATTAATAAACTAGAAGGATTACTGTTAATAGCACCAGTTTTCCTATAACTTGATATTGCTGGATAGTTTTGATGAACTGCAAAAGCATTTTTAGTTTGCTTTCTGTTCCCACCCTGGAACTTTTCTTTATTAGTGCTACTTTGTTTTGTATGATTCCTTGCAAATGAAGGAAAACAACTTTTCTGCTTGTATATGTTGATAATATAATTTTGGTTATTGAGAGCAAACCAGATTGTAGAAAAACAAGATTGGGTGCAGGCCTGGCCAGGACATAGGCATCCTGACTGTGACAAAGGTGACCTGTGTGCGTGCTTGCTTGCTTGCTTGCTTGCTTGCTTGATTAACAGCAGTTGGGACCTTCAAGGTCCCTGCTCTCCCTTCTTATGGTCTTTGTACTGGACCTGGAGACTCCAATAGAGAGCATTCCATGTCAAGAAGGAGGGCAAGTGGGCACCCTATCAAATAACAAGGCAGGAGCTACACGGAGCAGGGCCTTTTCACTGGTGGTGCCCATTGCTCTTCCCAGACCTGTTCTCTTTTGGCCTGTATTTTGGAGCTCTTTAATTTAGGAAGACTTTAGAAGAACTGGTTGACAAGTCTTATCAGTCGCTGACGTATGAGCAGATTTTATTTGCTGCTATTCTGGGCTTCTGATGTGCCAGGGTTTACACCAGCGTAACAGAGTTGGCCAGGATGTCAGAAGGGATACAATGTATGAGCTTTCTCCATTATTTGCACAGCAGGGGGTGTTCAGTCAACAGTGCAAAGCCTTCCATGCTGGTTACCTGCTTTCAGCAATAGGGGTCGCTGTTTGGTAGTACCCAATTGGTTAGCTGTCAGATTCTAGAGCTCCCTATTGGTGGCTCTTAAGTAATTCACAAAATACAGAGTCCATTCATAAAACACAGTGTTCATTCATAAAGCAGTAACATAAATCTCCATTGCTACATATTGGGTGTGTATTTCAGCGGTTGAAAGTTTATGGCCATGCTGTAGTGTAGTGCTTATGCGACTGTGAATAAAAGGTGGCTGGGCTCATTGTCTTGGGAGTTGGGTGGGGAGAGGTGACAAACCTGATTTCCAATAAGTGCCCCCCCTTTATTTCCATAACAAGTCCTTGAGTCTGTACTCTGAAGAGTGACACCAGGGACCTAGAAGGTGCAGGGCTTGTCAGTCCAACCTTTGCACAGTCTCATCAGGGCTGACCGTAAGGTAATTGGAGCAATTTGGCCAAATTGCGCCACGCGTGCCGCTCTGAAGGGGGCCCCCGCACCAGGGCAATCTAGATGGATTTTATTTATATCTATAAAATTTTGCAGACTTTGGCTATGAACTGTGGCCCTACCAAAAAAAAAAAATTCAAGTTGCACCCCACTGCTTCAAACTGGGCCCCACTGGCTAGCCCTGAGTCTCATAGTTGCTGGGCCTGAATTGCCCTGCCCTTGCATGACGTCTTGGGTTTGCAATTTTGGGAGAGGGGAGACCGCAGCACTGGGGCGTGGGAAGGCTGGCGAGGCCCCCTAGATTTAGAGGCCCAAGTTGTCCTGCCCTCACATGAAGTCTTGGGTTTGCAATTTTGGAAGAGGGGAGGTTGCCTGCTGGGGATTTAGATTTAGAGGCCCTAGGCTTCAGCCTACTTAGTCTATACATAAATCTGACACTGGTTCATGTGATGAACTGCTCCCCACTGCAAACAATTCCCTCCACACAGGAAAATGCCCACCCACCCCCATGAACTTACTTAGCTTTCTGTGTGGAGGAATTTATTTATTTATTTATTTATTCATTTATTTACTGCATACCCTCCAACATTCTTCTGGTGAAAATCAGTGCCACATTCTCGTGGGAGCCAGCTTTTTAGGAGGAAAGTGTGGTTAATCTCAGTGGGCGTGAACTTTGGATAAACATGTTTTAAGGCCGCACTACAAATGTTACCGTGATATATAAATACACACACACACACACACACACACACAGTGGTACCTTGGGTTACATACGCTTCAGGTTACAGACTCCGCTAACCCAGAAACAGTAACTCAAGTTAAGAACTTTGCTTCAGGATGAGAACAGAAATCGTGCTGTGGCGGCGCGGCAGCAGCGGGAGGCCCCATTAGCTAAAGTGGTACCTCAGGTTAAGAGCAGTTTCAGGTTAAGAACCGACCTCCGGAACGAATTAAGTATTTAACCCGAGGTACCACTGTAATGGGAAAAGCTCTCCACTGTTGAATGTTTTGAATGTTTTGAAAGTGTTAAGAACAAATTAAGTTCTTAACCCGAGGCACCACTGTGTGTGTGTGTATACATACATACACACATACATACATACATACACACACATAAACAAAACCAACTTGCTTTTTAAATTATTGCAGTAGTGAACACCACTGCTTTATCCAATGCTATTTAAAACGTCCACATAATGCCTGGCTTCAATGCCTTCATGCACATTCCAACACACACGCAGAATCTATAATCTACTGGAAGAGTGAAAACCATCAAGACCTATTAAACGCATCGCACAGAGAATGAAGGGAAGAAGTATTAGTGGGAGCAGACAGACGCTTCAAAGACAGCAAAGGGAATCATGGAGCACAATGAGTGTTGAATATGTTTTTCTTCTTCCTTGCCCTATTCCTGTTGGTTTCCCAGTCCCCCGCCACCCCTATTTTATGGTCTAAAGTGCTAGTGCAAAAAGGGTGTGTTCTTTCAGGTTTATAGCCTTGACTAATGGAATTGCTCTAAATAACATTTTGATCTTGTAAGGTCACACAGAGTGCTATACCTTTCCTTTAATGATTCAGGTCTGGACTAAGCATTTCCCAGAATTGAGATGGTAATGAAGTCATTAGTTTCTTCCTACTTGAAGCTCTGGTTAGAAAAGGGATTTCTATGGGTAGAGCCTGAGTGGTCCTTTTTTATGCAGTTCATACCCAGCTGAGCTATAACACCTGTTACATTTTCCCAAGCAGCCTGAGCTGCAGACTTTGCCCAATCTATTTGCTCTTCTTATTCTTCAGCAGCACACGGGACAAAAGCTGAGCAACTGTGTTTTCTAAGGCAGTGCTAATTGAAAATTTCTGACCAGTGCAAATGTTAGGGCCCCTAATGAGGCCTTCTTGATGATTTCCTTGTTGTCTTTCGTGATAGAAGAATAATGCAAAACTCGAACTAATTAGGAAAAATGACGTTTCAGTTGTTTTGAACTTGGACAGAGAAGCAGAGGGGGTGAGAAACAGAGTGTAAATGTGAGAAAACCACCACCCCAATAATTACGTAATTATTCAGTGCTGCATTATTCTAACCAAGGATGGGGAAATTTAAGTTGGATTCATAATAAAACAGAAATGAGGATTAAGGGGAAGTAATAATTGCTCTGTGTAGATGTTAGGTAATGGAATGGCTGATAAACACAAAAAAGGTCGAACAGTGTGTTTTGCATTATATGCTACTGTGTACGCGCTGTACATTTAAAGCACATGACATCCTCCAAAGAACTCTGGGAACTGTAGTTTGGTCAGGGTGCCAGGAACTGTAGCTCGGTTAGGGGTAAATTACAATTCCCTTGATTCTTTGGGGGAAACCATGTGCTTTAAATGTATAGTGTTTATGAAGCCTTAATGTCATACCAATGAAAGTCAGAACAATAATACTACTAAAATTTAAACAATCCAGGACTAGGTTTCCTAAGCTGTGGTCCATGGACCACCAACGGTCTATGACCTTCATGCAGCTGGTCTGCAGCATCTCTATAAAAATGCAATTAAAAATCCCACATTATCTAGCACAGAGCATTACAATCCTGCTTTTCCTTAAGACGTCCCTATTTTCATCGGATAAATGTTGGAGGGTATGGAGTTATGCGAACCCCTGAGCCAAGGAGATAAGTAACTATAAAGGTGAAGGTAAAGGACTCCTGGACGGTTAAGTCCAGTCAAAGGCAACTATGGGGTGCAGCACTCATCTCACTTCAGACCAAGGGAGCCGGCATAACTATAAAACCTTTAGAAGATATCTGAAGGCAGCCCTGTATAGGGAAGGTTTTTTAAAATGTTTAATTCTTTATTATGTTTTTATTTATGTTGGAAGCCACCCAGAGTGGCTGTGGCAACCCAGTCAGATTGGATAACAACAACAGCAGCAACAACAACAACAAATCTGAAATCTCCCAAGATTTCTCATGCTCTGTGAGACTTCATGAGAATTCGAGGAGATCTTGCAAGATCTTGCTGTACATCAGCACCAATGCTGGTGTCGATGTGGTGGCAATGCTGATCAGCCAGAAGTATGGGGGGGGCAGAGGTAGGTGGCATGGCAGGCAGCAGTGCCAGCAGTGGGGCGGGTGGCGTGACAGAGTGGGGCATCACTTTTCATTTTACCTCACGTGGCAAAATGGGATGCGCCACCCCTAGCTCCTGTTGCGACTCACCTTGCATCAGACCTCCAACTCGCAAGGGGGTCTGACCCACCAGTAAAAGACAAATGACTTAACACATTGATTTCAATGAGTACAGGTGCCCCTAATTCTACATAGGATTGGGTTGCTATTTCACTACTGTGGGACCATATTTAATGGGGCTGTAAGCTAAAGGAACACTTTCCCAACAGCTATTCTTTTTCCAGTTTGCTACTCCTGTTGTTGTTGTCATCCTTCTGCCTCAAGTGACAATTGAAGAGAGAGGGCAAAGTCAAACTATTAAAGGGTTGCAGTTCCTGCTGAAGCTGTAGAGACCAATACAGGAGAAACATGTTTTTATTGCCATTGGGGCATTGGTTTTGCTGTTCGAGATGCACCATGGCTTTTCTTCTCTCTGTGCTCCTGTTTCTTCTCTCTGCGCTCCTGTTGCAGGTGTTTGGTATTTTAAAAAAGAATATTACAAATGGGCTCTCCTTCTAAGGGTAAGGTGTAGCTTTTGTCTTGTAACTAATATCTCTTCGGCACCTGAAAAAGTCACTTATATCGAGGTTTTGGTGAAATGAAAATGTAATGGATCAATTAATTGATTTAAAAGGCTGATAATCATCAACTAGAAATTCTTTAATAATTGATCAACAGTTATTAAATTCTTCTTTAATAATTGATTCATAGTAAGAATATAGAAATATGCAAGGAATAGGAAAGACTGTCTCCACATGTATCACAGGAAGGAGAGGATTATAAGTCACAATCAGAAAAGGCCATATAGATCAGGCAGAAGGACAGTACTTAGGTAAGTTGCGCACACTTCCTGAATTCTGTGTATTTAACCATTTCCATTTAACATCATTACTCTGTGTGGATTTGCTAAATGTTAATTTGACATTAACCTTTTGAAATTATCAGGGGCAAGAGAGGTCAGATCCTTCCAGTATTTGCCAGGGATGATTATGCAAATATACTGACTCTGCTTATTGTGAGAGTACTGTTTGGCCTGGTGAATACAAATGCAAAGATGGAGAAATTTATGACTGATGAGATGCAGCAAGTGTGATTGAAGCATATGCTAATAAAGAAAAGCAGCATAAAGAATTTTAGGAGTGTGAAATTGTACTTTTGGAAGGGTCAGGAGATGCTAACTGGTACATGCCCCAAATGGCAGGTCTTGCAATATCTAAAACTGTTCCTGGCATGTGTTTATTCTAACCTATTCTAAGGTCTTATATACACATTCAAACAGCCATGTGGGTGACTGCATAAAGTACAACTGCATGGACAAGTTGCTTACTAAAAGAACTACTGTTAGGAGCTAAGCCTACACTTGAGTAGGACTCTGGCAGAGACACATGCCCGACTGGCATTTTCTCTCCCTCCTGGTCGATTGTTCGGGAGCTTCAAAAGCTTTCTTCTGCCCGAACATCACAGCGACCGATGCCAAGAGACATCGGCACACTTAGGGATCTGCAGAGTCTTCGCAACTTGCATAACAGACCTCAGCAACTCAGCATTTTGGCTAATCTACTTTATTTACATATTAACACAGAGAGAGCACTGCAACATGGCTCCCTCTCTCTCTAGCACCAGACAGCAAAGAGAAAAAACAAAACAAAGGAGAATAGTCCCACTTCACAAAACACAGTAACACAAACATCCTGTCTCCGTCACTTCCCACTCTGCGGAGTCAAAACATAGACAAAAATCCCATGACTGCAATCACGGAGCAGGAATTCTAACAGCTACCAGCATTCAGGCAACTGTGACAGCAACAAAGCCTTATTTTACTACTGCCATGCTCCAGCTGTTTCAACTGCCAAGACCACTTGGAGGACCATCCTCATGCGCTATTAGATGTCAAAAAGCTGAACAGAGGTGATTTCGGCATCAGCATGCACCTGTCCAGGTAGGTCGGCCCAAGGCAGCACAGATAAAAATACAGAGTGCCAAAGTCTTGACACAGGCCAAAAGGTTAAATGGAATTGGCCGTTGCACTGCAGTCCTCTGCTATGCACAGAACCATAGAGTTGGGAAAGAACTCACGGGACATCTAACCCAACTCTTGCTAGTGCCAGAAAGTGGTGCTCTGTATTTCTGACAAATGGCGATCCAGCATTGGCTTCAAACCTCCAGCCAATTGGTGCATGGGTAGTTTATTCTTGCTGCAGATTTCCATTTCTTCCGCTTGTTGCATCCACCCCTTCACACGAAAAATTGATTGTGGTAAAACATTGTGCAATGGGAGAGGAGCGGAGCACAAACTCTGATGTTGCTTTGTAGCTTCCCTTTTACCTAATAGATGGATTTGGAAGATCTGGCAAAATGGGAGCTACAATAATTGCATGAACAAAGCAAAGCAAACAAAAACCTGGGGATGTTTTAATGTGCATTCGTGTAGGTGCCTCTCAGATGAAGAGGGGGAAACTCACACTGAATGAAAGAATTAGAAGGTGCAACAAGAACAAATAGAGCACATGCACAGTGACTGTTGCCGGTTCTGGAAATCCAACCCAGAAGGATAGCAGAAAGTAAACTATTGGTTCTTCTGTGCAACTAAGACAGGGTAAATTGTAACTACTTCACCTGTGAAAGAATTTGGAGGATAAGAATTTTGGATCCCACCTCAGTGAACATACCACATGCTAGAGCTCACACCTTTCATTAAGGAAGTGTAAAAACAAGTTTAGTATAATAAAAAAAAGAGATAATAGGTTTGTCCATCCCTGAAAAGTTAGGGTATGATGTACTTCACAGTTGTTGTATTTAAAGGAGGAATGTGTTTCATTTTGCTTCATTGCGCCAGGAAAGGGCCTTCTATACAGTACCATGATATTGATTGATTGATTGATTGATTGATTGATTGAATTTATATACCGCCCTATATCAGGAGGTCTCAGGGTGCTTCACAGAACAAAATCAAAATATAAAACCGCAATATATATAATCAAAATAAAAACAACCTAATTAACCCCCCCCCCAAAAAAAAGAACCACATTTTAAAAGGGCATAAAGGATCGCCATTGCAAATACATTGCTTTTATAAATGCATCCCTTTCCTTCTCTCTCTCTCTCTCTCTCTCTCTCTCTCTTAAAGGAGCTCCAAATTCCTCATTTGTTTAGCCTAAAATCCTGTACACATTCCCACGAACTACTTCCTTTTCTCTGTCCCCCCCATCTTTTTTCCATAATCAAACTCCCTCCTTGTTCCCTCCCTCCCTCCTTCTCTCTTCTTTTAATGAAGAGAAGTTCAGAGGGTTTCTCTCCCCCCATGAATAGATGGCAGGCACCTGGGAGTTATGAATTTTAAAGTGATCATTTTCTTTCAGCGGCTGGAGACAATGGGGATCTCCTTTTGACTCAGTTTCACAGCTTTGAGAGGCTCTCAGATCAGCCACATTCCAATCAGATTGGAGTCAGATCAGAGCTGTGCTGGACGGCATCAAGGTCTCTCACAGAAAGACAAGGAGCAGATGGCCAACCCTGAGCTCTCCTCCCCTTTTCAGACCTGCTATGGAAGGCAATGTGGGAAACGGTTCCCCCAGCATTGCCTATTGAGCGCTGAATGGGACCACCGCATGCCACCAGCCTGTAGGTATGAACCTCTGTTAACAGATGGTGAGATCATTATGAGCAATTAATTCCTTTAATGTATCAGTGGGAACATGTTGGAAAGGATGAGGCAAGCGCGGAGTGAATAGTGAGCGTCTCGCTCCTAGGGGAGAGGAGCAGCCACATCACTGAAGGATGGGAATTTTCCTTCAAGGGCTCCTGCGAGCACAGAGAGAACTGCCGTGAGCTCTTTGGACCACAGTACTGTGGCATGGTTTTTCTTATCCAAATAGGCATCCCCTTGTTGATCTGCACAGTTAATAACAGGTTTTTCTCCCCAGAGATCACTTCTAGCCACACACACACAAATTCAATAAAACAAGGAGGGCAAGGGGAAGGGCAACTAAAATCACCAGCATGGGGCACAAAAGGAAAAACGCAGATCAAAAGATAACAGAACAGGGTCTCTTTTCCCTTATGGATCTTTCTACTTAGGGGGGATTCGCGCGCGCGCGCACACACACACACACACACACACAGTGAGTTTTGACTAGAAGGCTAAAGAAAAAAGAGGAAGGGAATCTGGGTAATCAAGGCTACAAGTAATGATGACTAATGACTAAAGTTATGAAGCACTTATCTCTGTGTTCAGATAAATGCATCTGAACATGTATTATCGTCAGTAACCTTCACCATGACCCTGTAAGCTACTGTAAGTTAAGTGTTAAAATCCTCATATTGCAGAATCAACAAGTTTAGTTGAGGAGAGGGATGAGATACGGAACACAACTCAGACAAAATATCCACACACTGCCAGCATAATATCAGGAGATCCATCAGAAAATTCTCCTCTGCAATAATAATAATAATAATAATAATAATAATAATAATAATAATAATACTGGATCAGCCACAGTGATGGCAATATGTAGCCTGGAGTAAAATTTGGTAATACGGTGCGGTGCCCTGAGTGAGGACAAAAATTGCCTTCCCCCCCAAAAAAAATCTTATTTTCACAATATTTCATTAAAAGGTTGCTTTTGAATGGATCTTCTCTATTATTATTATTATTATTATTATTATTATTATTATTATTCACCCCTTTGGCTCTGTACCCTGTGTGGGGGAACTGCCGAAACTCGGTGCTACTGTAGCAGGCATCGCATTGCATTGCATTGTATTGCATCCTAAGTATTCACCACACAGACTGCAATTCTCAGCATACTTATTTGGAAGGAAGAACATAAGTGCTCTGCTGAATTGGGCCACTGTGGGGCTATCTACACCCAGCAGTGACTTCAGACAGGCAGTGGCCAATCAGATGTCTTCAGGAAGAACACAAGCACGACACGCAGGCAATATGCTTTCCTCATCATTTATCCCTCCATCTGGTGTCTGGAGGTATACTGCCTATGTACATGGAGATTTCAAGGCCAATAGCTGTTGACAGGATACACCATTTGTCCTAACCCTTAAAAAAAAAAGCAGTGAATCCCATAGGCAGTGGTTAAAATGGTTAAAGTTATAGTGGCTAAGTGTTGGACTAAGACTGGGAGACAAGAGTTCAAATCCACACTCAGCCATGAAGCTCACAGTAGCGTAGCTAGCCAGGGCCGGGTGGTCCACAGTGGGGGGGGGGAGTCTGCAGGGCACCATGGGGATCTGTAGTGCAGTGGCTGCTGTGTGTCGGGGTTCCGGGTGGCAGGGGAGCTTTTGGGTGGCATGGTGGTTCCTTGTCGTCTTGGGCGCTGCAGGGGGGGGCAGAGCCACTCACTTCCTGTTCCTGAAACCGGCAGTTGCTCTACAAAAAGTTCGACAACTTTGACTTTTCTCCGAAAGCTCCTTGGAGGAAAAGGTGGGATATAACTGCAATAAATAAATAAATAGGTTAATTATGCATTTCAAGGACACCTCATGCAGCCCTGAACTTTCCTGCATCTGCTTAAAAGTGCCAAAGCCACTTAACAAAGTTAGTAGTACCCATCCATTTTTAAATATACATAGATGAATTCCAGAATTTGTTTAAAAACTACCATACAAAGTATATTGAAGTATTGGGTGTCCTCCATATTCCCTAGTTTGCGACTAATTATTTAGCAAAGCTGCCAAATGCAGTAGCCTGCTCTTTCTTTCTTTTTAAAAAAGTACCCTGAGATAGATGTATTTACCCCCGGGAAAGACTGAGGGAAAGCAATGCAGACAACCAGTTTGTTACTGAGCTTTAAAGTGTTAGGAAATAGTGAGCAGGAAATACAAGCAACAATTCACTTATTCATATTTAAATGACTCTCTCTCCCTCTCTCTCTCTCTCCCTCTCTCTCTCTCTCTCTCTCTCTCCCTCTCTCTCTCTCTCCCTCCCTCTCTCTCTCTCTCCCTCTCTCTCTCTCTCTCTCTCCCTCTTTTGCCTGTAATTAAGACACTCGGGTAGTGTTCTGTTCCTGGAATTTACATAATCACACAATAGGTTATGTAACTAACAGCAAACGATAGTTAACCTTGAAGTGTATTATCTTAATTGAGTAAATCTGGCTTTAGTTCAATAAATTAAAACAGAGAAGTTGTGTTTCCTTTTTTAAAAAAATAAAATAAAAACTACTTCTATTGTTGAAACCTACTAGGCATTTGTCAGTCATTTTCCTTAAGATTATTCTTTCCACTGTAACACATACATTTTGGGAAAGGAGGAATCATTGTGCAGCTAGAAAGACACTGATACACATTTGTTGGTTCCCCCTCATTCTTTGCACTTTGCATCGTACCACACTCTGGAAAGCCACGATAAGAATATCAGAATATTGAATCAAAACGTTTAACTTGCTTGTTGGAGATATCCCTTCCCCTTTATCCTGCACCCCCCTCCCTTACATTTCTCAGTCCCTTTTGGGTTTCCGACTCTCCCTTACCAACACAATGCAACAACCTAGCTGAATACTCCCCAAAGCAAAGCAAAGATTTTAGGTGGGGGAATGTAAGAGTTTTGTGTAAGCTAAAGATAGGGAAACAACACACTACAACTTCTCCGTTAAAATAGCTTTACATCACACAATAAGTCTCCTTGCAGAATTGAACAATTTACAAAAGAAAGTCTGTTGTTTTCTATTGCCCAAACACTATTAAAAGCAATCTTGTTTAAGACTTTTAATGAAAGGCGGAAGGCGGATAAGGGCAGTGTGCATCTAATGAAAAGTCACAGAAATACTTGGGTTTGATTTTTAAGAGGAAAAGGTTGGAGAATGTACTGCAGATGTCTTCAAAGCACAGCATTCATTTTTGGATATCGGTTTTGCAAATGTGAAAACATTTCAGTATTCCCAGTTATACCTGCTTTAGAGGATAGTGTTTATGAGCTTACGTGGGTGATATTAAAAAAGGGGGGGGGGGACAAGCAGGACTGTGATTACTTGACTACTGAAAAACGAAAAAAGGAGGGAGAGAGAAACAGCTGCAATTTGTGGTTTTCTCACAATGTACACCATTGTACTTCAGGCCATATACATTGTATGGGCTCAGCTCTAGCCTATATCACTGGAAGAGAAGAATTCACGCTGTGAATTAATATTTCCCCCAGCATCTAGCCTTAGTTCGGGACAGCACAATAATAAACTAGAAGCCGCTTTGTTTGTTAAAACATTGTTCTTCATTACAATGTGAAAAGCCATGTCTCTCTGCAGAGGAGGAAGAAAAAAATAGCAAGCCCAGCTAGATAAGAACGGAGGATGAAGAGAGAATTCTGGATCCCTAGCTGGCCCATCCATCACACAAGAAGCAATGCCAGCTGTCAATCTGTCCCTTAACAGGCCACCCAATCCCACCTCTGCTTCGCAAAGCATTTCAGGCACAGTCAGCTGGGTTCCTAAGTTCAATGCAAAACCTAAATTTGGAAGAGGCTTCATGGAAGTCGATCCAAATTGCCATCCACAGAAGGCTTACGAAAATCACCTGTGTTCAGTCTCTGGGTGAAGCGTAGCAAATCAGCAGGATTATAATACCAAAAGGATTGATTTAGGTAAGCACAGGCAATTCAAGCCGGCAATTTAGGATGTAAATGTAAGAATCATATTTTTGTGTGATAAAAATGGCTAATCAATCACAATTCAGCATTGCTATTTGTCTAGGCTCATTCTTCTAGCATACCCATTGCTATTGTCGAAAGCAAAGCTTGAGCATATATACGGTGCCTCCAGAACTGTTCGTTCCTGACTCCTCCAATCTGGCAACCCAGGCCTCCCAAATACATAAAGCTGGAATGCCCAAATGCTGAAATAATAATCAGCCACAGGGAACCATTACCAGATATTAGAATCCAGCCAAACTCCTACAATTGTCGACTTGTGGAAGATGATCAGCCTTTGTTGGAGGAGGGGCAAATGAATTTCCTCTTTGCCTTGTCCAGCTAAAAAAACCCCAACCACTTGCTTTCATATTAGACTGGTTTCCTTTACAATACTTGAGTGTTTGCTCTATATTTTATAGAGGTGGATTAGTGTGCAAACTTTAGAACCTTGTCTCTGTGCCTCTCTCTCTAGCAGTTTTCCATGCCTATGTGTATGTGGCAGGGGGTTGTGGGGTGTGTGTGTGTGTGTGTGTGTGTGTGTGTGTGTGTGTGTTTTAATTAGAATGCTGCTCTATTTACCAAGAGCTGAAATGTGCAAGCACATTTCTCAATGAGGCTAATTAAGGTAAAAGTGATAGTCTTGTTGTCATTGTCGAAGTCAATGACCCAGTGCATTAGTAATTAAAGCACATTTGAAGTTAAGTTGATTGCAAGGTCCTCCAAAAACATGCAGTGTTCACCTTTTCAAGACCCTTTTGCTCCTTAATGTTAGCACCAATGTTAGGGATCTTTGATGAGGGCACTAAGCATGGATTAGTTCCCCCTCTGTACACTTTAATCACTTTCCCCTTCACCCAAGTTGGTAGTTAGAGAGGTGGTGGTGATGTGGTTTCTTTTTAAAGTTTGTTTAATTAGCATTCATGTACATAAGCTCAATGATAGATATTTGCATAGAATTTTCACACAAAAATAAAATAGTGTGATCTTGTGAGTAGCTCCCTAGAATCAGCAGTTGCTGGGGTGGGGGGTTGGATTTAAAGGGCAATTCTGAACGTGCACCTTTGCAACACTGAAAACACTGAATTTCATGATGTTCTGAGTCTCCCCCTTGGCCTTTCTGGAAATGTTGTTATCCTCGCCATCCCCACTCCTGCTTTTTATAGGATCTAAAAGCTTCCTCCAACTCCCAGGCAACTATATTCATTAGGGCAAATTAGATATTACACACAGATGCAAGTAGCATGACTGTGATGGCCCTTTAAAAAAAAAAAATTAAAAGGTTATATCCGGAGCCTTTGTGAAAACAATTTATTTCTTCATTCATTCACTCACTGAATGGTCCAACAGTGGGCTACATAAAATGTCCCAATTTAAAATAATGTACAATGCATTAAAAACACTGAATGAAAACCCCCAGACTATGTAATATCATAGGAGTGATGAAACAGAAGTGCAGCAACACAGCAGGAGGGGAAACATCCCCTCAGCTAAAGAGGTGCGTCATGATTTGATGCCGAAAACTGTGACAGTGACAGTGTGTGGTGCACCTCAGTGGGGTGGGCACTGCAGAAAAGGCCCACCACAGCTTCTCAAACCACACAAAGTGATGGGGCCACTGACAGGGCCTCCCTTGTCAATCTGAACAACCAGGCAGTTGATATGGATAGAGGCATTCCTTCAGAAAAAAGGGAAAACATGGAAACATAGTCTGCTGCTTTATGCTGAGCCAGACCATTGGTCCATCTAGTTTAGTCATGTGTACACTGAATGGCAGTGCCCCTCCAGGGCTCTGTAATGCAAGTGTTTCACAGCTCAACGTGGGGATTCCCTAACATGATGGGCATTGCCATTCAAATGGTTTGTGTGTGCCATGTCACGTGACTGATTAGTTTATTCAAGTTGGCACCCGTGTCTGTTCTCTCAAATCAGGCATTTATAACTATTACACACAATAAATTACCAAAGACTTCCTGAGAAGATATGCTTCATTTTCCATTGCCTACACCTCTATTCTCACACATCGATACAAAGCATTGTCCATTGTCGTACAAATGGTTCAGGGCCACTGAATCAAATTCAGTGCCAGTCAAAAGCCCATGCAGAAATCAGCTTTAAATCACTGGGCCTATAGACACTACAGTGGTACCTCGGGTTACATACGCTTCAGGTTACATACGCTTCAGGTTACAAACTCCGCTAACCCAGAAATAGTGCTTCAGGTTAAGAACTTTGCTTCAGGATGAGAACAGAAATTGTGCTCCAGCAGCGCAGCGGCAGGCCCCATTAGCTAAAATGGTGCTTCAGGTTAAGAACAGTTTCAGGTTAAGAACAGACCTCTGTAACGAATTAAGTACTTAACCCGAGGTACCACTGTATATAGAAGCCTTCAGGGCTGCTGTTCTGTAAAGACTGGGTCAGAATAACTAATTCTCAATACCCTCACCTGGCCAAATGATTATGTTCAGGATTCTTTAGGAGAAGCCATGACTGCTCAGCTGATGTTGACATTAGTTTCTGGTGTAGACATGGCTGCTGTGCATACGCTGGGCATTAGGTGATAAAGTTGGAGAAGCAATGAGAGATAAGTGCAAGTGTCTCTGCTCGTTCCTTCTGCATAACACCCCACCATGCCTCCACAGAGAGATGTCACAACTTTCCTTGCTCCTGGTCTTTGCACATCACCCCATATGTCATTCCTCACTTTAAACATGGCATGTAGAACATGAGTAGGGGCATTTACACCTCTCTCCTCAGTCTCCCAACAAATTATATAATATCTAAAGCCAATAGACTTGTGGAACAGGAACTCAACAGCTTGTACGATGTGCTGAAGCAACTGCTTAGATTTGCGGAACGGACAATTTTGCAAGTGCCACGTGATGCTAATTTCATGCTTGCAAGAAATCGGTCCTCTAGTACAGCAGCACTTAGATTTTGGAACCCCCTGCCTATTCATGTTAGGCAGGTACCCTCACTGTATTGTTTTCAGCACCTACCCAGGCATATAACTTTAAGATTCCTTTTGAAAGAGGGGGAGTTCGTTTCCCTTTCTGTCTCTCAGCATGTCATCTTCCAGATGCTTCTTGTCTATACTTACTTGGAAAAACCTATCTGTGTCCCAGAGCTTGACTGGCCCTGCCTTACCACAACTTTGGTCAAGGGCAAGATGAGTTCATGAAGTTCCCTCTCAATACAGTGTGCCTTTGTGTCATGTGGGCAGGAGCCGTACCCTTCCTAATGAAGTAAAATGAACCAGGCGCAAGGCACTCCAGAGCTCTCTCTCAGAAGTCTAAACATCTATTCAGATTCCTAGCACTGTGCGTCAGTCCACAGTTGCCACAGTATATGAGCTTTTAGCCATGGACAGCTGAGGCTGTGATTGATCATCCTTTTTTGGGGGGGGGGGGTGGAGTGTGAGATACATCTGGTATGAAATATAAAACAGCTTTTTGGCTTTCTGGGAACTTTGAATTTCTGACCCCTTTGTGGGTGAAACTGGGGAGGCTTTTGTCCAGGCTGACTGTGAGAAAAAGCTCTCTCTTTTATTTTGGGACCTCCTCATTTTGCTATTTACATGTTTTGCCTTTCCCTTTTCCTAAAAATAAAAAGGAAGGAGATGTTTGTGTTTTGTGTATGGAAAAAGCATTTATTATGTTTTCTCCAGGCATCAGAAATCCATGCTATATAACCAGCCGTGGACTCTCCCTTAAGGAAAACACTATTCTGTCAGACACCCACAAACCTGGCAAATACTGACTTGGGAGCTAGATATGTTTGAATATATCAGAATGGTTCCACTTCTCTTGCCCCTTTCCTTAACCAAAAATAACCTGAAACATCTGCCACCAATGAATACTGTTGACATTTCACAGGCCATAGCCATACTGAAGCAAAAATAAAAAATCTGACACACAGACAACTTTGGATATAAGGGCTGTTTCACTAGTTGACAGAAAAAAAGTACTTTCCTGTGGGAATTAAATGAAAAACCCACATGTAGATCATACACACGAGTTTTTCCCTTCTTCTACATGTGATAGGAAGATGGAATTAGTTGTGGCTGGCCAGAACCAATATCTGAAGAGGAAGAAAACACATATATTATACAGCCAGGGTGGTGTAGTGGTTAGAGTGTTAGACTAAGACCTGGAAGACTGGGGTTCTAGTCCCCACTCAGCCATGAAGCTCACTGGGTGACCTTGGGCCAGTCAGAGTCTCTCAGCCTAATCTACCTCTAAACTGAGGAGGGGGAGAACCACCTCAAGCTCCTTGAAGGAAAGGTGGGACATAAATGCAATAAATTATTATCTACCAGTTGCCTAGCTTCAGCCAGTGGTGGAACCAAAGGAGATCCTGTGATCGAAGGAGATGTCCTCAGTTTATGGGCAGGGTCAGGTTAGAGTATCCATGTTTATCCAGCCTAAACCAGACAATTTTGTCACACCTGCTAATGCTGAACTGCTAATGTGCTGACCATTTTGTAGCCAAAACAGGACCACTGAGCAAAAAGAGAGAGGTATCAGAAAGATATGGATAAGCCAGTGGGTTGCAGAGAAAAGCATCTTAAAAATCTAACACAAGGGGGCAAAGAACATTCCAAAACACTATGGTGAGGACAACACCCATGTTAGGACTGAACATCTTCGGTAGCTCCCTGTCTGTCTCACACATGACACCTCCCCATGTGGCAATGGTGGTGAATGGTATTCTCTGAGTTGTCACACTCAAATATTCCACGTGTGCGGGTATGATTGTCGCATATTCAAAATGGCATACACACCACGGTCCCTAACCCAAAGGGCGGAAGAGGCACATGGATTATTTTGCTTGAGGAAAAAGGCATATAATCTCTCCTGCCACAGAAAAAGAAACTGCTCAAAATGCATTGAATATCACAATCTTTTCATACTCAACTTAGTGGCTCGCATTGAAAAGTATCTTATTAAAGTCTAATAATAAACTGCTCTGGAAGACTGATAAAAAAGAGTGTATTTTATTTAGAAAGTATTTTATGTGAAGGGGGGAGGATGATGTCTCCATAATATCTGCCGTTAATGTTCTTTTACATGATATGTCCAAAGCATTAATGAAGCATTTGCTAAAACTATTTAAGAATGCAGCTGTGTTTCATTCAATTTGTATGTATACAATATCCAGCTTCTTCTTTTTAAATTTTATTTTAGGGCAGCGTTCGAGTTTTTGGATAACCACAGCTAAAACATGTCAACCACCTTGTAAACTTTACACATATGACAGTTGTTGCAGCCCTGATAGCATTTTGGCTTCTTTTTCTGAATGCTTTCCAGCTCTGCAATATCCCTTTTGAGGTTCGGCGATCAAAATGGCACACAGTATTCCAAGCGTGCTCCACAGATTCACCCAGCACCGTTATACAGGCGGTTTTATTTTCAATCCCTTTCCTAACAATCCCTAACATGGAATTCCCTCTTTTCACAGCTGCTGCACACTGGGTTGACATTTTCAGCAACCTGGTTGAAGTGCGCAGGTCCCTGGGTTACCATAACTTGCCTGGGGTCATCAGTAGTATCCTTATGAAAACCTTCAAGGTTGGAGTTGGTAAGTAAGAGAGCAAGGGTGGTATTCTGTACACCAGAGACAGGGAACAGAATTCAATCAATGTGGGTCAGATCTTCAGCTCCACCCACCCTCACCCCACGGGCCATTTCGGCAGGTGAGCGGGGCCACCCATCAGTCACCTGAAGTCACCATGAGTACAGATGACCCTCCGTCAGAAGATCCTTTGCACTGTCAGCCTGTGTTTAATGCACTGCCCATTCTTGCTTTGCATCTTTTTCATGCAAAGGAAGAACTGGGAGCACAGGTGAGAGTATGTTCCCTATTCTTCTTGTTGTTACCTGTGGCCTGATGTTTCCTGATGTCAGGGGCAAGAAATATTGGTGTGGCTTGTCCCAAACAGCCTGAAGGTCCAACCTAGTGGGCCTCATCAGGCTTTTGGGCTGGAGATTCTCCACTGCTGGTAGGTGGTGGCAGAGTAGCTGTGCAGTCCTTAATGAGTTAAAAAATTGGGGGCAAATTTCAGGCAGACATTTATGGCTCCAAACTACAAAAAAATACAGGTGGGATGTCAAATCCCAACCTAGGGTGCAGCTATGTTACACAGCATTAGAGGCCTTTTGTGGAAATGGAGAAGCATTACCTGTTTAGGGAAGTTTTTAATGCTTGATGTTTTATCATGTTTTTAATATTCTGTTGGGAGCCATTCAGAGTGGCTGGGGAAACCCAGCCAGATGAGTATGGTATAAATTATTATTTGTTGTTGTTGTTGCTGCTGCTGCTGTTACTGTTGTTCCCATACACTGCTGTTCTGGGGCCTGCAATAGAATGCTGCAGTGAGGAATGTTCCTCTCCAGAGTTCCAGCCAGCCATACTCTCTACCAGGATATAAAATCATATTGTCTCTTATAGTCTTGTTTTCCCACCAACTCAAGAGACATTCTTACGGCTCTTTTCCTTCCCCCTGTAAGTCATGGGTTTCCCCTCCTTGTTTCTCAGTTTCAGCTACAATCCTGCTGCCGCTCACCACCTAAGCACATTATTAGAGGTAATTATTTAAGAGTTGACAAGCATGGCAATAGCGGACAGCCAGTGGAATGTGGCAGTGGCTTACTTCACATGCTAAGAAAGAATTTACAAATGTTACCTTTTCTACGGGCATTTTGTATTTAATACTGGGCCAGTGCATGCAAAACACATACCCTCCAATATTTCTCTGATGAAAATAGGGACCTCCTAATCCATAATAATGGGGACGTGGGTGGCGCTGTGGGTTAAACCACAGAGCCTAGGGCTTGCTGATCAGAAGGTCAGCAGTTCGAATCCCCGCGACGGGGTGAGCTCCTGTTGCTCGGTCCCTGCTCCTGCCAACCTAGCAGTTCTAAAGCATGTCAAAGTGCAAGTAGCTAAATAGGTACCGCTCTGGCGGGAAGGTAAATGGCATTTCCGTGTGCTGCTCTGGTTTGCCAGAAGCAACTTAGTCATGCTGGCCACATAACCCGGAAGCTCCCTTGGCCAGTAAAGCGAGATGAGCGCCGGAACCCCAGAGTCAGTCATGACTGGACCTAATGGTCAGGGGTCCCTTTACCTTTAATCCATAATAATAATAACAGTAAAAATGAGGATGAGGATGAGGATGATTTTACTATTTATACCCAACCCACCTGACTGGGTTGCCCCAGCTGCTCTGGGCAGCTTCCAACATATATAAAACATAATTAAACTTTTAAAACTTCCATACACTGAGTGCCTTCAGATGGCTCGAGGATCAGATAACTCCATACCCTCCAACATTTCTCCAATGAAAATAGGGACGTCCCAAGGAAAGGCGGGACGTCCCAGGATCAAATCAGAAACCAGGACGGCTTCTGTAAATCCAGAACTGTTCCTGGAAAATAGGGACACTTGAGGTTCTGAAAACATAGCATGCATAATGGCCTTCAGAAGTTGCTTTCCTCTAGCACAAGTTACAGTACATAGATTTGTCCTTCCTAAGTCAAAGGCTGTACTAGGGTAAAAATAGACAATGTATTTAGCAACATACTGAATTAATTTGTTCAGTTCAGCTTCATCAGCTCTGATGAATTTGAGGAAATATCAATGCACTGTTTCAATGGGAATATCAATGGAAATATCAATGCGCTGTTTCCCCTTATTCTACACTGTAGGTGGAGCATAAGAGAGAGAGGGTAACACCTTCTTCTGCCTTGGGGGGGGGAGAGGGACTTCTTGTTCTGAACTGCAGCCAATTCCACTGAGTCTCGAGTTCTCCAATCGCCCATATCAAACACAAGCCTAGAAATCACACGCATCTGGAAGCTCCCAAAAATGACAGCAAACCTCGAAGGTTATTTTGAGTATACAATAGAGCTGTTGTCCGTCACTCATTGAACTAACTGAATGTGAATCATATGCTAGCACTGACTGCCAAGCACAACACGCCATTGTGAAAAAGATGGTCTGAAAGTTTGAAAAGGCCTTTGAGAGGAAATAAAAGTAGCTTCAGAAGGCTGGGAAGGAAGTGCTAGCAGAACTATGTGTACTGTAAGGATCCTGAAACATCTTTTGCATGGATGTTAGGGAGACATTCAAGCCTGCTGGGATGGGACTGCCTTTTAGCTTGAAGGCTTTCAATCGGACCAAGTAGCATTGGCCTTAATTCTTTTATCAATGGCAGGAGTGGATTTCAAAGTAATTCCACTACTGCCAGTTTGGCTACTGAACATGGGTGCCAAGCCAGTGCAAGAGAAGAATCACAGCTATTGTCTTCTGTACTTCAACTAATGAGTCATCTCCTGTTTGAATGATATAATGAAACAGCAAAAGGAAGAAACAGATACATAAAAGAAAAAGCATAACAAAATAGCTAAGGGCTTCTGTGCATGGAATGTGTGAGCAGCTCAACGGCAGAACTGATCACCAACTATCATGCTATTCTTCCTGGGATAAGCTGCATTTCCTATTAACATGTCATAATATGGCAAAGGAGAGGCTCAAGTGTGACAGTCCTATCCTTACAAGTATTACCCTGGAAACGACAACCTGACATGTCTACAGACCCAAAGAGATGAGATGTAGGGGAGTATATAATCAGGTCTTCTAATGCTTCTATTTTTCATTAAAAGCAGGTACTATGCGTAGGAGGAACAGCTCGGTCTGGAGAGCATGAGACTCTTCAGTTTCAGGGTCATCAGTTTGAACCACATTGGGCAAAAGATTCCTGAATCAGAAGGGGTTGGACTAGATGACCCTTGTGGTCCCTTCCAACTACCATTCTATGGTTCTAAGTTTCAGGGAGATCAGGGCAGAGGCACTGGGTGGAAGTGTTAATGTCTTTCCCCACACTGTTACTCCAAAAGAAATCCCCAGTGGCAGATTTACGTATAAGCTAAATAAGCTATAGCTTAGGGCCCACTCTCTTGGGGACCCCCAAAAAAATTAAAGGAAAAAAACCTGGATATACATTTCCAAAATATAAGATAAAAAACAAATAAAATAAAACCTACACACAGCAACAGTGTTTTGTGTTGTGTAGGCTCCTATTTTGTTATGTACACATGGCTTTAGATACCTATTAGGTCCATAAATCACCATATAGCATATATTCAACACAAGAAACAGCAACAATTTGTTGTTGACAAAGGACAGCAGGACATATAAAGGGCCCCATTACCTTCAGTAGCTTAGGGCCTCTTCAAACCTAAATCCAGCCCTGGAAATCCCTCCATACAAACTTTCATTTGCCTCACTGGGGGGAAATAAACAGTGCAGAAGAAATGCCACTTCCTGAATGCTGCTAACCTGAAGCCATTCCAGACCCTCCTGCCCCACAGCTGCTTTTAACTAAACAGAGGAATATCGGAAGATTCCATTATTAATGCTCTGAGTCTCTCTGCAGTTTTTGACCCTAAGGATTCGTTCAGTTGATAAAAAGAGGTGGGACCACTATACATCCAGTCACTGCTCAGCACACATGTCTCCATCTTATAGTTCTTCCCTGCCTGTCTTCCCTAGTCCACAACCCAAGGGGGAGTAACTGCCAACTATTTCACATGTGAATAAGTAAAACTCCAAGGATATACGTGCACACGAGTCCATGGCAGAGGCAGCGCTCTGTTATAGGTCACTTCCACACCACAGTTAAAGCCCTCTTCTGCCCCTTTAACAGCCAGGGCTTCCCCCAAGAATCCTGAGAACTATAGTTTAAGGATGCTGGGAGCTGCTAGGAGACCTCACACAGAGCTATAATTCCCAGCTCTCTTAACAAGCTACAGGACCCAGATTTCTTCAGGGGAAGCCATGACTGTTAAAGTGGTATCAGAGTGTGGTATGGATGTGACCACAAAACAGGGTTTTCAGTAGAAACCTGAGGGAACGAGAGGAACTCGGTAGAACTGCAAGGCAAAAATTATTAATCTCTATGAGGTGAAATATTCCTGAGCAATGATTTAAGAGAAACAGAAACCCTAGGTTCACCACAGCAAAATGAAGGGAAAGTGGAACTAAACCAGGGCATAGGGGAACCAAGTAAATGTTTTTGATTATGCAGGAACTCTAAAGGAGCTTAGCATTTTTCACAGGATTTTCTTATTTGCAGGAAGAAAAAGGCTGTGATCCATTTCTGCAATGAAGTATCAACTACACCACCGAGTGCTTTCTGCTTCACTGATTCTACAATTAGAACAGCACTCTCCCCTCCAGAGAGGTTTTTTTCTTTTTTAATGCTTATTTCATGGAGGAAAAATGGATGTGTCACAATACACTGTTTCAAAGATGGTATTTCGCAATTAAACTTAAATTATTTATTCATGGAGAAAATTAGCTTTGTCACATTCAAAGATCCTTTCCCCTTTCTTTTATGGTCTTAGATGCAACAAATTATGCATACCAGAAACTTGACAGTACTGGGGAAATCCCCACAAAGTAATGTAAAACTGCATGTTAGTGGCACATTGAGCATACCATGTCAAATGATGGGAAATGTATTTAAAAAAACAAAAACAAAAAACCCCTTATATATGACAGACCAACGCAATTTAAGAGAGTACCAAAAATAAAATAAAATAAATCACAATTCTGCTAGTGGTCAGGCTGTATGTATTTCTGCCCACCCTACTGGGGCACTTGCTATGTGAGCAACATTATGACATTTTTGCCTTTTTTACTTCGTATACATTTGCAGAATTGTTCTAGTTTCATATGGAGCATCATTGCCATGATTGTCACATATAGTTTAGTTTTCTTTACTGCAAGCCCATCCTCCGCTGGATCACGCAGTAGGGTACAAATTTAGCAAATAATTTATCCGTGTACAGGAGCAAATCTCCTATGCATCATGTGTGGGTTGTAGGCCCACTAATTACAGAAGCCCACCAAGGACCTACCTTTAATGCTTATTTACTCTGGAGATTTCCACTGGATAGTTTGCACAGTGGCCTTGATAAGCTGTTGTGTTGCTCACAAGGAATATTGTGAAAAATTCAAAACAAGGGATTGGGAAGCATAAGACATCCAAGGCAGTAGACAAGACCAACAAGTGTCTTTGAAACAAACACAGAATTCAACTGCTGTGACGCTTCGGGGGGGGGGGGATACCACCTTAGCCACAGAGCCGTCTTTCCTATTGGGGTTACTGGCATGTTGCACCAGGGCGCTGGTCTCTCAGAGGCGCCCCAGCGAGTGGGGGAGCTGCGCAGTTTTGCCGGCAACCTCCCCTTTCCCCTCTGCGATCCCCACAGAGGCTTGGGAAAAGGTCAACAACTCTGGGAAATGGAGGTGCAGTATATGCTTAAGACGGCCCTGCTTAGCCATCTTCACAAAAGTAAGTTCTCATACATATTTCACACCATCCTAGAACTGTAAGGTAGGAAGGACCCTAAGGATCATCTAAGGCAAAACTTAGAGGCTCTTTAACAGGCAAGAACTTATAAATATTATGTGCCACAAATACAGAACAAGAGGTGCTTACATAGGAAAGAGGCCAGAGCTGCTCTCATGCAAACCTTCAAGTTCTGGCATACTGCTTCCACAGTATCTACGCTGGGCAACATTACATGCTGCAAGGCACACCAGGAAGATCTCAAGCCAAGGACTCCAGCATTCAGCTAACACCACCTTTCCTCCTGCATTGCCAGCTTCCTGGGCTTTCAAGCAGCTGTCAGCTGATTCCACAACCTGACATGTTCAATTGGCCACCCAAACTACATAGAGGCACCAGATCTTATAAAACCCTCCTACTTCTGGGCTACTGCAGTTTGACCAACTTATTGCACCAGATGACAGTGCAGCCTGCCTTGCCCTGCCTAGCCAAACCAGTAGCTGAGGTCTCCAGCCCAACTATGACTACATCTCCTGCCTTGGTCCTTCCTTGGTGCTGTCCAGAGCCTCCTCCCTCCATAAGCATAGCCAGTGGCCTGAAACCAGCTTTCACTCTTATGAATGCAGTGTGTGAGCCAATCAAGTGGAAGCAGAAGACACCCCACATCTAGGGAGTGTAAGAATCTACTCCTTAGTTGACATCCAAAGAAATTCTGATTGAGATGTTACTTTATTCCCTCTATGCTAACAATTATATTGTTCGATATATGGCCAAACTACATAAGAGGCAAAGCAGTGGAGTCTGTCTCATGCAATTGTAAATCGTCCATGAGTAAATTCCTGATCTTGGTCTTATGCAGTTAGTAAGTAAGCTATATCTATCTATCTGAAAGGAAGAGGGATAGCAGAAAGTGAGAAGAAGGCTGGTTTGTCCTTCATTGGGATTGGAGAACTCAGCAGCAGTTATAATGAGGATTAATGGCAAGCTTCAGTTAATGGACCTCTGCCAATACCTCAGGCCATTAACTCCTCCCTAGCTGTTATTAATCCTAAAGCAATACCTCGGACCTCTACCTTTATTGCTCACTCATAAAGCTGCCATCAAATCAACAAGTCCAAAGAATGTTGGCCTATTATTAGCCATTCTTCCTTCCTTTCTTCCTATTCTTTCTTATAAAACAAATTATGCTGTAAAATCAGTTTAATTGCTATCTCTTATATAAGGTTAGCAGTCCTCGCTTTTGGAAAATGGCAAGCATTTTCCTCATTCGTTTTAGAGCACGTTGCTACCAATTATTATAGCTAGAAGAGCGAGTTTGACATGTAAACACTCTTCCTCGCTCTCACTCACAACCACCTTTAAAGGTAGGTAGTTCAATGCAGTTCCCAAGTGAACTGGAAACAGCACAGCAATTAATTAAATATTGCTTTTACAAAAAAGGGTTAACCAGCCGCCCCCCCCGCCCCCCCGTCAGTACCAGAGCCTGTCTAACTTCAAAAACCTGTCTCCCTCTTTCTTTGGGACAAGGAAATGTGCTGATTTGAACATGGGTGTGTAGACAAGGGTGGCAACACGGCTAATTATTACACAAAATCCAGAATTTATTGAGCAGGGAGGGGTGGAAACAAGCCCACAATACTTGGAAGAGAAAACACATTTGAATGAGGAGCACGTGAAGTTCAGCACCAGGAGGCCAAAAGGACAAAATGGAAGGAAATGTCACGAGGAGGAACACAAGTCTGGGCCCACTCTTATACACATGTAGGATTGAAGCAATGAAGAACTCCATACACAGAGATTGCCTCAATTATACAGCCCCTTATACGCTAACGCTTGTCTAGCTCTGTGTTTTTTCTTCTTCTTCAATAAGGGGTAATTACAATTACAAATGGTTGCATTTATTTATAACATTACAAAGGGGAAAATCCGTAATCTGCGTGCTGTTCTTAACAATCGTTCTTGTATTTTTACCAACACCAATTTGTCTTGTCTTGCTTGCTCATGGGGAGAAGGAAGAAATCTAATCAAATTCTTCTGAGCATTTTTCTCTGCTGTAATTTAGCAGTAAAGCTGGCATGGTGCCTAACCATGTAAAAAGAGAGAGAGAGAGAGGAGAGAGAAACATTTGAAATGCTGCAACTATAAAATAACAAGGAAGCTTTTAGCCACATTCAGGCAGAGGAGACTACGAAAATGTTTACTTGTAATGTGGTTAGCATATGAAAAGATTAATCCAGCAGGATAATACCTTTCAAAATTGTGAAATTGTCTGCCTTGATATATAAATATTTTATGTAAATAGAGCATGATATGAGGTTCATAACATTTAGATTTAAAAAAAAAAAATCAAATCCAATGGCCCCATAGCCGACTACACATAATACTTCTTAGACTTGCTCTCTTCTTGCACTGGTAATGAAACGACATGAATTCTGCTATTTGTTTACTCTGACAGTGGCGCCAGTGGTTCTGTCTGCGAAAGCCACTGAAACACCATCACCCTAAAATGGAAGACTGTGTCCACTGACAGCCAGCAGTTGTGTTTCTCAGTGGCTTCAGGCAGACCAGCCAAGATTGCTCCTAGCGATGTTCCTCCAGCCAAAGGTAGCAGGGTCATTGCTGCCTGCCAGTAGATGAGCCAGCTACTCCAAAGACAAGATTCCATTGACAGTTAGCTCCTTACCAAAACAGCTGGGAATTACTGCCTTATGCAACATTAAATCCCTTTTAAGTTCTTACTTGAATCTATGAAAGACCCAACTCCTTTCATATGTGTCTGATACAAAACCTAAGAACTTTGATGCATGCTAACTACACTTGAAAATCACAAGTGTTTTGGTTTGTTTGGTTTTTTTTTAAAAAAAAAATACATTAATATCTCACATTTCTACTGTCTTGGAAGCCCAACACATGTGGTTTCCAGGTGATTTGTCATCTAGACAGTGTTTCCCAACCTTGTGCCTCCAGATGTTTTTGGCCTACAACTCCCATCATCCCTGACCACTGGTCTTGCTAGCTAGGGATGATGGGAGTTGTAGGCCAAAAACATCTGGAGGCACAAGGTTGGGAAACACTGATCTAGCACACTGGCTATATCCAGACCTGCATAGCTTCAGCAAGGTGATGATAACAACAACAACAACAACAACAACAACAACAACAACAACAACAACAACAACAACAGTTGTTTATTTATACCCTGGCCATCTGGCTGGGTTTCCCCAGCCACTCTGGACAGCTCCCAATAGGATATTAAAAACACAACAAAAGATCAAACATTAAAACCTTCCCTAAACAGGGCTGCCTTCAGAAGTCTTCTAAAAGTCAGAGTTGTTTATTTCCTTGACATCTGATGGGAAGGAGTTACACAGGGCGGGCGCCACTACCAAGAAGGCCCTCTCCTTGGTTCCTGATAGCCCCACATTCCTTCAGACCATGCCCTGGGACTATTATGCGTCTACTACTCATTCCTCCTGTTAAACTCTAATCCTCAGTCCATTGTTCCAACCTTTAAGGCTGCCTTTACAACAAACAGAAGTAAATTTGAGTTCCTACCTCTCCAGGACTCTAGGAGATGTGAAAAAGTAACATCTCGGAAAAGAAAGGAAGAACAAGGCTTTTCCAAATGTCCTCACTAGAGAAATTAACAACATTCCTGCATAAGTCGGTGTGGAACAGTGGTCTGAGTGTTGGACTATGACCTGAGAGACCAGGCTTCAATTTCTCCACTCAGCCAGGAAACTCACTGCAGGACTTTTGAAGTGTCTCAGCCTTGCATGCCTCTTCTTCCCATCCCTCCAGCCCTCTAAATATTCTGGGGTTTCTGTCAACCCTCCGAAACAGATTTAGGGAGGGTGCAGGTCATGAAGTGGGGAGGAGATAGAGGAAATCCCATTGCATTAGTGGACAAGCTGAAGAAGTTGGATATCACCCAGTATAAACTTTTGACTCCCCCTTTTGCAGTGTAGTCTTTTTTGGGGAGCAGTTGGGTTTTCCCCATCAAACCTGCTGATACCTCCTTGTGTGAGAGTTTTGCTGTTTTGACTGCTTACGCAATGACACTCACAACCTGAACACTGGCAATAGAATGATGTACAGCAACTCACAATTTTTCTTTTTCAGCAAGTCCAAAAATATTTTTATTTTTCAAGTATACAGCACTGGGGAGGGGACCACTAGGGTGAGATGTGGTGTACCAGCCCCGCAAAACTAATTTCTAAGATAAGAGTTCTAACATGTAAAAAAATAATTCCATTGACAGTATTCAATTATTATCACCTCCACTGCAATGACAGTTCTAATTGAACAGATACAGTGGGGGTGGGGATATGATCCTTCAAAAATTAAGGAAAAGAAGAAAATGATGCCATGTTCAGATGCATACCAAATTAAGATTCCTTTATTGTGCATTAAAACTTGAAATAAACTGCAGCAAAATAGATTCTTTCAGATAACAAATGCTTTGCTGTAGCAACCATCTCTTTCTATGTTTTTATTATTTTTGGTAGTGAATCGGCACCGTTGCTTCCAAAATGCAGCATTCTCAAAAACATAACCATTAGGGTAGTTGTTACATATTTAATTTCATGCTTCATTCAGCATAAAGCAGTTGTGGGATTGCTGGGCAGAGCAAATTAAGTAATCGGTTAGATAATTTCCTGCTTAATTGAAAGCAGGTAGTGGGGTTTTTTTTTTCCTTCCAAAAAGTAATAATTGATTTTGCTTCTAATGAAATGTGTACCATTTTCTCCCTCATTCCTGTTACTCCCATTATCTGCACACAGCCAAGAAAAGGGAAATGAGAAACAAGGGGGAGAAGGGGGAAAAGCTCAGTAGCGTTGAAAAAATCACTGCTGGTTAAAAGGACACAGGGACACTGTATTAAACCAAGTGCTCTGGGAAAGTGAAGAGAACCACGTTAGTGGAAGATGTTGCTCCATTCCTCACTCTTGCCATTGCTTGCTTGGCTGAAGAGGACAGGCAAACTGGCAGTGGCAGCAGGCAGGAAGAGCAGGATCAGGGCCAGGAGCCTCCAGAGAATGGTGCTTGGTCCCTTAGTCTTTCCTTGAAGGGGTGCAGGCCTTGGCAGGTACCCTACAATGCATATTCCCACTGCAGCTCCTGTTCAGGATCCCATACTTCTGTGGCTTCTGCAACCCACATACATTCACACAATACCACAGAGAAGTGCATTGTGGATACTGCCATTAATGTAGGGTTGCCATACGTCCGGAAGCAGTGTCCGGGCAGAAATCTCAAAAATGTTGGGGAAAATCCAGACGTATGGTAACCCATGTAGGCAGTGTTGTTTTTGGTGATTTCCCTTAAAAATAGCTCAAAAAAAGTCTTTTTTTAAAAAATGGGGATTTGCCAAAAAAGTTCAACAACTTTTCTGTCCGGGTTTTCACCGTTTGAAATATGGCAACCCTACATTAATGCCCAGTGCAGATCTAAAGCTGCTTATCTTTCAAAGCAAGTCCCCCCCCCCCCTTTGTTTCCTTTTCAGCAAAACTGTGGTGCAGTGCAAGAGTGGCTTAACCTATAGCCCTCTAGGTGCTGCCGAACTATCTCTTCCATCATTCCTGTCTGTTGGCCATGCTGGCTGGGAATCATGGGAGACTGAGTCCAAAAACATCTGAAGGCCCACAGTTTCCTCCACCTCTAACTAGGACTAACATTCAATCAGTGTTTGGAACCAGAATTTGAAGCTGATCTACCATCCGATTATTTTTAACCATAGTCAGTATTAGGGCAGATGATACGCTATGCATTGCTCCTGGTAACAAGGGAAGGGCATTCATACAGGATTTAGCCCACCACCAGATTTTGATTTCTGAACCATGGTGATGTGTCTCATTTGAGCCTAATAACCAGCTCATTGCTACAATGACTCCCCCCCCCCCAAAAAAAAAAACTTTTTACAAGTGTTAGGTTCATTCAAAAATATATTTAAAAAAATAAAGGACTGAGAATCCTTCTAATATTATTTCTAAAAATATGCCTAAATCTGAAAGAAACCAAGTTGACTCACATTCCTCTCTTTTTTCACTCATTCAAAACATGTTAAAGAGAAAATCAAATTCTGCAAGTTTTAAAATGTCCTTGTGGACATATGGCATGATCAATTCAGTGTTCTGACAACTCTGTATGTGTGTGAACCTGACACTTGTAAAAAGTTTTGTTTGAAAAGTTCTTACCTGTAGCACGTTTCCCACAGATATGGGAATAGCTAAAGACTGAAAATGCAATTCTATATTTAGCCCTTGAAACCAATGACAGGACACAGGAATTGATATTCAAAACATGTTCATAATTACCAGGAAAAGGTTGGTGGATAAAAAAAATGGCATTGATGAATAAAATGAGATGACACTTTGAATTAAAGACAATACCAGTTAGTTGAAACCTAGGGAAGGAAGGGAATTATAGATAAGTTGTGTGTGTGTTTTTAAACCAGTCATCTTTCAGTAAAGATCCTGCAGCATTGTCTGGGAATTTGGGCTTGCAATTTCATGAGTAAATTGAAGTTCATATAGCTTCCCCTTATTTAGGGGTCTACAGCACAGCTTCTCAGGAGAGAAAAAGTTTTGCTATGGTGAATATAAGGAGCTATCCACAGAGAAGGGATCATGTCATGCTTGATTTTTAAAATCAAAGTTGTTTGAAGAGATCTTCCTAGACAGGAGGACACAAACAATATCAGCAGAAAGAAACTAATTAAAAATCTTAGCAAAGGGGGCCGGGAGACAATCAGATTATACACTGGAGGTGAATTCTAGAAAAACACTTGAGGACCATTGACAGGGGCAGGATCTAATCAAAGATCTATGAATTCATGGATCGTGAAAAACAGGAGGACAGATTTCCCACTGCTCATATAGATTCATGTTTAAGGTGTAATGACAAGAGGATACATTATCTCATTCCTGTTAGTGATTGAAAGCAAATTATTAAGCTTCACTGAACTGTTCCTTATTTATCTGATTTGTAACCCACCCAACCCTCAGAGCTCAGAATGGATAACAGATGCTTACAAACTTGAGGTAATTGTAATCTGCTTTAGCATTTTAACTTTGTATGTTTTAAAGTAGGGTTGTGATTTTTTCTTGATTTTACTGTTTTCTCTTTTGTAAACTGCTTTGAGAGTTTTTTTTTTTAAACCAAGAGGTATACAGTGGTACCTCGGTTTACGAACTTAATCCGTTCTGGAAGTCTGTTCTTAAACCGAAACCGTTCTTAAACCAAGGCATGCTTTCGCTAATGAGGCCTCCTGCTGCCGGTGCCCTTCCAACATTTGGATTCCATTCTTAGACCAAGGTAAAGTTTGCAAACCGGGACACTACTTCCGGTTTTGCAGAGTTCGTAAACCAAATAGTTCATAAACAGGGCTGCTCTTAAACCGAGGTAAAGGAAAAGGGACCCCTGACCATTAGGTCCAGTCGTGACCGACTCTGGGGTTGCAGCGCTCATCTCGCTTTATTGGCCAAGGGAGCCGGCGTACAGCTTCCGGGTCATGTGGCCAGCATGACTAAGCCGCTTCTGGCGAACCAGAGCAGTGCACGAAACGCTGTTTACCTTCCCGCCAGAGCGGTACCTATTTATCTACTTGCACTTTGACGTGCTTTCGAACTGCTAGGTTGGCAGGAGTAAACCGAGGTACCACTGTATAAATTTTATTTTAAAAAAATAAACGTGTTAAAAAAATAAGCCCACAATTAAGCCCATACTTATCTCACTCTCTCTCTGTCCACCAAGTTAACATGGTAAGAAAAACCTTTGCATCCAGAAAACACTTGGGTCTGAGCCTTCAGAAGAAAAGTTATTACACATTTCAATATAACGTTAGCTTTGGACCTCTGAAATATTCCCACCTAATGCTGGCTTTGGTTATCCAGAAATAGAAGTAAATAGCAATTTTATATCCTCCTGAGCCACAGCATCAGAGGCATATATGTCATTGGCTCAGTCCTGTGGACTACTCTGCCAGTAGAGATTCGGCAGGTGCCTTCTGTGCCAACTTTTAAACATCTGCCGAAAGCTTTTCTATTCTGCCAGGCCTATTCAGGCGATTAAGAGTACATCCTCCACCATGGGTTACTAATACAGTGGTACCTCGGGTTACATACGCTTCAGGTTACATACGCTTCAGGTTACACACTCCGCTAATCCAGAAATAGTGCTTCAGGTTAAGAACTTTGCTTCAGGATGAGAACAGAAATCGTGCTCCAGTGGCTTTCAGGTTAAGAATAGAACGAATTAAGTACTTAACCCGAGGTGCCACTGTATTTGTTGTTAACTTTTTTGTTCTTAAGTTGTTTTTAACATTAATGTTATATATATATATATTTTATATATATATATATATATATATGCAGGTTTTGGTGTCCTCGGGTGTCTTCCCGTGTAAAAGTTGGGGTGTCTAGGCGACGTTTCGACGAGGTCTCACTCGTCATCTTCAGGCTGGTGCTTTCGGCTTCTTGTTACTGGAACAGAGCGGGATCTCAATGTTTGAGTTCCTATAAATACTGTAGAGGGGGTGTGGTGTCTAGCCTCCAATGTTCTGGGCAGAGAGGAAGTTCCCAGGCTAGTGTGCCTTTTCTTCTTTTGTTCCTTAATTACTTGAGAGATACCTTGAGTGATTTCTTGAGTGATATCCTGAGTACCACTTAGGTGGGTCATTAGGTGTGGATTAGTTGCTAAAGTCTTTGTGTCTTGACCTCTTGAACTTTGTGAAGAGTTTTCCTGAGAAGATGGCTGTATTGCACTTAGTTGTGCTTTGGCTTGGCTTCGTGTATAGGGGCGAGCTGTGGTTTTGTGGCTTGTGTCAGCCAGATCTGTGTAGGGATTGCAGGGGGGTGCGGCATCTGGAGGTGCCACCATGGATTGGCTACTGGATGGTGTCAGTAATTCATCTGTGGAGAGGGTCTGGGTTTGGGTCTGGTGTGGTTGATTGGTGTTGGCGTTCTGTGTGCCTCTGGATCTGGTGTCAGTTTTTGTGGGGAGGGCTAATTTCCAGATGTCTGGCAAGCGGGATGTGTCGTCACGCTTGTTCATGTTGTGAGGGTGTTTCTCTATCTCGATGGCTTCCATGATTATTGATTATCCATGATTATTTATTGCCGTCAAAAAAGTGCATATATATATATGCACCAAAACCTGCATATATATATATATATATATATGCAGGTTTTGGTGTCCTCGGGTGTCTTCCCGTGTAAAAGTTGGGGTGTCTAGGCGACGTTTCGACGAGGTCTCACTCGTCATCTTCAGGCTGGTGCTTTCGGCTTCTTGTTACTGGAACAGAGCGGGATCTCAATGTTTGAGTTCCTATAAATACTGTAGAGGGGGTGTGGTGTCTAGCCTCCAATGTTCTGGGCAGAGAGGAAGTTCCCAGGCTAGTGTGCCTTTTCTTCTTTTGTTCCTTAATTACTTGAGAGATACCTTGAGTGATTTCTTGAGTGATATCCTGAGTACCACTTAGGTGGGTCATTAGGTGTGGATTAGTTGCTAAAGTCTTTGTGTCTTGACCTCTTGAACTTTGTGAAGAGTTTTCCTGAGAAGATGGCTGTATTGCACTTAGTTGTGCTTTGGCTTGGCTTCGTGTATAGGGGCGAGCTGTGGTTTTGTGGCTTGTGTCAGCCAGATCTGTGTAGGGATTGCAGGGGGGTGCAGCATCCGGAGGTGCCACCATGGATTGGCTACTGGATGGTGTCAGTAATTCATCTGTGGAGAGGGTCTGGGTTTGGGTCTGGTGTGGTTGATTGGTGTTGGCGTTCTGTGTGCCTCTGGATCTGGTGTCAGTTTTTGTGGAGAGGGCTAATTTCCAGATGTCTGGCAAGCGGGATGTGTCGTCACGCTTGTTCATGTTGTGAGGGTGTTTCTCTATCTCGATGGCTTCCATGATTATTCTCTTGTGGTGATGTTCCGTGTTAAAGAGCAATTTGGAATCTGCAAAATTAATTTCGTGTCCTGTTTCTTTCATGTGTTGGAAAAGAGAGGAAGTTTTTTCTTCTTTTTTGACGGCATTCTTGTGTTCTGCGATACGTGCATTTATTCGTCTGTTTGTTTGTCCAATGTACGTGGCTGGGCAGACTTTGCAGGGTATTTCATAGATCCCTTGGTTTTCCAACTGGATTTTATCCTTGGGGTTTCTGAGGATTACGAAGCTAATCCAAAAGGAAACACCCCCCAAAAACCAAGACACAGAAGAAAACAATGGCATGGCCCTCCTTCCTTATATCAAGGGCACTACAGATAAAATTAGCAAAATCCTCCATAAACACAATATCAAAACAGCCTTTTGCACCAACCAAAAAATAGCCAATATCCTCAGAAACCCCAAGGATAAAATCCAGTTGGAAAACCAAGGGATCTATGAAATACCCTGCAAAGTCTGCCCAGCCACGTACATTGGACAAACAAACAGACGAATAAATGCACGTATCGCAGAACACAAGAATGCCGTCAAAAAAGAAGAAAAAACTTCCTCTCTTTTCCAACACATGAAAGAAACAGGACACGAAATTAATTTTGCAGATTCCAAATTGCTCTTTAACACGGAACATCACCACAAGAGAATAATCATGGAAGCCATCGAGATAGAGAAACACCCTCACAACATGAACAAGCGTGACGACACATCCCGCTTGCCAGACATCTGGAAATTAGCCCTCTCCACAAAAACTGACACCAGATCCAGAGGCACACAGAACGCCAACACCAATCAACCACACCAGACCCAAACCCAGACCCTCTCCACAGATGAATTACTGACACCATCCAGTAGCCAATCCATGGTGGCACCTCCGGATGCTGCACCCCCCTGCAATCCCTACACAGATCTGGCTGACACAAGCCACAAAACCACAGCTCGCCCCTATACACGAAGCCAAGCCAAAGCACAACTAAGTGCAATACAGCCATCTTCTCAGGAAAACTCTTCACAAAGTTCAAGAGGTCAAGACACAAAGACTTTAGCAACTAATCCACACCTAATGACCCACCTAAGTGGTACTCAGGATATCACTCAAGAAATCACTCAAGGTATCTCTCAAGTAATTAAGGAACAAAAGAAGAAAAGGCACACTAGCCTGGGAACTTCCTCTCTGCCCAGAACATTGGAGGCTAGACACCACACCCCCTCTACAGTATTTATAGGAACTCAAACATTGAGATCCCGCTCTGTTCCAGTAACAAGAAGCCGAAAGCACCAGCCTGAAGATGACGAGTGAGACCTCGTCGAAACGTCGCCTAGACACCCCAACTTTTACACGGGAAGACACCCGAGGACACCAAAACCTGCATTCCTGTACCCGTGAAAATCTACGAAAGCAAATATATATATATATATATATATATATATATATATATATATATATATATATAATGTTATATATATAGTTATATATATATATAGTTATATATATAGTTATATATATATATATAGTTATATATGGAGTACTGTCACACTAACATGCACATATGGGGCAGTTTGAAAGCTTTCGCTGCTGGTACAAACTGCTGCAGAGCTTCTGAGGGTGGCAGGTCCTCACAAAAGCACTTCACATTTACAGCCAGCATCTGCACTGGCTCCATATATGGCAATGCTAGTAGTACTATTAGGCAGCAGCTGGCTTCTCTCCTGCAGCACATTTTGGGGTACTATTAGACCACATTGTTTTGATAGTTATCTAACTCGCTGTTATATATTTACAACTACACGGGCACTATTTGGATTTTATGTCTCACTCCCTACAAAGCTCCTCTCTGCTTCTGAATGTGGGGACATGCCACCTTCAGAGCATGTTATCTTTTATGCATGAGAGGTACACATGTGCCTGCTCTTTCACAGCATGCACAAGACTACTGGAGAATATGTGGAATCGATCCTCGAACTCATGCTCCCCACCTTGCACATCATGTACGTTGATGTTGACATAGGTAAAGGTACCCCTGCCCGTACGGGCCAGTCTTGACAGACTCTAGGGTTGTGCGCTCATCTCACTCTATAGGCCGGGAGCCAGCGCTGTCCGCAGACACTTCCGGGTCACGTGGCCAGCGTGACAAGCTGCATCTGGCGAGCCAGCGCAGCACACGGAACGCCATTTACCTTCCCACTGGTAAGTGGTCCCTATTTATCTACTTGCACCCGGGGGTGCTTTCGAACTGCTAGGTTGGCAGGCGCTGGGACCGAACTACTTGCACCCGGGGGTGCTTTCGAACTGCTAGGTTGGCAGGCGCTGGGACCGAACGACGGGAGCGCACCCTGCCGCGGGGACCGAACCGCCATGGGGATTCGAACCGCCGACCATGTGTCGGCAAGTCCTAGGCGCTGAGGTTTTACCCACAGCGCCACCCGCGTCCCTATGATGTTGACATAGGATCATAGAATTGTAGAGTTGGAAGGGACCCTGAGGAATATGCAGCTGATCCATACGGGGATCGAACCTGCAACCTTGGCATTATCATCACCATGCGCTAACCAACTGAGCTATTCATGCACTAATGATGTTCTCCATGTAGTTGAAGCTGGCACCTCGCCACATCTAGAGCCTATGCATCTGATCACGTTGTGAAACCTAACCCTAGAAAGTACACCTTTGCTCTGTTTCATGCATTCAGTTATTGACATGGCTTCTACAGTTTTGATGGGGTAATGGATTGGACCACCTTGACCGCTGGAGTCCAAGCACTAGCAACCTCAACAGCAGATTACTGCACTGCACTCTGTGTGGGGCTGCTCTTGACCCTCAGTTGGAAGCTCCAGCTAATGAAGAATGTGATGACTTGCTGATGGGGCAGACAACCAACAGCATCTAACACCTCTGCTGAAACATCTGTACTGGCTGCTCATATGTTATCTGCACAGGTTCTAGATTCTCGTCATAGCTCCATCACAGGAGAATGTTGTTATTTGTTCCCCATGTTTTTTACTATCTGTTGTCCATCCTCACTTCTGACTTTCAGGTATCTCTTGAGGACTTTTATATACTGACAGGCCTATTCCATTTACATTTTCTTAAGATGAGCCAGTCATTTTAATAATTCCTTCGTACAGTTTCTATGGCATTTTTACGTTTTATGTGCATAAATTGTTGTACGCCACCTTGATATTTCATGAACAAATACAATTTTAAAACTCAACATATTCTCCAGGAACTGACATCATTATCAATTGTTCTTTTGTAACACAAGCCTTTCCTGTCAAGCACCTAAGAATGTTCCAGACTCCCCGCCAGCTCCCAAAAGTGTATTAAGGCACCATAAAGACAAGCAGATTTATTGGCTGCCTGGGACCAGAGTCCACTTGTAGACTTGTAGGTTGAGAACCTATGAGGCACAGTGGTTAGTGTGTCAGACTGGGAGGCTGGGGTTCAAAACCCCACTTGGCCATGAAGCTCACTGGGTGGCCTAAGGTACCTCACAGAGTTGTGGGCATTAAATGAAGAACCATGTAGGTCACCTTGAACTCGTTGGAGAAAGGGGGTAATATAAATGCAATAAAATAAAATAAAATCAGAGGAATGATGACCTCAGATGTGCAAGTGGCAGGGCTGGCAACCAAATCACTACCCTTTGCAAGTAAGATTTTTCAAAATATTCTTGCCACCCACCCATAGCTGTCAACTTTTCCCTTTTCTTGCGAGGAATCCTATTTGGAATAAGGGAAGTTCCCTTTAAAAAAGGGAAACGTTGACAGCTATGCACCCACCACCGATTACTTTCTGCATTTACATTTGCAAACGAAAATAAAATAAAATAAAAAGGCGCTTAATGAAGCGCACTTCCCCTATGGTTTACATTATGCCTCTCTGACTTCGATGTCACCAAAAAACAAGCTTGCCTTGAGAGGAACGCAGCTTCTACCGTCCCCATCCATAGCACAAGAGGGAATCCACTTACACCCTCCCCTTGCGCTGCCAAGGAAGCTACTAGCTCTCGGTCCCTCTGCCCAGCCGGCGCACGCGCAGTCGGAGCCGCCCGCCTGCCCCTTGTTCTACAGCTGGAAATCGTTGCGTGGAGCTTGGCGTCCCCGTTGCCAAGGCGACCGCCCGGGCGGCGCCAGCTGGGCCGAAGTGTGAATGGGTGATGTCACGAGCCAGGCGCCGGCCCGTCTAGAGCAGCGAGAGCCAATGAATCAGCTGAGCCGGGGGCCGGAAGCTCGGCCGAGTAGGCGCGCGCTGGGCGCGAGCCTGGCTAACCAGCAGGCGAGGAAGCGCGCGCGGCTTTCGCCGTTTTCTGAACAGTTCTGGTGTAGCTGCTGAAATGACTAGTTTGGACCCAGCACTGTGTCTTGCCACAATCATGATTCAGGAGAGATTCTACAATAAAACATTTTGGTGGAACCTAGACAGAACAGACTTGCTTTCAAAAATTTGTCTGCCTCTGATACCACAGAGTAAGCCCTGCTTGCATGCTTTGGTCATCTGCTGCTTGATTACTGCTGCCTTCTTCCTGTCACACATCAGCTCTCCTACATTTGTTGAAAACTCTGCTACCAAAATAAGTAGCCTCACATCGCTCAGACGATGCAGCACCCCTCCTCAAATCCCTTTACTGGACCCCCATCCTCTTCAGTACTCGGCAGAAATATTTTGCTCTTACCTTGTCACACCTTACCTTTCAAACCTTGTTTCCTGTTTTACCTCTGGCCTGTGTAGTCCTTCAACTAACACATCCAGATGTTCTTTAATGCAACTCTGCCCATCACTAACCCCCATGAATGTCTGGACACATATCCCCAGTGTCAGACCAAGACATTTTGCTGCCTGCTCCCTGCTCTAGGGCCAACACTTTGAGAAGTCTTGCTGCCACATTCACCCACACACCCCTGAAGCAGGTTGTTTGACCCTGCTGCAAAGCCTCGTCTTTAACACATACATTGCACTGCTGCTCTCTTTCCTTAAAACAATATAAGGAACCAGAACTGTGATGGCAAAAAGTGCAGGGTCCCTTCGCGACAGTCACAGACTAAGATCATACAATAATCTTACAATTATATAATAATTAGGAACGCATTGCAATTATTAATGCAGATCTTCATGTGTTGCTTTTTAGCTAGCTGTACTATTATCTGTGCACATACAGATTTTCGATAAAGTCCCATTGTACATCAAAGAACCTTCACACCATTCTCTTGAAACTAAAGCACCTTGTACTTCCAGTGCTTAGTTTTGGAGCATGTGGTAATTGAAAAGCTTCCCTTTCGTGCTGACTCTAGGATGCTGGAGACAGGGACTGTGCAGCTCCTCATCCCTCTGTGATCCTGGACCACTGACAGGAACGCACCTTCAGGTTAAGAAATCCCACCATCTTTGCACATTGATCATATTCTTGTACGATTTTGCTCGTGCAAAACAAACATCGCTCAGTAGTTAATAAAATTACCAGTCTGTGTAAATAAAGGAATGTAAGGATGCTAGTTTAAATTTTACCCGTAAGAATGATAATGGGTACAGTTTTGCTGGCCTGCAGCAACCATGGAACACCTCACTTGCTACAAGTTACATGTACTAGACCCAGATCATTAGTACATTCCAACACTTTATTCCAACAGCAGCATTTTGTGCCTTTCATAACATTATTCTTCCCACTATTTCCCCAGCCAAAGCAGCGGTTGACACTGTGTGCTATGTGCACGGAACAGTCCCCACGCCACAGCTTTGCTGCTGTTGACCAGCGTACACACTAAGCTTGCTGTTAGGAAGGGAGGTCATGCTGTAAAAATAACGAGATGCGTGGCTGGGAGGTGTGTGTGCGCAGTTTCTACAGCATTGCTGCAGAGGAAAGAGGTAGCTATGATGCCTGTGGTATTTTGTGAATAATTTAAAGTTTAGGTTGATTTACTATTTATTATTTATACTTCTTTAGATGCTGTACCACTCAAGCAAAGAAATGTCCATAAAGCTCTCTAAACAATAAGGAAAAGGTGGTAGTAGTCCCCGTGGCTATTGCTTTCCTCTGCAGCAATGCTGTAAACAGGCTGAACAGCACTTCTCCAAACACACAGCTCCCAATTATTTTCAAGCAGTGACTTGCCTTCCGTAGTAAACTTATTCCATGCATTAAATGAACAGGATATAGTGTATGGATTGGGACTAGCAGTACCATTGTTTACAGTTATTAAAGTACTCAAACTTAATTACATTGGACTTAATCCAACCAATTTAGGCACTGTATTCCATTGACGGGAGAAATTTAAGCACGAGTTTAATTCTTCCACTGCAGTCAGTGGGACTTAAAAGTGCTTAATTTGGCCGGATTGCACTTTTTTCTTTCTTTCATCATCAGCTGGGAGGGCTTTTAAGCAATTTAACAGTTTGACTGTGGCTCAAGATTTCTTAGGTGGTGGATTATTAAGCCCAAAGGAGGGGTTGTATTAAATATATTCCTTTGCAAATTTTTGGAGTAAATTTATAAACGTTTCAAACTTAATTTTTTGGGGGGGACCACAGGCATTAATACCTTTTCACTGAATATTGACTCTTTCGAGAGTTAAAACTTTCTATTCAAAACTTAGCTCCCAAACGATTGGGGTGGTAATGGTGGTTAAGAATCAAACTGCTGTAAAAAGAGAGAAGAGGGGAAAGCAGGGTAATTAATTTTATTTTTTAGATTTCCTTTTCTTTAAACATTAAGCATGGATTAGGTATTTAACGATTCTGATTCCAACCTATCATAAGATCATGAAGGAAGAGAAATATAAATCCTATATGTGTGTGTATGTATTGTTTTAAATAGATTCTAAATATAATTGCCAACATCAAGGTACTATACTTTTTAAATTAAGTGCATTAAAACAGGGAATATCACTTCTGGGGCTGAAAACATTAATAGAGCCTGTTAGTAAATCAATCAATCAGTTAGTTTTTTACTCACATTTTTACCCAAGCTGTCTGCAATAAAGGGTAGCGGAATGGGTGGGGGTTAATGCTGACAGCTTTGTTGTAAATGTTCCTTGTTCCTTGAGTCTTGCAATATGCTTAAGATGATCCTCCAAATTATTTATCACTGTGTCCTTTGTTCTGTAGGTAAGAGGACATGTTAAATGCCTTTAAATTGTGGCATGATGTATCATGTAATGTATTTATTGGGACATTCCTGATATTAAGTGCTGCTATAAGAATTGTAAACACCAGACTGTGTTGCTCCTCCAGATTCCTGTTTACCGAAGACTGTACTGAATAAGATCTTGAAGCAACTCCCTGCACCGTTCAATTTCTGTTCATGTTTTTTCAGCATTAAAGCACAACAAGTAAGCAATTTATGTAGGGTTTAGCATGCAAATTAATTTCTCAAGCAGGGTCAAACTGAAGTTTATGATGATTTGCGAATTCACAGAGTCCTTCTTTTGCTTCTCTTTAAAAAAAATTTTTTTAAAGTTTTGTGACATTTTAACACCGTTTCTCCATAACCTGAATTAAGAAAAATTAGCAGCACTTACATCTCTCCCACGTATAGCTTTAATGTACCTGGCAGAGATCTAATATGATAACACTCTGTTGCTGCAGAGTAGAAATGCCCTGAGAACCTTCCCTCTCTTTCTCTCTCTCTCCATTGATCATCACCTGCAGTGGACTTCTTACAATGGTTTAATCCTATTCCCTCCATCAAAGATTTCTAGTCCCAGCAAGCTCCTGACTGCTAGGGAACAAAGATTGGTATGTGGTTCTCGCAAAGGTCAATCATTAACCTGCCCCGACAACAGTTTTTAGTCAGATCAAGGCAATGAAGGAAAACTAAGGGAAAAGCACTTTCGCTTAGGAATGAATTGTTCCAAATGCCTCTTGTACATTCAGTGCCATTCCCCTTTCAGCCCAGCACTTTTGAGTTCCTGCGTGTATTCATTTCTCATCAGGCGTAATAGCATGATTTGCTCTCCCAGAGATCTGACCTTAAGTTTATTCCAGACACAACACTATAGACCGTTCCATTAATTATGAATGCACTTGTGTGTATATAAAGGCACCGATAGGCCGGTCTGGTAATTTTACCTTGTTCTGGTGGCTTACCTTAATAAATAAATTAGGGACAGATCTTTGTGAAATGCCTTTAGAAGGAGGAAAGGGAGAGAAGAAGGGGGAAAACCCCAGAGTCTTTAAAGCCTCAATATTCAAAGATAAGAGGATTTGTAACATCAAACACTTTTCTTCATTCTCTCTCTGGTTTGCATTATATATGACCGGGTATATTTTTATATATGTGTGCATGAGTGTGAGAAAGAGAGACAAAGCATTGGATATACAGTGGGCTATCAATAAGACATTTATTTCCATGAGTTATTGATAACCTCGTAGCTCATAAGTGACAAGGTAAAGTAGACCCACGAGCAAAGTATGAAAGGCCATCAATAACAATTGGAAATAAATGATGTCTCGAGAGCTTACCCATTGTGTGCTGTGTTTCTATAGTGTCAGGTTAAGTTTCAGTTGGTGCTGATGTTGTAGCAACCTGAGGCTTTAGCTGAAGCAAACGTCTTTTCTGTCAGTGCAAGGTGGGGTGGGGGCTGGGAATCTTAGGGACCATATTCGTTACCATGCTGGGAGACGGGTGAAACTGTAGATTATAAGGATGAAAGGAGAGATGGCTTCTCTTTGTAAAACATTAAACATGAAAGGGAGCACTGCCAATGCAGCTGGATGGCCATCCTTGTGAAAGAAGACACCTAGGTCATGATCCTCAAAAGATGCAGGTTGACATAGGGCCTGTTCCTATGTTATACAGGCAGCATCGTTCCTGCCAGGTAGACATATCTCATGGGCTTCCAGACCCTCCAAGTGTAGGGTTGCCATATTTCAAAAAGTAAAAACCAGGAAACCCCAAAAGTTATTGAGGGGTTTTTTTTAACAGGAACACGAATTTTCAATTGACTTGCCTAAGTGGGAATTTCAGAGCGTCCCTATTTTCCGGGGACAGTCCTGGATTTACAGAAGCCACCCCAGTTTCTGATTTGATCCCAGAATGTCCCACCTTTCTTTAGGACGTCCCTATCTTCACTGAAGAATTGTTGGAGGGCATGGAGTTATGGGACCCCCTGAGAGAAGTAACTATATAACCTTTAGAAGACATCTGAAGGCAGCCCTGTAGAGGGAAGCTGTTTAATGTTTTGTTGTTGTTGTCTTTATTTTGGAAGCCTCCCAGAATGGCTGAGGCAACCCAGTCAGATGGATGGGGTACAAGTAATAAAAATTATAATAACAATTAATTATTAATAATTATTATTATAATAAGGAAAACCCATATCTTAAGGAAACTTAGCAGCCATGTAAATCGTCTTATAGATAGGAAACAAGCACAAATGCAGGAGACAGACCAAAATTTGTCCATTCAAGTTAAAAGGGAGGGTGTCTAAAAAAAATCTGAAAGGAATCAGACAGATGCTATTTAACTTGGAGGGTTGAGCTATGCTTTTGAAAGAATCCTAAGACTACCAATTCAGAATGGTGGGGATATTACATGACTGAATGCCCCATCACATCAAAAGTTCCTTAGATAAAAGGAGAAAAATAGTATGTCTTGATGCTAAAATCCTTGTCAAGTCCATGGGAATGAGCGTTTTTTTTAATGTACAGGAGCACTTCTGGTCAAATAAACTTTGCTGCTTAAGGCAAAATAGCAAATGTCATCCTTTCCCTCAAAACCAAGGTGCATAAAACCAAAGGGGGACCAATTTATATAGATACCTAAGAGATAAAATCCTCACAAGCTCTTCCCTTTGGGTTAAAAATTAAATAATAAATGAAAAACTAACAAATTGCTACCCTTCCATAACACACAAAATCAATCTCCTGAAGCAGCAGTCTTGCTCTGTCTAATGATAGGACCAGCCCTTCAGATAATGATGGGAAGGGCAAAAACCTGATAGCAGAACATCTGAGGCATCTCCAAGCTGTGGGAGATTGCAGTCAAACATAACTATGCACAACTGCTAGTTAGCGAATGAAGGGGTTAGAGACCATAGAGTTGTATTGCTAGGTAGACTGAGTTAGTTCTTGCCCCCATCTCTGGAGAGGAAGTTAAGCTTATTTCCTCTTCCTTTTCTTTCTCTCTCTCTGCTCCCAAACTTACAGTACAGTCTGTTTTGGGAACCATATTATGTACTTTGTACCAAAGAGTATTTTGCCTGTGTTTCTCATTGAAGCTGCTCTGAACAGCACATGTACCAGACCTTTCAATCTGTAAGTAAATCATATTAAACTTACTTAGCAGTGTGTGGTCTGTTCCATTGCAAAAAGAGTAGAAATAGCTCAGCTGCTGTGTGCGGCTGAATAGGATAAAAAGGTTTAGCAACCTATATTCCTAACACTATACTGATGCTTAACTTTTGTGAGTTTAATCTCTGCTACTGGGACTCTCTCCCTGCAGGAGAGTGTGCAAAGCCCCACGTTTTGAATCCGGGTACCCAGCCATTTTCTTTTGTTGTTCATCCACACATGTGGGTCCACAGGGATTCATATATTTAATTCCCCACACAAGCAAGGGTGGGGAAAGCAACTGTCTGAAACCATGGAGAGCCACTGCCAGCCAGGATAGACTCAGTTTAAGGCAGCTTCCTATGTCCCTATCTCACATCTGCATTCTCAAGAGCTGTCTTTCCCAAGAGGGCTATATCACAGGATTCTTCTAATATATGGCTTAGCTCTTAAGCATAAAGGAAAGGAAATGGATGGAAAGATTAATAGTATGACCATGTATGCTGATTTCCCATTTCAAGGTAGTTAAAAAACACTGAAGTGCTGCAGAGAAATATTTCCATACTGGGTAGTTGCAGAAAAGCAAAATATATTCAATGAACTAAATTGTCTGTAGTTACTCAGAAAGAGTCACAGGCAAAGGTCACTTGGCATGCTGCCATAGTTTAAAAGACAACGTGAAAAATCAAGAATTAATATAAAATGAATTTAAAAGAAAGTGTGTTTGAATGGCATTACAGCATAATGTATCTAAATTTAGAGACACAGATTGTGTTACAGGAACTGGGGGGGGGGGGGGATAGGCACGTAATCCTTCCCAATCTACTTCTTATACCAGCCTTACCCAGCCTGATTTTTCGGACTACAAATCCCATCAGTTTCAGCCAACATGGCTATAGTCAAGACTGATGAGAGTTATAGTCCAAGACACCAGTTTGCAGAAAGCTGCTTTACAGCACTACCGTAGAATACTATTTCCTTAAACATTCATGTATGAGAGATTAACACAAGTTTCTCCCCCATATAATGGTCTCAACAACTTTATCCTTAATGTGAGCTTTGTAGCTGTGTAAGAACATGAGCAATAGTCTCACGTGTTATCTACATCACAGTGGTTCTCCAAATTTTCTTTTTATGTGCCATCAGTGGATTAAAATACAAAAAAGGGCAATTAAAATGATGAGAGATAGGAGATGTTTAAATGGTCAGGGCATTTATAAACTCATTACTTAAAAGGGGGAAATAATTAAATAAAAATTAGTTCCACTCTTTCAAAATCGAGGAGCAGGCTCTCAAAATACAAGGACCGGTGGTGAACATCAAGTTTAATTAGGAAAAAATAAAAAGGAAATACTTCATCACAGGGCATTTTGAAAACTTACGAATGCGACGTGTTGAGAGGGGCCCTTGGGTTAAATACATTTTTTAAAGGATTAGATAACACTCATTATATATGTAAGATATAGACAGTGCTGTTTTTCTAGAAAAAGAGGTGCTGGAACTCACTTGAAGTATTCTGTTCAGTGCACCTGTGAACCCAGCAGTCATGTCACTAGAAATGTCTCAGGTCCTCTTCTCTTGTAGCTGTTCCTTGACGGGATATGAGGACCCAAGGAGACATGACCTAGTTACAGCGTCAATGAAAGAATTGTCTAGAGCAGTGCTTCCCGGTTAGGGGTCCCCAATTAGGGACCCCTAGGTGTCCACTGCCTCATCCCTTGCCTCCCCCCAACTAAATTTTTGTCATTTTTGCATGGAAATATCACAAATATCATGGTCTGTTTTCAGTATACAGTCATACCTCGGGCTACAGATACTTCAGGCTGCGTTTTTTCGGGTTACGGAACGCCGAAACCCAGAAGTACTGGAACGGGTTACATCCGGGTTTGGGCGGTCATGCATGCGCAGAAGCACTAAATTGCGCTTTGCGCATGCGCAGAAGCGCCGAATCGCAATCCGTGTGTGTGCAGACGCACCGCTGCAGGTTGTGAACGCTGCAGGTTGCGAATGTGCATCCCGCATGGATCACATTCACAACCCGAGTGTCCACTGTACTTAAAATCCTTTGCTTATTAGGGGCTACCCCACATTTTGTTCGAAACATTTCTTTGCAGAGGTAACAACCATAGGGTTATCAAAATTTTCAAAAGTAGGGGGTCCGTGGCTTGGCTTTTGAACAATAGGGGGTCCTATTGGGAACCACTGGTCTAGAGTGAATCATACACCACAGATTCATAGATAGCAAAATTCCGCTTGTCATACGTCCAGGGGAAACCTTATCAGTTGGACTTCACTAATTAGAGAGAGGTGCCTGTTCACAATGATAGCTTAACATTCTTCTTCTCAACCTCCCTTCAAAATAAAAAAATAAAAAATAATAGATTCTGATTATGAACTCTTCTAGTGGAACTGTTGCTGCAAAATGCATATGGTAAATGGAAGTTAGTACTGTCTGCACAGATGGCTTGATACTTATTTGTATATTGCTAGAACCAGAAACATAAATATTATTTGCTGCATTTGTTTCCCACCCTTCCTCCAAGAAATTCAGAACAGAGCATTTTAACCTCACATACCCCCAGAATGTCAGGGTTGGAAAACAGGATACTGCTCATGGTCACACAAATATTTTTGTGGGCATTTAAGATTCACACTGAAGATTTCTTGCAATCATGCCTACGCATTAGCAACTCATTCGTCTTCTGTGCTGTTTGTACACTATATTTATTTGAGAGTGAAACTGCTTAAAGGGAGAAGGGGGAGGCAGCGGTGTAGCGTGGGGAGTGCATGGGGGGCCGGGCGCACCGGGCGCAACATCTGGGGGTTAGGGTTAGGGGGCGCAAATCCACGGGTTAGGGGGCGCAAATTACTTGCCTTGCCCCGGGTGCTGACAACCCACGCTACGCCACTGGGGGGAGGAAAATATGAGCTCACAAAAGATGAAGATGACAAAAGATGCAGAGATTGCACTTTGTATAATAAAATGATAATGCTATGCTATATCGGACAGATTTGAAAAATCAGGGGATAGTGACATAACATCAACAAGATATAGTCTGTTGCCACTGGAGCAGAGGCAGTTTTAGAACAGCACAGCTGGTTTAGGAGCTGTGCTGCAGGAGGCGCTACACCAATGCTGTAAAAGAGTGTGCGAGAGGTGGGGGTGAATTTTAGCGTCACACGGGGCGCTATTGAAATTTGAGAGCCCAGAGTCCACAACTGGCTGGAGCATTTTATTCAAGGATACAAGCCAGCCCTGGAACAAAATGTTGCAGTGTGAAGTTCTGTTCAGTTTTTGTCAGCCAGTGATGCTGTCCTCAAGGATATTCCACTCCATTCCACCTCCCACACAGTTTTTCACCCCACACCCCAATAGTTACCATTCCGTGGCTACTCAGTCCTCTTTGGGCTGTTTTGAGCAGTTTTCGCCTCCTTAGCTCCCCCCCTCCAAATATTTTTTGTGCTGCTGCAAACCTTTGGTGATTCCCTGAGCCTGCTGATAATATTGAGGTTTATCTATGCCTGCTATGGTTTACCTGAACCAGTTATACATTCACACACAATGTAAACACTGCTGGTGCAAAATTAGGTATCTCGATATGTTCATTTTTCATTTTAATAGCCCAACAAGCCTGAAACTCACCCAAAAAACCGAGATTCTGGAAACAGAATTACCAGGTCTGAAGGCATATGAGGCCAGCCCCCTTGCAGAAACTAAGCCAGTCTGGGTCTTCTTGGTTTCTGGATGAGAAGAGATTGCCAAGGATCCTCATGTATGTTGCCTTGAGTTGCATGATGGAGGAAAGGGGAGATACAGATGTAAATGATAATGATAATAATAATAATACTAATACTTACCTACCTATTGTGTTTATCTTTTTGCCAAGACACTTAACTTCGTTCACATTTAAAATGTGGATCATCCTCCTCCGTCTCCTTCCTCTGCAGAGAGAAAAAGGTGCTGAAAGCCTAAATCTCAGCAGGAAGTGATAGTGACAAGGTTTCAGATCACTCTCTTCCTGCCCAGTTGAAAAAACCAGGTCCAGTGTGAGGCCTGCCATATGCATTGGGCTGGTGACATGTTGAGACAACCTCATGGTCGTCATGGCAGCCATGAAGTCCTGAGCCAACCCAGAGCCAGTTGCCTCACCATGGATGTTGAAGTCCCTCCGAACCAGCAGTCTGGGAGTCTTCAAAACCACCAGTGTGACCAGCTCTGTCAGCTGAGGCAAGCAGACTGTCGGGTAGCAACCTGGGTGGTAAACCAGCAGAATCCCTAATCTGTCCCAATTGCCCAATGCCAGGAACACTTGATGCTATCTGGAAAACTGACTTTGACACTCCACACAGGTCCGTGTTTTCCAGCCACTGTTTCTTAGGCTCTCACTTGCTCAGTATTTCATGTATCACTTTATTCCTTAGCAAAGAGGGGGGAAAGGAGGGGGAAAGCCAGTATCACAGGAAATCTCGGAAGCCAGTGCACTCAAAACAAACCATTCAACTTAGACATATGCATACAAATTATTCTAACCTGCATGATGTATTTTGAACACAGAATTCTAGACTATCTGACTGTAGGGGCTCTATATAATTTAGAAGAGTCAGTCAGTTTACATAAGCTCAGACTCCTTTCTCCTGCAAGCTTGCTGATGAAAACTCAAGAATGGTTCGGGAATGGTTTATCTGCCCATCTGTTCAGACCAGATTGGCGCCAGAAGAATGGGATCCATACCGGGATTTCCCACCAGTTTCCTAAAGTGAAATCAGATTAGCTCTAAGAACCAAATCTGTACAACCAAAACAATTAACTACAGTAGTGTATCTAGTTTCACACAGATTTTAATTAAGATGGAACAGTGAGATTTCACTGCACCTACTAAATCTAGAGATCCTGTTAAGTTTGGTGGGAGGGAGAAACAGCTTTCACATCAGGATTTTGTGCAAGAGAAAAATTATAACTGCAGGAAAATTCATGAGAATCTTACCTAGTTCTAGTAGTGGCAAATATTTAGAAATAAATGATGCTTCCAGTGAGGTGTCAGTGAGTAAAAACTATACTTTAATATCCCCCTCTCACAAGGTGATTTGCTCACTTCCAGTTCTATTTTCTTTAGGCATGTTCTTCTGAAGTTGAGACTTATTTCCAAGTAGAGTTTTAGATGGACAAGTGCATTTTGGATCAGAATGGTAAACTGATCAGCACCCAGATCCTAAATGTGTTTCCTTGGAGTACAAGCAGGCAGCCTTATCCAATGTATGTTGACTTTGAAGGCAGTTCCGCTGCGTTTAATGGACAAACTCTTTGAGTAAGTGATTGTAACTATAATCCCAGTGACTAAAATTCTAAAAGTATTGCGGTTTAACTGGTTTCTGACTATTTTTCACTTACATTCCACATGCAGACGCGACTGGGGCTTTTTGGTGTGTGTAAAAATAACAAATCTTCCTCTAAACATTTTGAAAACTTGCTTAAGGAATAACTGCTGTCAAATATATTTTAAAATGTCTGTAAGAGAAGTAAGATACTTTTTGTGTTGTATGGAAATGTGTTTGTTTGCATGTGATTGTGTGTTCCATGGTCTCTGCACACTCAGGACTTTAGAATTGTGTGTTCCAATTCATATTCTAGCATTCTGGCTGTTCCAGAATCAAGAAGTATAATAAAATGGACATATACAATCACAGTTTAAAATAAAATTATTCTCACTGCATTTGTGTCACAAACAGCCTGTGAACAAGGACTGTGTATCTTTGAACCCACTGGCTGCAGAGTGGTTCATTGGACATCAGAATCAGTGGAAGTAGATCCAGTACATTTATTCATGCAGTACACTAATCCTATAGAACTGTATGATTTCATGACTACAAAATCATTGCATGGTGGTTCAGAAATATAGGACAGTGCTTTTTTCCCTAAGAGATAACATTTTAGCTCATTATTCAGCGGTTTAATAGTTTTAATTTGGAATAGTTTAAGAAGGCTTCGTAGAAGGTTGGTGCAAGGCATTATGGAATTAAAAGGCTGCAGTCCACTCCAAGCGAGGTATGTGCATGTTAATTTTAATGTGCTGTCTCAAAGTACAGAAATCCGGGCATTTCCAGCATCATATTTAAAACATGGTACATTGAACTAATACGTGATCTGGGGCACTAATGAGGCAAATTAAGTTACAGGTATGAATTTTACATTAAATGGATTAATATTATATGGCATGGAGGAATTTTAAACACCCTATAGCCATGAATTTTTAATAGTTATGTGCTCTAATTTAATGTTGCAAGGCAATTGCTTTTCTTAAGAGAAGCCCCCTTCCAGCCCCCCTCCTCCACACACTTCTCCGCATTCAAGTTTGGATCTGATTATTATCTGCTAAATACCCTGGGTGTCAAGAAATATGACGGGTGGGGGGTGAAAGAATCCTAGAGATATGAAAATGCCCTGAATGGAACTGGAAGCTGCTGTCTTCTTCAGGGACTAGCTGGTGAAGTGATAATTAAGCAGCCTGAAGAATAAATGTTGCGCGGAGACGGGGGCGGGGGGGAGATAACAATCGGCCATTGCTTCTTCTCGGCCTCGGGGCGAGATCACGAGCAGAGCAGCGCCTGTCACTATGCAAGGCTGTGGCGAGGGCTCCGCGAGCCGCTGGGGAAAGCGAGATCCCGGCAGGCGAGGAGCGAGAGCGAATTCCATTCGCATTCCCGCAGTTCTTCGGAAGGAACTTCTTTCCCCCTCCCTCCCTCCTTCCCTCCTTCTCTCTCTCTCTCTCTCTCAATCTCTCCTCCCTCGGGTTCAACAGCCTCCCTTTTCGCCGAGACCCTACACAGCGTTTGACAGAATGGAGCCGCTCGCCATTGGCTGGCGCGGCGTTCCGTAGAGAAAACTGCCGCTGCCGATTGGCTAAAGCGCGGCGCTCAATACTCGTGCCTCACTTCTTTCTCTTTTTTACATACACATCGCCCCTCCCTTACTCTTGTGTGTCTCTCCCACCCCCTCGCTCTTTTCTCTCGCTCGCTCTTTTCTCTCCTTTTCCTTGGGCCCGGGCAGCGCGCGCCCCGCCCAGCCTCTACCCCGCGCTAGATATATATACGGCGGCGTTGCAAACGGGGCTGAGCAGAGCTGGGTTGGGACTGGAGTGGCGGCAGAAGGGAAGGAGGGGAAGTAAGCAGCCCGCTAGTTATACAGTATAGATAGATATATTGCTTGGGTAGGTGGCGGCTGGAATTTATCCATTTTTATTTTTCATTTTTACACGGTTTTCTCCCGCTGCTTCCTGTTTTTCCTGCCTCCCCCTCGTCGCGCACCCCGTTTGCAAAATCCGGACTCTCCGTTGTTTTGATTTGCCCACCGCTGGCTGCATCGCCTCTTGTCTTGCTTGCACTGCGGGTGGGAGCTGCTTGGCCGGGGCGCCCGAGGGCTCTGCCCGCCCGCCTGCGTTTCTTTTGCACCATGAAAGCGGTGAGTCCCGTGCGACACCCCAGCAGGAAGGCGCTGGCGGGCTGCTGTTGCGGAGGAGGAGGAGGTGGAGGCGGCGGCGACCTGGCTCTGCGTTGCCTGGCCGAGCACGGCTGCTACAAGGGGAGCCCGTCTCCGGGCGAGGAGCCGGCGGCGCTGTGCCTCCAGTGCGATATGAATGACTGTTACAGCCGCCTCCGGAAGCTGGTGCCCACCATCCCGCCCAATAAGCGGGTCAGCAAAGTGGAGATCTTGCAGCATGTCATCGACTACATCCTCGACCTGCAGCTGGCCCTCGAGACGCACCCGGCGCTGCTCCGGCAACAGCAGCAGCAGCCGCCGCTGCCGCCTCCCCCGCTGCACCCGGCCAGCTACCCGGCAGGGCCTCCCAGGACCCCGCTCACGGCGCTCAACAACGACCCGGTAAGAGCCGCGGTGGCGGCGGGCAGAGAAGCCGGGCGCTGCTCGCAGCTCCGACGGGCCGGGGAGGGGAGAGAGAGGCGCGCCGGGTTGGGCAGCGGCAGGAGCGCACACGCGCCGCTCAACTCCGCCGGGGCTCGGAGGCGGGACGCCGGGCGCCCCCAGAGCGGGAGGAATTGATGGATGGATGGATGGATAAACGGGTGGCCGTGGCCCTCCTGCTTATTATGGAGCGAGAAGCTGCCTCTCTTTCTCCCCCCCCCCCTCCCGTAGCGAAAAGATCCAGAGCAGATCATTGGGGGCAAAGTAGAGCCCCGAGGTCGCGATCCACCGACCCTCGAAAGCTCGGGAGTGCTTTCATGTGAAGGGTACGTTTCGCGGCCCCGTTAAGCGATTGGGTGCGAGATCGGGTCCCGACACTGCGATCCACAAGACAATGAAGTCGGGGCGTGGGGATTTATGGAGCGACCCCCCCTCAAAGCTTCCCCCTTCCCTCCTTTGGTGATGTTTGATTTAGGTATAGTGTGCGCCTGCCTGACAGGGACAATTGTTCTTCCTGTATTTTGTACAGCATCTAGCATACGGTGGCAGCCTGCAGTCTGCAGAATACTAGCATCCGATCGGGTGCCGACCTCTGCAGGAGGGAAGCTCGTTAAATCCCGACAATATGGGTTAATTGGCTTGTGGGTTGCAAATTGCACGTGAAATTGGGTTGCATGTGTTTTTGTGCGAGTGCCAATATAAACACATAACTGCACACTTAACAGAGTGCAAGATGCAATTTGCACATGAATACCTATGTGTACACATACAGACTGTATTGTCATTCGGTAGCTATACATATGCACTACATAGCCTTTCTGTTACAGCTGGTGTGCAGCAAAGTGGATCTAGCCTTTGCATGTTTCCAGGCACATAATTCACTTAACGTGTCACTTGTATATGCCTCATATGCAGCCTACTTCCATTTCTTGGAATGGGCTTTATTTCCCCATCTCACATGGGAGGTCTTCTTACGGAGCCAGTGTGGATACAGATGCATATCGGCACACATCTGCCTCACAGTGCTGAGCTGAGTCCCACACAAGGGGCTGGACACCGCTTTGGAAGACAACTGAGATACCTACTGCATCCACTAGTTGTGGTGTTTATGACTAGAGGTGGCTTGGGGTCAGTGCGTTTAGGACTAGACCATTAAAAGACAAAATACAAGCACTCCAGATGGGTAGGAATATTAATTGTTTCAATGAATAACCCTAGGCTATGTGAGACTAGACTACCATCATCTTTCCCTATGATCTACCATCCCCTGCAGTGAAGATCTACTCAAAGAAAGAATCGTGCTCCAGTTGTTCAGTTAACAAACTCACACCTCTTGTCGAATCTCTGGGTTTTGCACAGGGGAGGCACATGACCCTCAGCTGCAACTGGGGTACCTGTGGGTCTGCAAAGCAAGAAGCTGTCACATTTGGCAGCATGCAACCTGTCACTAGTTGCTAGCTCAGGAGGGGATCCATAGAGAGCTTGCAGTTTCCTCTGCCCCTTTGTGAGGTTGTCCTGCTTCCCTTTATTGTGGGGCTTCTCCGTCTTCTAGAGGAAGGTTGCCGATTGCTAAGCTTGTTGTTTGTGCTAACTCTAACGCCACACTCCTGTTCTCTCGTTACTGTGCAGGCTGGGGCTGTTAATAAGCCAGGGGACAGTATTCTGTGCCGCTGAACTGCACTTGCAAGGTGAGTATCCTCTTTTAAGATTTGGTGTGTCAGCAGAGCTGGGGTCAGAGTCCTTTGCCGTGCGTGCTGGTTTCCATCTAAGGCTGTAATTCTAGGTACACTTACCTGGAACCAAGCCTCGTGGAATTCCCTAGGCCTTCAAAGTAAATATAGTTAGGATCAGGTTGTAATTCTTGCTCAACAATTAGGCACGCCAGTCTCAGGCACACTTACTGGAAACTGAGTGCAATTGGAATCGTAGGACATGGGTACCTGTTAGACGTATTTACACTTCATATGCTAGGCTGCAATTTACCAGCTAATTTAGGCAAATTTAAGATTTAAACCAATGTAATCTAGTCAATTCAATTGTTCAGTTGTACAGGCATAATGATTTTGTGACTCAGGTTCAAACGTACACTTATTTTCTGTTTAATTCTACACGTTTACCTTACAGGGGCAGGTCAATGTGTATACACTTATTTATTTACTATATATATAGAATTGTGGCAGCTTAAGCAAAATCAACCTTTTCAATAAATTCCAGATAGTGTACATTAAATAAAACAGCGGGGGGAAACAATGCACTTTCTCATATTCCTTTAAGGAAGAGGAGTGTTGCATTTTTGTCTACATCTTCAGGCTTTTAACTGGTTCACAGATCAGGCCGTCTCCTTGGCATGTTCCTTAGGAGTTCTGTCCCTTCCCATAAAAGCAATGAATAATACATTTATGGAAATGTTGGTTGTCTTAAAGGAATTCTTTGACAGTCAGGCTGTGATCTGCACACCCACTTGCTGGGAAGCAAGTCCCATTTAACTCCATGCGACTTGCTGCCAAGTAAACATGCCTGGGACGGGGCGCAGTGTTTTCTTGCCCCTCTGCCCGATCTGCAGCAACAAGAGATGGGAGGAAGGACGAGGAGGAGGGAAACTCCTTCTTTCTTTTTCCCTTCCACTCTCCTCCTGAGAGCTTCTAGCTTGGACCTGCAGCTGTGTGTTCCCTGCTTGGCCTAGCCTGGGAGCTGCGGTTGTTGTTTGACCTGGTTTGTTTTGGGTTGTTGATCAAGCATGTCTTCTGTTTTGTTGGTGGCGCCAGTCAGTCTGGAGCAGAATGGTTCACACCCCCACTCTATTCATTCCTCTTCCACAGGTGTGCAGCAGGCAGATCCTGAGCCAGAGACGCAGAAAGAAAGACACATTAGAGAGGGAGGGGAAAAAAGAAAGAAAGAAATGTCAGCCACTGGGCAGAAGGAAAAATAATAATAAATCAACTACTCCAGAATTCTTTCCATACTTCCTTTAGAAAAAAAGAGAAAGAGAGAGAAAAAAAATTCACAACTTTGCACGTTCATAGCATTTTACACACATGTCTCTTAACTCTTTTGTTTTAGATCAGATGTGAATTGTACACTTGTCTGGGAGGGAGGGGGTTTAAATCTTCAGCATACGTAAGTGTGGCCCTTCTGTTGATAGAAGATCAGGGGCAAATCAGAGTTTAGAAGTATAACTTTAATGCGCTGAGCAGCTGAAAACTGAAGCTTTACTAATCTACCAGAGGCGTTGTAGATAACTTTTGTTTTGACATCTATTGTTTAAAATAGATGATTTTATTGTTTCCTCAGGGACTTTCTTCTCCCTGCAGGAGTGTTACATATTGTATAGATTAAAAAAAAAATGAGTGACATTTCATACTATGTATATAGAGAGAGGTTCTATAAGTGTGAGAAAAGTATATGCTTTAATAGACCTACTGTAATTATAAAATATTTTTAATTAAATATTTTTTGTAAATATTATAAAGCTGTGTATGTTTTTTTTTAAAATCTGTGGGAAGATTTCTTTAGGAAAACTGTTTCTGGCTTAAGTGCAGAACTGCTGATGATGAAAATATGTTGGATGTCGGGGGGGTGTCTCTTCCTTTCCTCTCCCCCCCCCCTTTAGATTCAGAAACCACAGCTGTAGGTAGAGTTGGTCCTGCATGAATGCATGAGATGTCTAACCACAAATAAACTTGTTGAGTCCATACAAATGTGTTTTTCTTTAATTTGAATTTAAAAAGATGTTTGTATCATACGGTTTTGAAGCTACATTTTTGTCTGTTAGGCACAGGGGGTGGTGGTTTATATTACAGTGTATGCGAAACAGCGTTGAGATGTAAGGGTTTTGTTTGTTACGAACTGAGATGACTACTTTTTTCAATATGGGTACAGTGCTGAGGAATAATAATGAGCATTTATAAAATTCTTTTGTTGCCTAAACAGAAATAGGAATCACAAAACACGGAACACTTTTTTAACACCAAGAGGGATGCTACCCCAGAATTTCAGCCCTGTGGCATATTGCTTTGGAAAAACAGTGAAAAATGTTTTCTGCTTATAACCAAAGGGCAAACTATCAACAAATGTACAGTTGCTGTTTCTTTCGTCCAAAGACTATTGATACTGAAACTTGGGGAGGGGGGGATAGGGGTGGGACAACAGGGAACATTTCAGTCTGATTACTGGTGTAAATCAATTTCAAAGAACTTAGACCAAAAAATAAAAATCAGATGACTGTATCAAGATTATTTTTCTAATATACAGCAGCATTCATTTCATTACAGCTCTGTTACATCTGAAAATCCTGTTTAGTCTCTTGTTATGTGTAACTTCTACATGTAAACATTAAACTAGATTGACGTGCCCTTGTGCTGTGCTTGGTTTCTTTCTTCAGTACTTGCAGAACTCCCTATTATCTGCTCTACTTTCCTTAAAACGTGGTGCTTAATGGTTAATCTTATAGCAACAGTTTGTATAGTCCATGTTCCACCTTCTGTCCAGCCTCTGAGAAAGGTACACATTTTGTGGGATCATCAGTATTCCACACACCAGTGAGATAGGATTTTCACAGAGTGGGTGAATTAAGTAGGATTTAACTGGGTGCTTTGTAAATAGTTAGCCAACTGTGTGTAGCATGGTCTGCTTGATTTATTTATTTTTTAAAAAAGTGGGCGGATTTGTTTCAGATTTTTAAAAGTGTCAAAGTACTTTGGCCTGAGGATCTTTTTTATTCTGTAAAATACTTATGTGCATACTGAAATAATTTATCTACTGACAAATGTGGTAAAAGGTCACTGTTTTCTTAATCAAAATGCCTAGTATTTGGCAATGAACTTAGCCAAAACACTAGCTTACAGTTGCAGATATGCTGCACCTAACACTATATATTTTTCTTACTGTAAATACTGTAAATCCATTAAATGAATGGTCTTCACATTCATGTAAGAGCCTAGACACCTGAGTTTGTTTGTTGCCCCAGCGTGAATTTGTTTGAAAGGAGTTTTAATGAACAACAATAGCAGCTGTTTTATAAAGCAACCGTTCATAGAAATGAAGAAATTCAAACGAATGAGGATTCCTTTATGGAGCATACTGAAAGGCTACTTAGAAGGATTGATAATTCTCTGTTGCATTGTGACATCTCAGAAGGAAAATATATCAAGCAGGTAGGTCAGCTCTCTGCGGGGGATTACCAAAATTGTTCTCAGGCTTCAGTTTAGTTAAGGTTAAAGAACACTTGCATCCACATGTGTACATGGAAAAGGTACTATTTTTGTGCAGAACAAGAGGAGAGGGAAATAATCAAAGACGTGCTTGAGTTGCTGTTCGCAGCTATTACTGTGTCTCATTCTAAGGGCAAGAGAAAAAGGCAGTTTGGAGGTTTGGATGGGCTTGCTGTTGCCCTTGCATGTCATTTGCATGCTGCAATACCTGCTTCATCTCAGAGGTCACTTGAGCCTTTTTCACAAGTGACACTAAGAACATCTTTGAGAACATTTCCAGCGTGGATGTTAATGCAGTGCAGTGAGCAAAATAAAGCACATCCATGCCACTTAGATCCTCTCAATCAATTCGCATAGCGGGTGTGAGAGATGCAAAAGCCAATCCAAATGTGTCTCTTCAATGTGACCTTGCCCCAGCCAAAATTTAAAACTATTTTCATCCTCATTAGCTTGAATAATAATGATAAAAGGCTCCTCCCAAAGTGGTCCATCGCTGTCGTGTACTGAAGGCCACCTTCTGTGCTGCTGACTGCTCAGTTCGATGGTTATTCCTTGCATAGTGACATTGAGAAGCAAGTACATCCTTGTAAGTGGAATAAATGTTTGGTTTACGCTGTAAAAGCAGTGCTAGCCGGCCAGTTAAATCCGGAGTTTCAGTTGCACTGTCAACAAGCAGTTAAACTTGCGCAGGCAGCTGGAACTTGCAGAAATGAGCCAACCTTGAAATGAGAATAGGACTGACAGTAGGAATCACCGGAATAGTTTCAAAGCGCCGTTCCAGTTTCTTACAAGCTACTTTCGCTGTTCTGCAGAATAACCCAATTCTTCAGTAAACTCTTCCAAATAATTGACTGGATGCTCATTGTCCACTTATACAAAACTAAATAACCCGATCATTGATGGAAAACACCACTGACAGGCCGTTTAGTATCCAAAGTTCATAATAATGATTGACAAAAGACATCACCATGTAAGGTGAAATAGGAAAGATCCATTACATACAGTGGTTGCAATCTATGGCTTCATTTCCAGGCTTCTCTTACCAGTTTAATGATGGCACCAACACTCACGACTCGAGAAACTAGGTTGAGCTGCTGTGACATTTTTATAATACTTAAGTGCTTTTCCTCTTCACAGACACCGCTGTCTAGGCATGTGAAAGTAGGTTCCGCAGCTGTAAATGCAACTTATACAACGAGAGCCTTTCCAGATGAGGCCAAATGCTCGTTTTCTCCCAGTAGCCAACCAGATGCTCATGGAAAACGTGGGACCTTAGTGTAAGAGCCCTTGCAATTCCCAGAAATTGCTATTGAGAAGCAAACTGCTTACCTCCAAATGTACATAGGATTTTTAGGCAGAGGAAGGTACTTAGGATGGGGAAGCTTGCCTATTTGATATACTTTTAGGCAAACAGCAGAGCAAGAAACGTGTATACTAGTGCAGTTTCCCCCAATAGGGGGAGTATTGTGCAACATCTCTTCCCAACTTGTCTTCTGCTTATTCTCCGCTCCTACAGGATGCCAAGGAGAGTGGTTGCTATTGCCTAATGTAGGAGAAGCCAAGCAAATAAGTGCAATAAGATAAACATAGTACTGCACCCTGCCCTGTCATGGCTGCCACCTGATAGTAGGATTGCTGACTGGAGGAGGCTGGGAAAGAGTGTGGATAATCCCTGTTTATTGCTCTGTCTGCACTGATTCCTAAATATCTGTAGCATCTGTACAGCTATGGAGGATCTCAGTGCAAATGTTAGTCCAGTGCTGTTTACAGTATGTGAGTCTCACTTTGGGCAGGTCATTGGATCAATGCCTCCACCACGCCTACAATACATTGATGCTTTTTATCTTTGTGATATATGAGTTCTCTGGATTCCACATTGGGAAGAAAGCATGCGAGATATGAAAGAAAAATGCTACGCATCTTTACCCAGAAGTAAAAACCACCAAGTTCAGTGAAACCCCCTGCAAGATTGCACATAAGATTGCAGCCTTGGCTTAATAACTAGGTGGCAGTCTGCAGAGGGTTGCTAAAGCAGAACCCCATTACCGTATACTTTTTATTTCTCAGGGGGGGGGGGAATTTCTGCGGAACCATAGACAAGGAGAGTAGATCTGTCTTTTTGTATTTTTAGCTGATCTTTTGTTCACCGAATGCCAATGATTAATGGACTAATACTGACTGTGTGTAATGAAAAGTAACAGCAAGGTTGTGGGTTTTGCAGTCTCTACATGATGATAAAGGCAACGGAATTGGTGTCAAAATGTAGGAACCGCTACTAACGTTTTCCTTGTCAGAAGTTATTCAGGTATGAGATCTTTTGCAGGTAAACACATTTTAGTAACAGAGAAGCAACTGGATATACCCCCTGGTTACCACAGTGGTTACTGTACACCAATGCTCCATTAATTAACATATATAGTATTTCTGAGGAGAAAAACATACTCTGCAAATATAGCATTTTTATGCTTCTGATGTTGAACTGTATTTGTACCAGCAAAAAAATTTACACACTGGTTTTAGTTGCAATGCCACAAGCTGCATTGTATGTCCCAATATTTAAATTAGTTCTAAATCACTCCTCTGGTTCTCAAGCTTTTATTACAGTTATATGCAATTTGTAAAATTTAATTAATAGTAAAATAAAATTCGTTTCTCAAAAATGGAACATGTTTCCAAATACAAAATGTGTACCTGGAGATATACTCTAAACTGCAATGAAACAACATGAAGTCTTGATATGTTCGCTTTTTTGTGATTTCTTTTTATCCCTCATGGAGCATTCTAGAGCTTTAGCCACAGAGCTTGTGCTTACTCCTGCCTCCAACAAAAAGGGCATCTCTAATCCACAAAAGAAACATTTCAACCAACCAACATAATACACACTAGAAACAGCTTCAGTGCAATCCTAGACGTGTTTGCTCAGAAGTAAGACCCACTGTTAGGATTTAGTAACAGCAGAATCCCATAGGTCTACTCAGAAATCAGTCCCAATGAGTTCAATGTGTAAATGACCTCAGCACTGCTCTTGATGTCATAAGTGTCTTCTAAACTACATAATTTGGGTGAAATCCATTCAATGAAGAATGACTTTTTCCAGATATCTAAGTAGATTGCATGAACTGTATATCCTTATACTTGCATGAGACCAGAAGATTATGAGCCTTGGCCAGAGGCACATGATTCCTGATTTTGAACAATGTATGGTTCAAAGGAACCTGTGTACAAATTTGAGCCAAACAAACCCTAGTATTAACAAGTTAAGTTATAAGGATAAGAGTCCTTCAACACTAATCTCCCTGATATATAATAATAATAATAATAATAATAATAATAATAATAATAATAATAATAATAATTTATTATTTATACCATGCCCATCTGGCTGGGCTTCCCCAGCCACTCTGGGCAGCTCCCAACGGAATTAAAAGCACAATAAAACATCAAACATTAAACAGGGCTGCATTCAGATATCTTCTAAAAGTCAGATAGTTGTTTATTTCCTTGACATCTGATGGGAGGGTGTTCCACAGGGCAGGCACCACTACCTGGTTCCCTGTAACTTCACTTCTCGCAGTGAGTGAACGGCCAGAAGGCCCTCAGTGCTGGACCTCAGTGTCCGGGCTGAACGATGGGGGTGGAGATGCTCCTTCAGGTATACTGGACCAAGGCCGTTTAGGGCTTTAAAGGTCAGCACCAACACTTTGAATTGTGCTCGGAAACGTACTGAATATGTTTCTATCCAAGGTTGCGTACAGATTTCCTTTTACTCTGCAACCAATGTGCTCCCACCACTGGTTTGTGAAGCTATGTACACGCAACATTAGCCACAACTCACATGTATCCTGTAGTTTCTTGAAAAATGCTATATTTTGATGCATCTTCTCTGAAAGCAGCTTCAATGCAATTTGAAATCGTAGGCCAGAAGAAGACAAACGTGCCCTCTCTCCAACCGCTGGTAGCAGACTACATAGAAACATATCCCGTCACACTGATGCGTACAACGATGTGCAAACGCAATTTGAATCAGAACTGGGGAATCAAGCTTGTTGCTGTGTTTTAAACCGGTCATGTGTACCCAGCACAAATCAGTTTCCAGTCTTGGTTTAACTACCTCACAGCCTAGCAAGTTTCTGCCTTTTGCATTGCCCTTTCTTTGCATTATAGGAGAGCAGAGTCCATGTTCCCAATCACCTCTTTCAAGTACTCTTCATTCTAACTCACAGCCTCTTTTGTCTTTTCATTTTTAAAGGTGTATTTCTTCCTTTTATGATATGGGCTTGGCAGAGTTCCACTTTCTCCTGGGTAGAATTATGAGAAAAGGGTGTCTGTATCTTTAATGGTGCTGTGTGAAGGAGAAGATTGACTGACTGGCAAGTTGATGCCTGAAAGTACATGTTTCAGGAAGAGAAAATAGGCTAAGCCTAGGAGACTTAACTGGTTTGAGTGGCTTTAGGTATGATGAAGTTGAAGGAAGCCTTGGTGGCTTCTACTTCCTGTTCTTGCATATTTTTTTCAAGGATGGAGAGGGCTCATAGGTGACTAGAGAAGATATGACCTATATCAAATGCTGTCATCGCCAATTTAATGATCTTAAGTATCAAGAATGAGACTTTGGCTTGTGAACTTGTAGATCTATCAGTTGAAGCAAACAGTACTGGGCTAGAGAGACAGTCTGACCCAGAGAGATATTTCTATCTCCTTTTCATCCAAAACAGAACTTTCACATCTCTCATGCATGGGGTGGGGGGAATGAATGATCATCTCTCATGCATGGGGTGGGGGGAATGAATGATAGAAATGCAGGAGGAGCAGGAAGCATGAGGTACTTCCATTTCTGGTTCCCTCTACAACACAGGGATATCTGAAGCTGAGCTTCTGGTGGCATGAACGCCATCCAATATTATGGCATGTACTCAATACAGTGGACTCTTGGGTTACGTTACCTTTGGGTAATGTAACTTTCGGGTTGTGAACGCAGCAAACCCAAAAGTGTATAATTCCAGGTTTCACCATGCAAGCATGTGCAGAAGCTTTCTGTCATGCCACACGTGTGTGCAGAAGCAGTGCCTCATGTTGCAGACTTTTCAGGGTATGTACAGATCCCCAGAATGAATTAAGCTCATATTTGAAGGGTCCACTGTACTCATTGGGCTGGGACCCACCATGCAACAACAACTCTGCTAATTTTCAGGGTTGCCACTACTTTCTTCTTCTACCTCTCCTCCTCCTCCTCCTCACTACAGTCGTACCTCGGGTTACAGATGCTTCAGGTTACAGACGCTTCAGGTTACAGACTCCGCTAATCCAGAAATAGTACCTCAGGTTAAGAACTTTACTTCAGGATGAGAACAGAAATTGCGCCACGGTGGCGCGGCACCAGCAGGAGGCCCCATTAGCTAAAGTGGTACCTCAGGTTAAGAACAGTTTCAGGTTAAGAACAGACCTCCAGAACGAATTAAGTTCTTAACCCGAGGTACCACTGTATTTGCTGCTGCATTTTTATAATCCCCACGTAATACACCGACTCCACAGCAATGTGGAACTTCAGGGTAGAGCAATGAACAACATAACAATATGACAACTATCTACTATCCCTCACTTATGCTGGTCCCTACAGGTGGCCTACCATGAGGCAGCCGCCTCAGGTGATGGATACTGAGGGGGCGTGGCTATGTGTGCCACGTGACCTGCCCTGCATCTTCCCAGCTCACCCCTTAGCCCCAACCATGATGAAGAAGAGCTACTTAGAAAATGAGCTCCACCTCAAGCAACACACCTAAGACTAATGAGAGTTTTCAGAACTGCTTAGGTAGACAACAACTCCTTACGACGTTTGCAAGAAGAAATTGTGAGAAATGATTGAGCAGACTAGAGAAGACACTCGCCAAACAAAAGGCTGCTTGGTCTCATGGTCTGATTACATGGTTTAAAGCAGTCAGTAAGGACTTCATGGAGAATACCTGGTTGACCTTAAAGCAGGTCCAGTTGCGGACGAATCTGGGGTTCACGCTCATCTCGCTCTACAGGCCGAGGGAGCCGGCGTTTGTCCGCAGACAGCTTCTTTGTGCAATTGGTTGGCTAAATGCTGAGGGAACATGCTCAGAATCACATTTAACATTCAATCTGGAGAACTTCTGGAGGAAACAATGCTCAATTACATTATAAGCATTATGACCTAGACAAATTTGCATACTGTGAACTCAGTAATCATGAATTTTGATACACCATTATTCAGAAAGAAATTAAATTTGGATGTCTTTCCACTTTCAAAAACTGCTGGAACCCTGACAGTTTTGGGCCCATGAGCTTTTTAACGGTAGACAGAAGCTGTCAGCATCAACTCTCAGCATTCCTTCTTTTTATTTTCCATGGGTCTTACCATAAACTGGGTCTTAGCTGTCTTTCACTAGATATGAGAGTGTAATCCTGCATACAAATAACATTTATTGATAACCACAATGTGACCCAAAGTGAAAGATATTCGTTTGCATGGGTGGAATGGCTGCCTAATTGACAATGGGCTTGAGTTTCTAAATCCTAATTTGGGGCCCATGTTATTGCTCATTTGCAAATTAACATCTTTTTGACTGGTTTAGCTTGTTTTGCAGAGAACATGATTTGCTAGCAGTTGATAAAAGCAATGCTTAGACAATTTTTACAATGCATCCCATTTACTTGAAGAGCGTAATGGCTCCTTCTGAGCCGTATGTCATGTAAATAAGTATTTCAAACATTTTTTAACATGCATATTATGCACTCCATAGATCAATGGCTCCTTTGAAGCGCTTGCACTTTATCTTGTAAGTTGCATTTAGACTTTTTAAAAGATGTATTATTTATTCAATAGGCTATCACTTCTTTCAGAGATTCTTCATTCTATCATCTAAATATGTATTTAGTCCATTTAAAGATAAATATCTCTTCATGTCGTCAACAGATTGGAAGAGCTCTTCTGGAAATATTAATCAGGGAAAATGCTCAAATGTACCTAAAGCAGCCTGTAGCATAAACCAACATGCCTTGCTTTGGAATGTTTTTTCATGCTTGTTACTTTTACTCACCACCCACGGATTTGGTGGTTCAGAACCTATTTGGCCTGGCACTAATGTTGTGGTGCTAAATTTGAAACCTCACATCAAAATATGCAGATGTCAAAAATGAATAACATTATGGATGTATTGCATTAACAGGCTCAGGGCTTAGATCAGGGAGGGATCCCAGTTTCAATAGCACAGAAGCGTAATGGTTATGAGCACAAGGTGGCTTTCTTCACCCTTTCTGGCATTATATTAAAATCTTTCCAGAGACCACGTGGAATGGACAAGACATATGCTAGGAATGGAAGTAGCTGCAGGCTCCCCAATGCTGATACAAGTAGATGAACCGAAATGTTCTTTGATAATCATTCCATTTTCTTCACTATCTATCATCCTATTAAGTGTGAAAAGATACAGTGGTCCCTTTTGGGAATCATGGATGCCAGGGTGTAGCATCAGCAAGACACATTGTTGGTCCGTCTCGGACATGAAGCTGCAGGTCTTGCTCCAGTGAGATTGGTCAACAACACAATTTGCCCATGTCATTCACTGGCAGCTGTGTGTAAGTTCCAGTGTGGTTGTTGGCGGGTGCTATAAGCTATCAGGAGTGTCAGACTGGGAGCTGGGAGCAAACCTAATAACTTGCTGCATCAGTGTATCCATTTATTGAAAGGGGGAGATTTCTCTCTCCGGTGTTTCAGCACCACCACCATGGTTAGTGGCTAAGGAATAATATTAAACTACAAGCTCGTGAGGGACGCAGGTGGCGCTGTGGGTTAAAGCCTCAGCGCCTAGGACTTGCCGATTGAAAGGTCGGCGGTTCGAATCCCTGCAGCGGGGTGCGCTCCCGCTGCTCAGGCCCAGCGCCTGCCAACCTAGCAGTTCGAAAGCACCCCCAGGTGCAAGTAGATAAATAGCGGGAAGGTAAACGGCGTTTCTGTGTGCAGCTCTGGCTCGCCAGAGCAGCGATGTCATGCTGGCCACGTGACCCGGAAGTGTCTCCGGACAGCGCTGGCCCCTGGCCTCTTGAGTGAGATGGGCGCACAACCCCAGAGTCTGTCAAGACTGGCCCGTACGGGCAGGGGTACCTTTACCTTTACCTTACAAGCTCGTGAAGCTGAGGCTCCAATACTTTGGCCAGCTCATGAGAAGAGAAGACTCCCTGGAAAAGACCCTGATGTTGGGAAAGATTGAGGGCACAAGGAGAAGGGGATGACAGAGGACGAGATGGTTGGACAGTGTTCTCGAAGCTACGAACATGAGTTTTACCAAATTGTGGAAGGCAGTGGAAGACAGGAGTGCCTGGCGTGCTCTGGTCCATGGGGTCACAAAGAGTCGGACATGACTAAACAACTAAACAACAACACAAGCTCAACAAGGGTTAGGTGACACAAGGAACCAATAAGGTTTCACCTGGCTCTTTAAAGCTGCTGGTTCTGGCTGAGCACTGAGACTGCTAGGGGCACCTACACCCAACCAAGGACTTGTCCTGCCACCTGCATGGGGCAATGCAGTCTCCCCAATTCCCTTACACCCCTTTCTCTCCTCTGCTGTACATCCATTTCTAAGTGAGTGGCAGCAACAGGAAAAAAGGGAGACAGATGTTGAGAATAAATACCCAGAGAATCATAGCAATTTATGGTCATACAGAGCAGGCCAGGCTGCTGATGGTCCTATGAAATCACAGCCAACCCCATTATATTTCCTGGCGTTATCAGACTCTACTCCAGCCCCACAAAGTCTACCCTATATATCCTTTTGTGGATTTGGGGGATGGAAATTAAAGCTTCCTTCCCTTTTAAGCATGGGATCTGATGATGAATGTTGAACCTATGGATCACTGCAAGGAGAAAAGTGATGGTTTATTTGGTTTATTTGTTTACTTGGCCCATTAACTTTTTCCTTGCACTAGCTATACTTGCCATGGTTCTTTAATATATATGTATATTTTAAAAAGCTCCAAAAGTTAGAGGTAGATGGCTGCCCATCGGCTCCTCCATCCAGATACCAATGGAAGGCTTATACTCATTTATTTACAGAATCTGCATACCAATTTAAGCAGTTTACAACGTAAAATCATAATAATCAACAAACACTAGCCATAGAAGAAGCCCAATAAAATCTGTAAGGTAAAGTAAAGGTAAAGGTACCCCTGCCCGTACGGGCCAGTCTTGACAGACTCTGGGGTTGTGCGCCCATCTCATTCAAGAGGCCAGGGGCCAGCGCTGTCCGGAGACACTTCCGGGTCACGTGGCCAGCGTGACATCGCTGCTCTGGCGAGCCAGAGCCGCACACGGAAACGCCGTTTACCTTCCCGCTAGAAAGCGGTCCCTATTTATCTACTTGCACCCGGAGGTGCTTTCGAACTGCTAGGTTGGCAGGCGCTGGGACCGAGCAGCGGGAGCGCACCCCGCCGCAGGGATTCGAACCGCCGACCTTTCGATCGGCAAGTCCTAGGCGCTGAGGCTTTAACCCACAGCGCCACCTGCATCCCTAATAAAATCTGTAGTGAGTGCCAAATGCTCCAAAGAACAGCAGGACTACATAAACTCTGCCCTCAGACCTCCTCCTTCACAACTGAGGGCATGGTTCTCAGAAGTCCAGGAGAATAAGATACCTCTGGAAATAGATGGGACTAAGCAAGCTTTCTGAGGAAGGGCATTCTATAACAACAGGGCAACAGCTGAAAAGGCTCTCCTCTCAGTGGGTGCTAAACTTGCACCTACAAATTATTGCAGCCCAGGAAAGTCCTCCTTAGGCCGCTCTTCAAATTCAAGAGCTGGGAAATCAAATGGGAGAAGTTACTATCTTGCATCTTCCCTCTTCATAAAACTATTCTGTCTCTAATGGGGAAACGGAGCTGAGAGCTAACCCACAGGAAAACCTTAGTGTCGCTGCTTAAGAGGAAACGTTTGCTTTGCGGGAGCAATCCACATAGACCACTACAGGATCTCATATAGGATGAAATAAAGCTTTCACTGAAACAGAAAATGTGCAGCTCTAATAAGAAGAAAGCTAAAATTACTTTCAAGCTAGCTTGCCTGTAGAACAAATGTCATTTGCAAAATCTAATATGAGTGTTGTTTGTACACTCTTCTTAAATTCCCATTCTATGTTTATTTTATTAGCATTAACGTCCAACAGAGACCTCATCATTTGCTATGGAAACACAATAAAAATAAGGAAGGGGGAGTTTCAAGAAATGCACTTTTAAAAAAATGGTTGCAAACTAAAAGTTTTTTAGCACTTGCTCGTAGGTTTTGGAACGATGGCTTTGCCAATACACCTCTGAGGGGGAAATATTTTGTGACTCTGCCTCTAATGTTTATCTTGCCGCCCGTTAATACCAGCTGTGTCACTCACTTTGGACCTGCCATCAATATTGTATGGGTTGAATCCAGACTGAATTAGATGATTTTAACTCCCACTGAAATCAGTAAAAGTTAAGTCAAGACTAACTTGTCCAATTGATTTCAATGGGACCTAAGTTGTCTTCCTTAGTCTGGCTCCAAACCTTATGTATTCTGCACTTCCAAAGTTCTAGCTTTGCATCAACTCTGAACTCATACTGGAATTAGAAAATTCAGAATATGTGGGATGAAAGGGCACATAACACCAGGAGCAATTTAGATCCCTGATCCCTAGCATTTTGCAAGCCTTGATTCAGCCTCTGCCTGTTTTTTTTTTGGGGGGGGGGGGGTTGGAAGACCACTTCACACATGACAGTTTTCCTGTGTGGCTGTACCTAGTATTATGAATAAACTGCCCTTGATACAGCAATATATTTCAGTGTGGTGTACAAAATAGCATTCTGTACAAAATTACAAAAAAGACCATGAAGTAACAATACAGTAAAATTAAGAAGTATTAAGTTAAAGTTTTAGCTTCAATAAACTAAGTATATCCTCATCTAAACGTTTTTAACATGGTATGGAGAATAATATAGTAATTATGCCAGGTGTAAAGGTAAAAAGTAAAGGCTTCCGGTCCACCTGCCTTAATGGAGGCAGCCCCCACGAAAGTGGGGGATCATTGGCAAATCTTTAACTGGAAGGAAAAGAATCCAGGGGCTGTGATAAGATCTGTGACATGTTTTACTAGCGAAGATCTGTGACATGTTTTACTAGTGAGACAGAATGGTTTCTAGCAGACTGGTGCCTGTTCCAAGACATTGAAGCAAGGGACAGAGAGATAAGACCTCTGAGAAACTTCGAGCTTCAGTTCCGCCCCAAGACACAATGGGGAAAAATCAACAGCTGGGAAGTGAAAGAGATAAGGCCATATATGGACAGTAGGAATCTGGACAGTAGGATATAACAGATATAACATATATGGACAGTAGGATATAACAGTTCACACGCAAGGCAAAATAAAGATACTAGTTTGAGTTCCTCACTTGAAGCTTTATAAATTTATATATTATAACATCCCAAATGGAAATAATTAATTATGCAGCTGTTGACTAAGGGAATATTATAATAACTGAAATGTAACTGATATTAATTAAGATTATGGAACACAGTGATATAAGATCAGAAATGCACCCAATCCACCATGTGAGGAGCCATTTAACTAAAATACATTAATTGGAAGTTGATTGGCACTTTGATAATTGTATAATCTGAGAATTAATTGTTATTGTTATAATTAAGCTATTATGGGAGTTATATTGGAAAATTAATTTCAAAATTTCAAAAAAGAAGGTAAAACATAAAGGTAAAGGATGGTTAAGTCCAGTCAAAGGTGACTATGGGGTGTGGCGCTTATCTTGCTTTCAGACCAAGGTAGCCAGCATTTGTCCACAGACAGCTTTCCGGGGCATGTGGCCAGCATGACTAAACTGCTACTGGCGCGTGGAATGGACCATGACAAGTGCCAGAGCGCACGGAAATGCTGTTTACCTTCCCACCATAGCAGTACCTATCTATCCACTTGCACTAGAGTGCTTTCGAACTGTTAGGCTGGCAGAAGCTGGGACAGAGCAACAGGAGCTCACCCCGTCGTGTGGATTCGAACTACTGACCTTCTGATCAGCAAGCCCAAGAGGCACAGTGGTTTAGACTACAGCGCCACCCACATCCCTGCCAGGTGTACCAACCCTAGGAGGATATTCCAGAATCAAGGAGCCACCACACAGAAGTCACTATTTTCCTGTACATATATAATGCACTTCTCCTCAGGATATAAAAGAGCCTCCTCTTATAATCTTGTGCAGAGGGAGAATTTGTGGTAGCATTATCAATTGCAGCTTCTGATAATGGAAAATCTATTAGATGAACTAATCCCTCAGACAGGCTGGGTTAAAAAAAGTGGGGGCACCTGATGCACAGGATAATCAAGTGTCCAGATCACAGGAAAAAAGTGAGTGAAAACTGGGGACATAGCAGTAGTAGGAGGAAAACAAATGTCTGAAGAAAAATGAGAGCATTGAAGAACTTTGTCTGAGGGTAGAGTGGCAGGAACAACACCTTAGGAATATAACAGAAGAAGTATAATGCCACTGATGTAATTGAAGAACCACTATGAGCCATTGGTTCCAGACTCCAGTTCCTAATACAGTGGTACCTCAGTTTACGAACTTAATCTGTCCGGAAGTCCGTTCTTAAACCAAAACCATTCTTAAACTGAGGCGTGCTTTCCCTAATGAGGCCTCCCACCACCAGTGCCCTTCCACCATTCCATTCTTAGACCAAGGTAAAGTTCGCAAACCAGAACACTACTTCTGGTTTTGCGGAGTTCATAAACTGAATAGTTCGTAAACAGGGCTGTTCTTAAACCGAGGTATCACTTCACAAAACAAATGCACACATATGTCGGTTAATCACTGTGCAAAAGGAATAGCTCAGTTCCTGTGTCTGTATTGTGTTCTCACATGCCTAAACTTCTGTGTTCAAGGGACATAACTCTTCTGAGCAACGTAGCTTGCAAACTAATGTTTTTAGATAAACTTTTCTGTGCTGCTGTTGAAATCAACAGGAACTTTGCCATTGTCTTCTATTGGAAGAGGATTAAGCTTTTATTGAGATTGTCTGGATTTAATTTTTCACTCTGTTAAGCCTGAGTGCTAAATATGAACCATCCTATCCTGCTTTGTTTACTCAGATTCACCGAAACCTTAAAACAAACACACAATTCCAGGTAAATCTGAGGTTACAAACAATCCCCATTCTGTTCTCTGTCAGACAGGTGTGAGAGAGCACCTGTGCAACTCTGTGCAGAGTCACCCGTTTTCGGGGCGGGGCAGCATCAATGGGGGGCAAATCCTGCTCTGCAAGGATGTCAAGCTAATCTTTGTTTAACTCTTGCTGGAAGTATCTGTGGCAACAAACTGGATACAGGCAAACAAACAGCTCTATCCGCCACTCCCCCCCCCCCATTCCCCGCCGGCTGTCATTTTGCAGCTTACTACAGGCACTTATTATATGAAGCAAAAGCAGGGACTCAGTGTCAACAGAAGGTAATGGGCACGACGATTATTTGAACAGGTGTGTGAGGTGTTACTACACTGAGAGTATTCAAGAGTCGCTGGAGTGAGCAGTTAGGACAGAGCTGTGCATGCAATAACCGGAGCTCGCCGGAGTTTATTGTCATAACAATCACGTACAGTTTTAAGGTTTCACAATGAGCTGCTGTGATTTGGCCAGTGTGTTCAACCGGTTTTCAGGTAACTGCCCTCTCCTTACTCCAGGAAAAGTCAGCATTCGCACTGAGAAATGTAGCCTTCCTTCAGCAACCATTACACACACAGGTAAGCATCCAGGGCAGTGATGGGGAACTTCTAGCGTTAGGCTGTTTGCCCCCAAACATGTTAACCTGCTCCACACCTGATCATAGCCGTCAACATTTCCCATTTTTTAAAGGAAATTCCCATATTCCGAATAGGATTCCTCACAAGAAAAGGGAAAAATTGACAGCTATGCACCTGATGTGGAGTGTGGAGAACAGAAAGACACAGCTTCGGAGGAACAATTGTCAGCCTTAGAATACACTCTCAAATGGTCTTCTGCAAGCAGGACTCATTGCCTTTTAAATTTGGTGCCAAATGCAAGAACCTCTAGTATTGGCCCCATTTGGGAGCTCCGTATTTTTGCTCCCAATTGAAGCCAAACCCTTCAGAAAGCAGGGCTTGCAGTCAGCACCAAAATTAAATTCAGCACAGCATGCAGCACCCACTAGGATAGGCTGGATTTAAAGCTGACATTGGATGGCATTGGGTGACTGACAGACGGGCATCCCCGCTGAGCTGTCAGAAGTGGCTTGAGGCGAGCGGCCAGTTCTGGATCTGGCCCATTGACTTCAGCAGCTCGATAACCATATGGTCACATCTGCACCATTCATTTAAAACATAACTTCCTCCAAAGAATTCTGGGAACTGTAGTATATTCCAGGGTGATGGGCATTGTTGCTATGTGAGAGGCAAACGATTGTTCCCAGGATTCTATGAGGGAAGCCATGTACGTTAAACGTCGCTTATGTGGCTGTAGATAGCAGAGGGGAAGCCTTACTTCTCAAAATGGGTAGTGTAACTTGGGAATATTGCATATAGCAGGGAATGGGAATATTTTTCAGCCTGAGGGCCACAATTCCTTTGAGGCAACCTTCCGGGGCCACATGCCATTGGTTGGTGGGGACAGAGCCAAAGTGGGTGGAGCCATAAACATTTTACCTTTGTGCCTTAGGCTAGATTTTAGACACAAACACCTATCTATCCTTCATCCAAGTAAACAAGGAGCACTATCACAGTTTAAGGAGAGATCCCAGCCAAGATGTGAAGCAGGGCCAATGTGAGGTGTGGCTAGGGATGTGGGTGTTGTCTGTGGAGAGTCCTGAGCACTAGATACAGAGGCCTAGATTTATTCCCCTGGCCTGAGATTTCCCCACGCTCAGTTTTAAAACAAGGTGCTTTCCGCCTCGCTTCATGTATGTATTAGTGCTCTTCCTTTCTCATATTAAAGGTAAAGGGACCCCTGACCATTAGGTCCAGTCGTGACCGACTCTGGGGTTGTGGCGCTCATCTCGCTTTATTGGTCGAGGGAGCCGGCGTACAGCTTCCGGGTCATGTGGCCAGCACGACTAGGCCACTTCTGGCGAACCAGAGCAGCACACGGAAACACCGTTTACCTCCCCACCAGAGCGGTACCTATTTATCTACTTGCACTTTGACGTGCTTTTGAACTGCTAGGTTGGCAGGAGCAGGGACTGAGCAATGGGAGCTCACCCTGTTGCGGGGATTCGAACCACCGACCTTCTGATTGGCAAGTCCTAGGCTCTGTGGTTTAACCCACAGTGCCACTCGCGTCCCTTTTCTCATATTAGAAACAATTTTTTAAAAAACCCCATTCTGAACTGCTCTAGGCAAAGGATAAAGAGAGGGAAAGATGACATTATGTCTCATGGAGATTCTCCAAATGGCGAGTCTCCATAGCAGTAAAAGCGAGCTGCGTGAACGCAGCTTTATTGCAGCAGTTCTAGGACGTCTGGGGGGCTAACATTGATTTGCCCATGGTACAACTCCAAGTGCTACCAAATGCGCAAAACCACTCTGCCCAGTGACCATTGTGGGGCTCAAAAAGAATGAGTGTATTGAGGGCAACAGCAGCTGTACAATAGTGCAAGTCTTTGAGAGCTATTTCTGTACACACAGCTGAGAGAAAGAGAGGGAGAGGGAGAAAGACAGAGTGTTAAACACCTGGGTATTAACATCAGAAGAGGGCTCAGGGGATAAATATGGCTTTGTTCAAACTTGGTCCTATATATGTATGTGTGAAATAATGAGAGAAACATGCAAATCAGGTCCTTTGTTTTCCTTTTTCAAAAATAAGGCTAGCATCTGTTAGAGGTTATACTTCAAAAAAATGTTGCTGGCGCTCTCCATGTCTGACTGCATAGATATATATCTGCTCGTGATTCTCAAAATGTGATTCGGGACTCCCTGAGGAGGCTGAGGCAGAGCTAGAGGGGATGTCACCTTGCTCCTGGTCATTTGAACCCTGTATTGGGAGGGTTGGCCTTGCCTGGGGTATGATTAGCCATCTGAGCCTTGTGGCTAGAACCCAGGACACCGGGGTCCAGTCCCCCCCCCCCACAAATGGACTCAGCAACTCTGGTCTACCTCTCACTGAGGTGGTAGACCTATGTGTAATGTTTACCACTTCAAGGTGAAAGCGGGGTGTAAGTTGACTGAACGGTTAATAATGACGACAACAACAGCAACAACAACATCGCAAATAAAAAATGCCCCGCACACCATTGTTAGTTGGTACAGAAATCCAAGTATTCTCTCTGACCTGATAGTTCTCTATGTAATTCAGTCATGGGATTTCCAATCCACTGTCTTTAGATGTACTTACCAGCACTCTTTTGGAACTGTTTATGAAGGGGGTCATTTGTAGGAGAAAAACTGTAGGCAGTTACATCTCCTGTTACATCTCCACTCTAAAGTTGTCCTCCAGAGGCAGCTTTTCATTTTAAAATATACTGAAGCTTAACTGCATACCCCTGCAGTTAGCACTACAGGTGTAACACTTGAAAATACAATACAACATGAACTGGCTGTATGAGCAGCACATGAGGCCTCTACAAAAGCCCTTCCGGACTGGAACATAACTGCACCTCTTTATCTGGAGAGGCATGTTGGCTAAGAGTGGTGTCATCACTTGACTTCTTTCACCTCTTAAGCACCATGCAAGGGAGCATGGGATAGACACACTTAGCCTCCCCACATGAAACACAGATGGGACACAGACATGAAAATGTTTTTCCGCTGCTCAGAGCAGCGTTACAGGCAGCACAGCAAGGAATAAACTGAATCGAAACAAGTGGAGGGCAAAGCGATGGAGGGGCTCCTCCCATTTCCCCACATGCTGGGGGAAATAACCTATGGAGCAGGGGGCAATTTTATCCACACAGTGGTACCTTGGGTTACAGACGCTTCAGGTTACAGACTCCGCTAACCCAGAAATAGTACCTTGGGTTAAGAACTTTGCTTCAGGATAAGAACAGAAATCGTGCAGCGGCGGCAGCAGGAGGCCCCATTAGCTAAAGTGGTACCTCAGGTTAAGAACAGTTTCAGGTTAAGCACAGACCTTCAGAACAAATTAAGTTCTTAACCCGAGGTACCACTGTATTGGCTTTCTGCTCATTTGGAAACCCTGGAAGTTCAGAGTTCTAAATTGTCCGGGGGGGGGGGGGGGCTACACAGATGGAAAAGACCCGCAGCTTCAAAAGTTATCCCTCAACACATGAGGGCCTGCGAGGGGCCAAAGGGATCTCAAGAGTGGGGCTTAATGTGCAATCCAGCCCCCATAGTCTTCATGTTGCCCTTTGCAATGGCAGTTCATGTTTCAGCCATAAAGAAAAGGTAAGCTAGAAAATGAAATCTGGGAAACTAAATCAATAAACAAAGCAGAGGCTATTACAGGGCATAGAGAGTTGGACTAGATGATCCTTAGGGTATCTTCCAACCCTACAATTCTAGGATTTTCAGAAGGGTCTGTTTAATATATGTTGTGTGTGTTGGGATGTTCTTTCAGCAAGAATGCAGCGCTTTCTTTTTGTGAATTGTTTGTACATCTTTAATGAGAAAAAGGAGGGAGGGGATAATTCTTCATAGGCATCCTCTTTGTACATGGATTTTCTTAACAATTCACTCAGGAAGAGCAGCTACATAAGATTACACAATGGTGGTATCTCCACAAATTGCTTAAAAGATGCTACAGCCAACTTGACAGTACTTTTATTCATTCGTCAAATTGTTTACAGCTCAGCTTTCAAGGGTTTTAAACATCAAGCAAATGATGTTTCGCTCACGCTTGATCGTGGCATCGGCTACAAATGTTTTTAACGAGCAACTTTTTATTAAGCTGAAGGAGAATAAAATGATGATTGTGTAATTGTCCCTGTTGTCTTTTCCCCACCTTAAAGTTACACCGCGTGCTGGCTGTGGGAAATGTTTGTTTTAAAAAGTAAAGGTTGCAAAAAGTTCCAGTGCAAACCACTCACAAACACACACACAGCCCTTCCCTGGAGAACAGGAGTGGGGGGACATTTCTCAGTCTGGGGGCCACATCACATTCTGGGCCTGTGGCTCACATACCATTGGTGGGCAGGGCCAGAGCCAAACGTAAGCAGAGCAATGAATGTGACTTTTTACCTTTTTACAGTAGGCTGGGACCACTCCCTATCTTCCATCCAGGGAAGGAAGAGGCATTATCAGAGTTCAATCATACATGCTGTTGGGGTGGGGTTGAGGGAACCAACACGTTGTGAAGCTGAACCAGTGTGGACTGGGAAGAGTTCAGAGGGCCGGATGGAGAGGGCCTGCTGGTCCTGACGTTCCCTATCCCTGCTGCAGAAGGAAAGAGAAGATCTGAAAAAGCAAAACACTTAGTCCTTCCCCCCACCTGTTTCTAAATGTCTCCTCTATACCACAGAAGGCAGGGCATGGGAGGGGAGAATCTATCCTCAGAGGCAGATTTAGGGCAGCTTGATCTGTTCCCCTGTATAGGCTGCAGGGGCCAAGAGGGGTGACTTCCTGCCTCCTTCCCAAGGCCTAGTAAGCGCTGGGCTTTAGGAAGAAGGTGTGAGGGCTCTGACAGGGTCCTAGGATCCTCATGCCTCCTTCTCAAACCCCAGAGCTTCACTTACCTGGCTTTGGAAAGGTGGCACAAGGGCTGGGAGGGTGGCATCAAATTAGGCCTCGCACAGGGCACTATATTATCAAGGTCTGCCCCTGGTATCCTGCTGGATGGATGGCAGAATAAGACCTCAGCTCCACTCCCACACACACACACACACACACTACTACTAGGGTTCCCAGCTGGAGAGCTTCAAAATAAGGAGCGTATTGTATACACTCACACACCCACATCATACCCACAACAGTGGTGCCCCCAGAGCAGGACTCTGGGGGAGAAGCCCAGGGCCCCACTCAGCAGAATGAGCAGAAGTGCCCCCCAGATTCAGAGAGGTTGGCTTACCACATCTTGAAAGAATACATATTTCTGTCTAGAGAGGGTGGGCCAGGTGAAACAGGCACTTTTAATTGTTGTGCTGAAGGGGGAAATTCAGCAAGCACAACTTGCCACACTCCAACCCATTCATGCTGGATATCCGTCCGAGAGATTTGTAGTTGAGCACAGTTATGAGTACGTGTGACCCTCATCTGCTTGACCTTCATATCTCAGAGCCTGCTGCTGCAGGTTGGTTTGAAGCAAGGTTCAGTAAATATTTGCTAAATATGCATAGTCTTCCCTTTTCTCCCCCTGCCCTTTAGTCCCAGTAGTAGGACTGAGGAGGAAAAGTGGGTGGAAGGTTTCTGAGGGAGAAAGAGAGGCGAGCCACAGAGCTGTTTTGAAATGTAGACACTCTACTCCCATCCACACCATACATTTAAATCACTTGTATGCTACTTTAATAGCCATGACTTTCCCCAAAACAATCCTGGGAACTGTCATTTGTTTAATGGTGCTGAGAGTTTTTAGGAGACCCCTCACAGAACTACAGAGAGAATTTCATGGGAGCTTCAACCACCTTTCATTATTTCTCACAGACAACCGTAGGAAAAACCCGAGCCCAGAGAAGAACTGAGTCATCATTATAACTTTTGCAATGCCCTAAACACCTCCTCCTCCTCCACTTCCAGTTAGGGATGGGTGACTTTGGGTTCACATATTGTTTCAGGAAGTGCAGGTGAGGTAGGCTGAGATTTAAGTTCAAACTCAAGTTCTCCCCTGCTTCCTTTTGACTCCTTCTTGGGAGGTGCCTCAGTCTACCAGCAGTGACAAGCAATTCTATGCAGCAATAAGGACCCGGAAATACTTTACAACAGGTGCATCTTGGTTTGGCATGAAACCAGATACTGTTTTGTTGCAAAAACAGTCTGTCACCACATAATGCAAACTGCTATTGATATTCACCGTAAACATTTGCACCAAGTTTCCAAAAAGAGCACAGGGATTCCAGAGACATTTAGTTGCAAATTATCAGCATATAAAAGCCTGCTCAATTGAACCTGAATATTAGGAAACAACATATTTCAGCAAATAAGTACCACCTCTTGTTCCCTCCAGAGTAAGAAAAGCAGCAGATTTTCCCCTCACCATCCTCAATGGCTGAACTGTGTGACTTTCACTATTACTATATAAACAGCGTTTGCTTGAAAAACCCAAGAAACTTACGCCGACTCACATTCTGCTGTCACAGGGCCACTTCACATGCCGAGAAATTAGCAGCACATATTGTAACATGTGAAACAGAAACAACATTGCCGCCGAAACCCAGGCTTGTAGCTGCAGTATCCTCTGGAGAGTTCACAGAGTGTAGAGGTTAGGGTTTGGAACTAAGATCTGGGAGATCTGGGTTCAAATCCCCATTCAGCCATGAAATTAACTGGGTGGGGGTGACTTTGGTTCGGACACTGTCTCTCACCCACAGGGTTGTAGTGAGGGGGAAATGGGAGAGGGGGAAATAACCACCCTGAGCTCCTTGGAGGAATGGTAGGATAAAAATGTCATGAACAAATAAATGAGGAGCAGGAAGAGGATGGGCTGACTGCACAAACAATCTTGGAATGCAATCCAGTACTAAAAAAAAATGTCTATCCCTCTATGCTATGAAAACAAAGAGTTATGTTCAACAAAGCCATTCTTCTTGCGCAAGGGCTTCAGCTTGCACAATGGAACTTCCATGCCCTCCCGCCCCTGGCACATCCTAAAATCTGTTCCAGGTTTCTCCCCAACCCTCTGGAGAAAATGTGGGGAGGGAGCATGAGGGGAAAGGAGGAGGAAGGGAAGTTTAATAGCACAAGTGGAAGTCCTTGCAAATGCAAGACAACTTCATTGGATACAACCCAAAGAACAACTGAAGGGAGAGAACCGGCCTCAGCCCTTGCTTGTTTTGACAACTGGCCTGAAAGCAAAAATACTGGTTGTTTGGCAACCGAAAGCCAAATATTGGAAGTACAACCATTGCCCTTTTCGTGGCATGAACACTGCCATTTTCAACTCCCTCCCCACAATGAAAGAAATGGTTGCTTGTCTTCTGCTATATTATCAAAGAACAGCAAGCACATCTTGAGTGGTGGATAATTTTTTAAAGGGTGACTATTACAAGATGAAAAGGATTGTCAGTCACTCTCCCTATAAAGCAGCACAATAAAATTAGACACAGCTTCCGTTGGCTTCCCCACTGATGCTGCAGCATGCTTACCATAATGGTTAACCCAGACAAGAACCTAGCAGTCATTGAAGAAACATGGATTTATTTTGCACCTTTGCTGGCAAAGCTGTGCACGTACTGCAGCATTTCGTCTCAATATGTTGCATCAGGGCGCTGTTCATTTGGAGGAACAGTCGTCTTGATGCACGTATTTTATAATGACAGTCACGGATGTGCAACAAGGAGTCATTATTTTTAAGAAAGCCAAATGAATTTGCTAATAACTGCGACCAATTAAAAGCATTTCTATGTAAATATACAGTCTCAAGAACATAAATTCATTGTACATTAAAATTAATCTCTCAGAACATGATGTGTGCTTTTCATAACTACCAGTTTTCGCTTAAGAAATTCTTTCCCCGACTTGGATTCCATTGCCTTCCTAGCAGCCTAAGTAAAATGCTGCCCTCTTTTGAATTTAAAGAGGAAGCGCGCCTTATACAAGTAAGAGTTGCCTGAACGAGAGAAAGAGAAACCTACTGGCATGACTATCGCAGGGTTTTAGCTGTCACCCATGACCTGTGAAAGACATTACTGTCTCCTATTGTTGCTTGGAATTAAGATAATACTGCATAATACAGTTGTATGAAGTGGAGCACTCTTCACATGTTCAAATCAATGCACATCACTTGAGGATGGAGCCCTGCTGCCATGATCCTGCCATAGCTATCAACTTTTCCCTTTTCTTACGAAGAATCCTATTCGGAATAAGGGAATTTCCCTTTAAAAAAGGGAAACGTTGACAGCTATGGACCCTGCTTCCCAAGCTTGCCCATCTGAATGTGTGAAGCCCTTGCCAAGGGTTTTCTCTGCATCACTGGGCACCTCGCTTTTCCAGGGTTCTTGATCGTATGAAGAAAGCCCTGAGAACATGCATACTGGCTTTCTTCATGAATTAAAATGAATGAGAATAACTTGAGGGTGCAGCCTGACAAAACCTTGATCCCCTCATGCCCATCTGCATTTGTTTGAAGATCTACAGTGGGCTACAGGATGGCCTTCTTGGTAGTGGCACCCACACTGTGGAATGCCCTCTCATCAGAGGTTAAGATTTTTAGAAGACATCTGAAGGCAGCCCTTTATAAGGAAGTTTTTATGTGATGTTTTACTGTGCTTGATGTGGGCACCAGTCAGATGGGTGGCATATTATTATTATTATTATTATTATTATTATTATTATTATTATTGCAGCCTTACCCAACCTGATGTCTTTCAGATGTTTTGGACAAAAAATCCCATCAGTGCCAGCCAGTGTGTTCAGTGGTCAGGGATGAAATCCAAAAGAACTGGAAGGAACCAGGTTGAGGAAGATGGGGCTAGAGTTATGAGTTCAGCATGCTTAAGCCTGTTCTCATGTTGTATGTGCCCCCCATTAAGAAAGGCTCAGCCCACATGTTGAAGCAAGATTCAGCCCAGAGATCAACCCAACTAGAGCAAGCAGTAGGGCAATGAGCTATTGAGTGTTGGGATCTTCCACTTCCCTGTAAATCTGCTTACAGGGTCCTCCACTACTTTAGAGATTTAGTGCTGTGATCATACGATTCATCCCTGCCTCCTGTGTGGAGGAAGTTAAAATTCAAGCTGGTGGCCCTTATTTACAAAGAGTTGAAGATGGCATGTTGCGGCTGTCCTTTCCCATCATATGCTTTCTTTCATTCCTACTTTTAATGTTCCACTATGGCCTCCGTTCAAACAATATTTTATATTGCGCTTTCGGAACTCGCAAAACCTCTTTGTCCAGAGACAACCGCAGGACATAAGAAAGGACGCTGTATACCAGAGACAGCAAAGGCTCTAAACTGCACCTTCAAGTCTCTTTAAAAACAAAAATATTTTCCCATTCCGTGTGAAGACCCTCTTTCCCTCCATTCATCTGCTTGGCAAGGATGAAGGAGGCAGGGAGAACCACACATGTGACTCCTCTTGTGGGTCCCTGGAACTGAGGTGACTTATGCAAAAATATGTGCGGCGATTTCACAGAGCCAAACAATGCAATTCTGTTACTGTTGCAACTGATGGCGAAACAAAAGAGGAGAAAAATACTGTAATATTTTCTTTTCAGAGCTTGCCGTACAGTGTCTGGAAAGACCTGAAAAGCACACAAAGGTCTAATCTTCATTCATTTCCCCCCGAGAATAATAGATCAGTCAGTGCTCTGATGCTGTTTTAATAATGTACAATTTACAATTCATTGGTTACTAAGCGCTCGGAGTATAATTAATTTCCACAGACCCTTCCTGTGAATTCACACGCAGTCTAGAGTACAATATGGAAAGAAGGTAGGGGAAACAATCTTCTTTCTCTCTCTCTCTCTCTCTCTCTCTCTCTCTCTCTCTCTCTCTCCCCCCCCCCCCCTTTGGTAACAAAACAAACCCTGGATTCCAAGCCATCTGTGTGATTTTGACAGGCAGTTGCTGTGTGCTTCTGAGTGGGAAGTGGGGTTTTGATTTCCCGTCACTCACTACATATATGTTACTGGGAGGCAGCAGAATGTGGCACAGCAGACACTGCTGACAGTGTCATGGGAAGAGATCTGATCAAACCACATTAGTCGAGTTGCCAAATCACACAGCCACATTAGCATCATTCTTTCAAGGCACAGCTGTTCGGCTCCTTCTGGATGCGAGATGTGTGTGGCCCACCCTGTTGGTCCCAGGACGTGTGTGGCAAACACTGGAACACAAGCTGGGGCGAGGGATGCGCAGATTCTAAAGGATAAAAGGCAAGTGGGGAGCATTCAGTTTTCACACTGACCAATGCCTCTCCTGCCTTTCAGAGGCTCTTTCTCTGTTACAAAGGCGGCAGCTGTAATTGTGGGAAGCCCTGGATGTCTGGGAAGCAATTCACACCAAGGAAGAAGAGGCAGCAAAGCACAGGCTCAGGCATGCCACAGATTTCTGCAGATGCCGTTCACAAACGGATGATGAAAAGAAGCATCTGTATAGCACTTTCCAGTGCTTGAAGGGCTCTGCTTACACTATCTAGTTGTAAACAGTAGAACAACTCTGTCCGGTAGTTTTATTTCTGCCTTCTACCCCATTGCGGATGAGGGAGGGATTGAAGTAAAGCGAGTTTGTGACAGAAGAATAGGAACCAAGGTCCCTTTGGCCTCCCCCAGTAAAATATCTGAGGCAATTGACGGACATTGCCATTCAAATGGGGTGCTTGTGCTGTGTCTTGTGAGGGATTATGTGGGGCAAGGCTTACCTGTGCCCCAACAATATTTTATTCAAGTTGGCACCCCTGGGCTATAGTGAAAGTCAAACTGTGGACTTTCTGACTCCAAACTCAGTCTCTCTTCGTAGGCTGAGCCAGTTCTCGGAATGTGCTACTGAAATTCCTTCCTTCCCCAAAAGTATATTAGGCTGAGGTTGTACTACTTCAGGCTACGGTGAAGACTTATGGGACTGAATGCTACTACTACATCAGAGGTGGAGAGCTTGTGGCCCTCCCAATGTTGCTGGACTACAACTCCCATCATCCCTGACCATAGGCCATCATGTCTATCGCTGATAGGAGTTGGAGTCCAACCTCATCTGGAGAACCTCAGGCTCTCCACCCAGGACTGCTTGAAGAGGGGACTTCCTCCCTCATGCTTTGAGTCCTTTCACTGCACTACACATGAGCAAGGGGAATGAACACAGGCAGCTTCCCCCAACATCAGAAGGAAAGGGGGCAGCCTCAACTCAGGTAGAGCTTCGTGTGCGTCTGGGAGACTCGCAGATCTTTGGGTTGCATGTACAATAAAGATACAAGACACTTGAAAGTTATTTTTCTATTCATTACAAGAAATAAAGTTCAGGGACACACACAGAGAGAAAGTGCACATACGCCACATGCTAGAAAAACAAAGTCATTTCGTCTAGCTTGAAGATGTGGATGAAGAGAAGCTATAAACAGTAATAGTCTGCAATCTGCATACTAACCAACACTTGCCAAGCAAAAATAGGTGCACTTACTGTAAGTGAGTAAGCAGCAATGGAATATCATCCCAGCAGTGTGAACAATCAACTTCTACTAGGCTTGGTGGCTGACACATCATCCTATTATGCAATCTTGGCAATTCTAATATTTCCTATTCCAAGCTCAATATAAAATGCATTTGAGGGCTAGTTTACCACCACCCATTCCTGCTCTGGATAAAACTCATGCATGACAAATATTCAAAATGGATTTCTATGCATGCTTTATTTTAATTGTCTCACGACAGTTCTGCAATTATTGTACATGCAATGCTACTTTCAACACATGGTAGTTGCTTTCAATCCCCGGAAGAGAGAGAAAAACAGGACAGAACTTTTACAAATAAATCAATAAATCAATGTGTGCCAAAACACAAAGCTGGTGAATTATTATGGCAGCCTTCTACTACAGCACTCTCTGCCAAGCAAAGATAAAAAAAAGATATCTCTGATTACACAATATATTAAAAATTCATTTATCCTTTCACTTTCTTCCTTAGATCTATAATGGAGGAGCCATTATATCTAAGCAAGAAAGTGAGTAATGTGAAATAAAACACCTTCTATCACACAGAGCCCAGAGCACCAATGTTAAACTGCAGCACTATCCAAATAAAACAAAACTTACAGACAGCAGAGTGAATAACAAGTTATTAATATTTTTTAGACCACTCGGGTGGGGGATAGCACAGAGATCTGAGTGAGTGAGTCAGTAGCTCCACCACCCAATCTTTGGTTCTTTCAGACATGTCTTCCTTCTCATCTTCTAATGTGATGCATTCCATAATCTGTCAACAAAGCCTAAAGGCAGTGCTTTTTCCCTGGGGGTACACTGGGGTACACATACCCCTAAACATTTTGTGAATCTAAGTTTGGCCTCACTGAGGGGCAATATTTCAAATATGAGTAGGTACAGTGGTACCTCGTGTTAAGTACTTAATTCATTCCGGAGGTCCGTACTTAACGTGAAACTGTTCTTAACCTGAAGCACCACTTTAGCTAATGGGGCCTCCTGCTGCCGCCATGCCACCGGAGCACAATTTCTGTTCTCATCCTGAAGCAAAGTTCTTAACCCGAGGTACTATTTCTGGGTTAGCGGAGTCTGTAACCTGAAGCGTATGTAACCTGAAGCGTATGTAACCTGAGGTACCACTGTACCCCTAAAAGTTTTTTGGGGGGAAAAGCACTGCCTAAAGGTGGACATTCTTGAACAAATAAACTTCAAAGGCAAACGCAGTGTGAAACTACTGAATTCCATCGAGAGGTTCAATGCTACAACTTGTGTGTTGAATAAGCACAATGGATCTTTACCGTGCTACATAACTTACCAATGCCAGGATGTCTGTGTTATTAAGTACTGGGTTTGGGGGCTTTTTTCCTGAATGACCACCATTAATAAAGTAATTATTGCTGTATTATCTCATTTCATTTCCTCTTGACCTCACTGTTTGCAGTTTGTCCCACCGCTATCAAGTTTATACCGGTATGTACAGTGGTACCTCGAGTTAAAAACTTAATTCGTTTTGGAGGCCCCTTCTTAACCTGAAACTTTTCTTAACCTGAGGTACCACTTTAGTTAATGGGGCCTCCCGCTGCCGCCATGCGATTTCTGTTCTCATCCTGAAGCAAAGTTCTTAACCCAAAGTACTATTTCTGGGTTAGCGGAGTTTGTAACCTGAAGCATCTGTAACCAGAGGTACTACTGTACCTGCAGCTCAGGATAATATCTCATACATTTGATGTGGTGGACTGTAGTCCGTGAAAGCTAGTACCATAATTGTGTTACTCTGGAAACTAGACACAGGGTGGATCTACACACACAGGAAAAAAACCTGCTATAAATGCCATAAATTAAATTGTTATAACAAAAGAAAAAGAAAACGTTATGTAAAATCGCATCAAAATGTTTTGTGCTCCACAGTGCCATCTGGTGTTGCATGTTTATAACACATTCAAAACACTGTTTTTTTGACTAATGTAGCTGAGTCCACAGTTGTGAATAATGGCGATTTTGGGGGTCACAAAGCTGAATATGCTCTATGCGAGGCTTCCCTTGAGTCTAGTCACAAATGTGCAGCTGGTGCAAAATGCTATGAACAGTTTGCTGAGTGGAGCCCTGGACACACACATATTACACCTGGGTGCAGAGGGAAGTGTACTGGTTGCAAAACAGCTACAGGGCCAAGCTCAAGGTTTTGTTATTGACATATGAAGCCCTGAAAAACTTGGATATCTGAAGTACAGCCTGTGCCTCCCCCCCCAACCTGTAAAATCACTGAGATCTGAAAACAGGCATTGTCCACCACTGTTCCCTGCATTGTAGAATGCCCTTCTCTCTGCTATATGTGAAGCACCATCTCTCTTGACCAGGGGTAGCTCAGTCGGTAGAGCATGAGACTCCTCCTAATCTCAAAGTCGTGGGTTTGAGCCCCACATTGGGGAAAAGATTCCTGCATTGCAGCGAGTTGGACTAGATGAAAATCTATGATTTTCAGTTCCTTCAGACATCATGTAAGGATATATCTTTTCTCCCAGACTTTCGCATACCCGTATGACTGGACCCTTTTATCACTGAATTCCTTTCAGATGTCTTTATTATGCTTAGCCACATCAGTTTTTATGATACTGTTCTGTTGTAATTTTTTAATCCTGCCAGGCAGTTTTAAAATATTGAGCTGTTTAGAAATGCTTTTAAAGACAAAGCAAACAAATAAATAAATAAGCAGGAGCCCATGCCCCCCCACTTCTGTTTTTCTTTTTAAAAAGCTATTCACCGCCCCAGACAAAGGTGATCCTCTGGCTGCAAAGGCAGCCTGCCCTCCGTCCATAACACGGGGACAGGGATAGCACTGCAGATGGCCTCTCCTCATATAGCAGTAGCCATCTGCAGGATTATAGCGATGGGAGAAGACCTCCCATCTGGACACAGCCTGCACTTCTTGTGCTGTGTGGTGAAATAGATATGATGTGCTATGGAGGAAAAGCACACAGAGGCTGCAATCTCCACTTACCTGGGAGTAAAGCCCGTTGAATTCAATAGGCCCTGCTTCTGAGTTAGATGTGGTTAGGATTGCAGCCCTGCTTATGTGTAGTCCATGGTGAGATGGTGGTTGTTTGCAGGGGGGAAAGAAAGCAGGAATAGAAATTCAGTGGGCCAGCCCAGCAACAAGAATCACAGAAGCCTCAATCCAGGTAAATCACCATAAAGGTGGATTGAGGTCTTTATGAATTCACAGCAAGCCAGTTGCTCTTTACTAATTTTTTTTATATCATATTGTCAAAATAGCTGTATATTTCAGAATATGTGATAGCTGCTTTTCATATTTGATAACACCCAGATCCTAATTGTGAATAATAATCAACTGTAGTCTGAAAAATAGGGTGCTGTCGTCCCACATTCCCTAAACTTCACCCTGGTCACATGATGTCTAGGTCAAGACCACATTAATTAAAACTTTTGCACATGCTTTTATTTTTATTTTTTTTAACTGTGTCTGTTTTAGGGAATGGGCCCATCAAACAGATGAAGAGATGGCAATAGCAAAAGGGACTGTTTCTGAATTTTGTTTCTGAAGTTTGTATCAATAAGCAAGATGCAAGATGCAACTTTAAATGAAAAATGCTGCCATGTCAGGGCACCAAAATTTCACTGAATCACATGTGAGGGGGATTACATCTACCCAATAGCATTATGTGCAGGCATCTTCTTCTTTTTCATGTCTCTGAATTGTATTGTATCCTTATTTGAACTTGAGCTTATTTCCTGCTGACCTGACTAATCTTTACGGAGTGCATACTAAAATCAAGGAAGCAAACACTCATTAAAGCAAATAACCTTAACAAGCTATCAACAATCAGCCGCACAAGGTCAACAGCAGCACTCAAGAGCTTCAGCACAAGAAGTCCCTGAAGAACAAGCAGTGTGCTTAATAAGATCTCCCCAAATGACTCAGACAATGAGTCATCAATATCGGGAGACATGGCAGGTGAGTTTATGGCTCTTCCAACATGAAATACCTGGCAGTTCCAAAGGAACAAACTAACCACAGCTGTAATCTACCATGATCTGGAGCATATTCACTGATCACAGCTGTGTAATTTCAGGTAACATACTTCTGTTGTTTAGTTTTGTTTAACATTGTTAAATATATAGTCAGACCATCTGCACAGTATTTTTTTAAATTGGAAATTACAGCCATAACTTCCTTTTTATATATCAATAAACTAAACAGCAAAATTTCAAAGGGATCCTTCTCCACCAAACTCTGAGGCAGAATGTTTGTCCCACGCCACACCATTGCCTAATTGCACACTAATTGGACAAACGTGATTAAATATTTCAAGATCTTTCCTAATTGCCTCTATTTTAGCTTTCAAATTTGCTTGCCACCAACAAATTTAATGACACTGGTGTCTAGTCATCAGCAAAAAGCCCAAGAGTTGCTCTTTAAAATGTACATAGTCAGAATATTTACTGATTGTGCATTGTTGTTTCCAATGTAGCTTAATTAGAAATCCAATCAGTTCTCTAAGTCCAATTATACTTGATTTGTAGATTCAGAGTATGATACATAATGAAGCTAAGCAGCTAACGATAAACGTGCTTGAAATGAAACAAAAAAGAGAAATATTTTAATGTGTCTCTTGTTGTTTTAGAAACTTGAAGTAATATATGATGAAAGTGAAACATATCAGGATATACTGAAATTTATGACTCAACGAGATATTTTTGGCAAAACCTGTTTCCATTGTTTGATTAATGAACAAAGAAATTATGTGGGCCTGCTGCTGTAAAATCTTTTTACTTGATAAGACATGAAGAACAACAATATATTTCCTGAATAGTTAAGACCTTAAATAGGTATATTTTCTGGTATTTGAGATTCGCGTGGCACAGAAATCTTCCCCTGACCCTCATTAGAAAGAAAGAACACAATACATGAGAAAATATGACTGATTTAAAACAGCCACAATGTTCATATAATTCATCCATTCATATAAAAGGATATAAATAAAAAATACCCCATTTATTTCCAAATCTTTGTATGGGATATTTACAAACATTTGAGGAAAGTATGTGTGTTGTTGACCACGGTCCTGAGCAAGAAAAGGAACAGTGCCAGTGACAAAACTGGGAATGTATCCTGCCTTATAAATTTTGAATAAAAATGCCCTGCTTTGATAGGGATACAGTGGTACCTTGGTTCCTGAACAGTTTAGCTGCTGAACAAATTGGCTCCTGAATGCCGCAAACCCAGAAGTAAGTGTTCTGGTTTGTGAACATTTTTCGGAAGCCGAACATCCAACATGGCTTCTGATTGAGTGCAGGAAGCTCCTGCAGCCAATTGGAAGCCACACCTTGGTTTTTGAACGGTTTCAGGAGTCGAACCAACTCCCAGATTGGATTAAGTTTGAAAACCAAGGTACCACTGTATATCTTATTTTGTTCTAAAGGGACTTGATCCAGCAGTTAATTCTGAGCCGAGAACTACATACATGCCCATGCCAGCCTTGTTCACTTCCCTAGAATTCCCTCTCCAGTGAAGCAGGTTGATAATACAAACATTCATTTGTTAGTGGGAATTGTTTTTCTCCACTGAAATACGTGAGAATGCTTCCCAGCTATAGCAGAAGTTCCTCAGGCCTTGTTTTTACCACAACAGTCAATGTCCTGGCCTTGGAACTGGGAAGCCCCAGTCTGAAAGTGGGATGTAGCTGACATAGTTTGTGTAAATGTAGGTCCCAGACCTCTCTGAAGTTGCATGAGGTAAAAGGGATTTACAACATCACGCTCTATAACTGTCAGGCAATAGGAAGCTTCTGGACTGCTCAGACCTGGTACAAGTACAGTGGTACCTTGGTTTAAGAACAGCTTAGTTTATGAACAACTTGGATTAAGAACGCTGCAAAACCCGGAAGTAGATGTTTTGGTTTGTTAACTTTGCCTTGGAAACAGAACATGTTCTGTTTTCCGTTGAGTGTGTTCCATTTGTAAATTGAGTCTGCCGCTGCTATGGGAAAGCACGCCTTGGTTTAAGAACGCTTTGGTTTAAGAACAGACTTCCGGAACAGATTAAGTTCGTAAACCAAGGTATCACTGTAGTCAGAACAGAATAACATTGGGAAGTCATACATCAGTTTAAATTTCCCACAGCATCCTGGAGAAGTGCAACATTAGAAAGTGTAGGAAATTTAAAAGGGGTAGCAGATTGCGGCTGCTTGACACAGACTGCGGCATTGCTGCTGCGCGTCATATGTCACTGCCAGTTAGCTTCCCAGGGTGGGGCAGTGATGTCAAAGGGGACCCACAATGATAGACAGCATCAGATGGCATTTTGCCAGGGGTTCCCTCTCACCTGGAGCTGCTTCTGACTACAAGTTCCGTATCTCAAGATACTGACATCCAGGATGTGAGCTAGAAAACACATCCTTCATCTTGTAGTCAGACAAATTATTTTAAACGTTGAAATAAAATACTCAAAATACAGCTCCTCATACCAGACAATATTAAATAGTTCCCTGTGTGCATTCAGCCTTGAACATTTCTTCTACCTTCATCCCTGTGCTTTTTGATCCTCTTTAGATTACAATGTCTGCATAGAAACATCTTGCCCTGCGGAGCTCTGCTTAGGGCATTAAAATGCAGCCATCGTGTTTTCATTTGGTTTTGTTTATAGGGCATTGCTTTTATTGATTAATGCTTCCAACAAGCAAAATGCTAATCATGTGGATGTATTTTTAAGCCATGAATTGCAACACAGAGACCTGCGGCACCAGCAAGGAGCGGGAAACCTTCATTTAAACAGGAGCTTCTTTTAAATTTATACTTGAAAGTATTCCTACTCCCAAGGACATAGCAGATGGTGCAAAATGTGGCCCCTAAGTACATATTAGTGGCAGGCAGAAAGAACATCTGCATTGTACTGATTGCACTGGTTGCACTGGTTGACAGCATATTTCCAGGTCCAAGTTGAAGTGTTAGTGATGACCTTTGAAAGTCCTAAATGTTGGGGTTACTTCACTCATATCTGCCTGCCCTCACATTATGATCTGTCTCTGAGGCCCTGTTTGTGTGCTTGTCTATAAGAACAACCAGGTTGGAAGGCAGTTGGAACAAAGCCTTCTCTGAGGTGGCCTTTCTGTGGAACTCAGTTCTAAACAAGACCAGACAACCCCCATTCCTACAAGTTCTTAAACAGGCCTGAATTCTTAAGCAGGCCTGAGATACACTTGTTCTCTGTTGCTTTTATAGAGTTATTTTAATGTCTGTAGTAATGGTGGTACTGGCTTGATTTATTTTATTTTATCTGTGTGTGTGCTGATTGCACTGGGCTATTTTTATAGGCTGGCTATTTTAAAGTTATTGGGTGCTTAAAGTTTTAAATTGTGTTTTACATTGTTATTGCATATGGTTCAATTTCATGCTATTGTATGCTGTTTCATTTTATACTGTTTGTGCTGCTTTGTGGGAATATACTCCTGAAAAAACAGGATAAAATCTATAAAATACTTTTACCATTACGAACCAATAAGTAGTTCCATTTCCTTCTAGGAACCAGATCAATTTGCACAACCAAACTGGCTTATGTGGGTTGAACAGATACAGAGTTTAGTACATAGTGAAACAGACAAACACAGGCTTCTAAACTGACCCAAATTTTTCACGATGCCAAAAATGCTAAAAAGTGGATTGGATAGTGAGAAGATCAGTGTGAGCTGATTTGCAAACTAGGCATGCGGTTTGGTCTCACACATTCTTTGGCCACATGTTGAGCTCCGAATTTTGTCATGACACCTCATATTTAGAACATCAGTTTGTATAAATTTACCAAAACATTTGTCCATGGAGTTTGATGCATTTGGAATTATGGTGCTGGAGGAGACTCTTGAGAGTCCCATGGACTGCAAGAAGATCAAACCTATCCATTCTTAAGGAAATCAGCCCTGAGTGCTCACTGGAAAGACAGATCCTGAAGCTGAGGCTCCAGTACTTTGGCCACCTCATGAGAAGAGAAGACTCCCTGGAAAAGACCCTGATGTTGGGAAAGATGGACGGCACAAGGAGAAGGGGACGACAGAGGACGAGATGGTTGGAGAGTGTTCTCGAATCTACGAACATGAGTCTGACCAAACTGTGGGAGGCAGTGGAAGACAGGAGTGCCTGGCGTGCTCTGGTCCATGGGGTCACGAAGAGTTGGACATGACTAAACGTCTAAACAACAACAACCAAAACATTTACCTGTGTGACACAGAATCAATTTGATGCACCATCAGAAAATCCACTGTCATAGTAAAATAAACATGCACTGAGTTCCAACATAGGAAGACAGTCATGTGCAGTCTACATTTCTGCAGGTATACCAAAACTGATGCCAGTGAGTTTAGTACATGACAGTGTAATGCATACATCTACCTTGCTGGAGCTGATTCAGGTGGGATTTACCATGGGTTAAGAATGTTTCCACACATTATTGATGTAATTGGAAGAATACTAGACTAAAACAATAAATTAAAGAAGGTATTGATGAGTGGAATGCAGACTCATTAAGTCATGCTTAGTTTAGAAGACTGAAAGCAACAGGGCTTATGAATCATGATTTCAGTGGAGCTACTCTAAGCATGACTAAGTCTAGATCCAGCCAAGTCTGTCCCAAGGAGGGGTAGACAAATGATTCAATGTTCTGTTTCCTTTCTCCTTCCCGCCCACTGTCTGTTGGTCACACAGAGTGCAGTCCATGGCCATTACACCACATACCTAAGGTGTTGGGATTTGGGAGAGAAGAGAAATACCTGGCTGGACGTAAGGAGCACACATGGGCCCATCCCATCTATGCCACGATCAATGTTCTGTGATGGGCAGCATGCAGTATGTCAACCAAGAACATAGGAGCCAACTCGTAGTGGCTGAGGTCTCTTCATTCCCTTCATAAATTATTTGAGGGGCAAATATTGTATGTGTGCTGCTTGATTATGTGGGGTAGAGCTTACCTGAGCCCCCCCCCTTAATATTTTAGTAATGTTGGCACCCTTCACCAAGAGCCAGTCAAGGATGGCAATCGGGGAAAGAGGGTCCCATTGATTCTGCAGGGAATCCTTATCCAGGTGAAAATGGATTGTGTCCAGATGGCACAGCTCTGCCATTTTTAGGGGGAAACTAGCTATTACCGGTAAATCAATAGCTAACAATATATTTGAGTTTAACATTCTCCAGCACTGGTACAGACACATTCCTCAGTGATTTCAAGGTCATACAATTATTATAAATAATTTCCTATGTTTATTTTTAATTGTTTAATAAAGAAATTTATTACTGCTCTTTATACATAGATATTTGGTAGGTTCCTGGCTTTATCCTCTCCCCTTTATAATAAGGTCTGACCCTCTTTAGCATGCAACAAGAGTCTAATGAGCCATGCAGGCTTTCTGTAAGTTCTTCATTGTTGCAAATGCCTGACACTAATCTATGTCATTTATTCTAATAATAAGCAAATCAGCTGATATTTGGTGCAATGAAAATCTGCTAAATCTGTTTTATGGCTGTAGCCATTTCAAACAAGTGCTTTGGCTACACTGTGGCAACAGACATAGTTGTAACTGTTGTGTGATGGACAAATGAATCTAATGTTAGTGGCTATGCTGGGGGCAAGTCACATGGGTAGGTGTGATGCCTAGGAATTATTTATAGCTGGTGTTAAGGCACTGAGATGTAAATCAAGAGGTTCAAATTGTGCCTCTGCCATGAACTGACTTGGTAGCCTTAGGCACAGGCCTTGTATGATTGTTCCCCGAAATATAGGATAATCACACGGACATAAGTGACAGGGTTGTTGTGAGGATTATAACATGATAATGTATGCAAAGCACTTTGAAAATGCTAAAGGAATATATAAATGCTAAGTAGTAGTAGCAATATTGTATGAAGGCAGTGCCCATCAGCTGATATTTTCACTTCATCACAACTACCTAGAAAATAGATTGTGTCAGGGATAGGTAAGGTGGTTCACTCTAGATGTGGTTGGACTACCTCTCTTTTAAATCAGAACCAGTGAAGGCAGTGAATGTCCTGTGTGAGTGTCTGGAGGTGGTTGGAGGATAGATGGCGGCTAACAGATTGAGGTTGAATCCTGACAAGACAGAAGTACTGTTTTGGGGGGAGTCATTTTGGACTCACAGCCATCCATGGAGCCACAGGTCAATTTTGTGTCCAGGGCAGCTGTATACCAGCTCCATCTGGTACATAGGCTGAGACCCTATCTGCCTGCAGACTGTCTCGTCAGAGTGGTGCATGCTCTACTTATCTCCCGCTTGGACTACTGCAATGCGCTCTACGTGGGGCTACCTTTGAAGGTGACTCAGAAACTGCAATTAATCCAGAATGCGGTAGCTAAACTTGTGACTGGGAGTGGCCACCGAGACCATATAACCCCGATCCTGAGAGATCTGCATTGGCTCCCTGTACGTTTCCGAGCCCAATTCCAAGTGTTGGTGCTGACTTTGAAAGCCCTAAATAGCCTTGGTCCTGTATACCTGAAGGAGCATCTCCATCCCCATCGTTCAGCCCGGACACTGAGGTCCAGCGCCGAGGACCTCCTGGCGGTTCCCTCACTGCGAGAAGTGAAGTTACAGGGAACCAGGCAGGGGGCCTTTTCAGTAGTGGTGCCTGCCCTGTAGAATGCCCTCCCATCAGATGTCAAGGAAATAAACAACTATCTGGCTTTCAGAAGACATCTGAAGGCAACCCTGTATGAGGATATTTTTAATGGCTAATGTTATTTTTTTATGTGCTAGAAACTGCCCAAAGCGTCTGGGGAAACCCAGCCAGATGGGTGGGGTATAAATTATAAAATTATCATGAGGGTTGTTTTGTGGAAGAACAGAAGCCTTTCTCAGAACACCTAAAGAAATATTATAGTGTGATGAATTTGTGAGCAGGATTTGGACTATGAGCAACAGAAGGAATTAGAGATTATTGTATGGTGATTAGAATATAAGAGAGAGACTATAGCATGCAGGAAGGGAGAGAAATTAAAAACACCATGGAAAACAGGAAGGGAAAATGTTTTGGAGTGTATATGTGAAATTTTTGAAACCTAGTAAACAACAACAACAACATTTTGAGATTTTTGCAATGTCCACAAAATAAGAAGCCTAGAACTGGCTTGCTTCATTGGAACAACAACCAGTGAATGCAAATGGTAGAAATATGCTTATCCTTAGGATATCAGAGCACTTGGAGTTCAAGCCTAAAATAAAAGAAGATATTTCTAAAATCTCTCCCTCCCCACCACTCATAGGAGAGTGTCTATATTTGCATAAAAGATAATTGGCCAATCATCAGCTAGTTAGGAAGGCATAGGTTTTACTGTTTAGGTGACAAAGGAAAACACATACTGAGTACAACAAATTAGCTTTTCTGACTCCCAGAATGAAGCTCTTCACTTTTAAAATGGAAGCCAGTAATGTGTCACACTGGCTCGACCTAAAGTGTGCCAGGGTCTTAAGTACCGTAACCCCACCACTTGTGCAGGGGTTAGGTTTGATGGATTGCACCGAAAGCCAAAATTGTGTATAGTCAAAATCCATTGCGTTCAATGGCAGGCGGGATTGCCAAAGTTATTTTTTCCTTGAACCCTGCCCACTTTCTGCTCCTTTTCATTTATTTATTTTAAATTGCCAGGCACGTAAAGCTGAATGCACACAAGTTAAATGTGCATAAGTTGCGGGTTTCCTGTACAATTTACCAGGGCTGCTCAATATTTGGGATTTTCATCTGGAGTGATAAAGCAGCGAACTTGGGCAGAGCACCCTGAGCTGCAACCAGGAGAAATAATGCAGAGATTAAAAATGGCAGGGAAAAACAAACAAATGCAACAAGCTGGGAAATGGCTGGGAAAATTGCAGGAGAAAAGCAAATACAATGTAATCAGTGAAAACTCAGAGATGGCAATCCTAGAGTGTCCTAAAAATATAACAGATGGAAACTAGTGGCAGAAAAACGGAAGGCATGATGTGTTAGTTTATTAGAAGAAAAAATGTTTCCTAGTGTGTAAAAGTACAACAATTACAACTTACAGTTAACAGTGAAGGCCAGGGGCTGACTTACAATGTGAAATATCATTTATACCCCATGACTAGTAACTAAAACTATGCAATAATTTGTGTACTCTCATAATTCTGCAGAATTATTGCCCCCCCCCAAGTGAATAGTAAAAGAAACAAAACTAATAATCCGTAGTAGGGACTTTAAATTATGAGGGACTAGAACACAGCCTTCATTTTTGATCCAGATCAAATAATCAATTGGCTGTTTACAGAATATTTATGGAGCGAGCCAAAGATATGCAGACAATTAACTGTTAGTCCTCCCGTTTACCTAGATATCCTTTTTTAAAAAAAGGTTTGTTGCCTTCATAGGTAGAAGAACAAAGGCTGTGTGTGTGTGTGTGTGTAGCAAGTTCATAATTCAAGTGTTCCCAGGGTTATGTACAAAAATGTCCTATATGCACAACCCAAAATGTACTCTTGATTGTGTGAATGCTTCCAAAACAGAAATTTGTGGAGATGCAATGTTATGCAATAAGATAATGGTATACTGGCAGTATACTTCTAACAATAATCAGAAGCATTGGCATTACTGGAGTTAACAGCAAAGGTGGCATAAGACTAGTTTAAACTGGTTTTATGTGCATATGTTGCTTTTCTCTTTCCTCCAGTGACACGAACATCTGTGCTCATGTAAATGATCCCTCGCTTACCATTTACAACTACTAGTGCCCAGAGTGGCATTTTCCCACACACACAATGTGCTACAATGATTTGCATAAGGAGGACACAGAAGCCATATTGAGACATTTGGTACCAGTGGGCAACCAGCACTGCTGGTGGTAGCAAGAATATGCAGGCTAGCCCTTCTCTACCCAGACACTGATATGTTCACTGGCAATGCCCCCGAGATGTTGCATGTTTGCCATTAGTCCAATGCGGCACCCACAAGGACAGGTGTTCATGTTTAGGGCTTCCTTCATGGGGACAGGATGAAGCATAATGGGAGAGGCTGAGGATAATGTTTTAAAAGCATATTTTCAGGATCCGGAGAAAATCCAGTCATGTTTTCAGAATCATTGCCCAGAATTTTCTCAGCCCAGGGCTATAGCTATTTGTCCTTAAAACAGATACAGCCAGCTGCACTATTGGACTCAAGCTAGGAACTGTGTGAACAACTTTTTAAAAAGTAAGCAGCTGTCTATATTGGGACTTTGACAGGGGCATTTATCCTTCACCCTCACAGTCCTAGTCCGGATCCGAACTCCTGTGCTAGGTATTTGCATTGGACAGAAAGTACCCATTCAGACCATTCAGGAAAAATGCACACTAAAATGCTGAAGAATTATCATAAGTTTTGGGTGTTTTTTAAAAAATAATAATCACAAATTACTGTAGAAATGTGGGGAATTGATTTTAAGGTTGGAAAACGTAGGACCTGAGAGAACCAAAAGTTGACAGATTCATCCATCCCTACTCAAGACTGCATTGTGTACATTGTTGTTTAGTTGTTTAGTCATGTCCCACTCTTCATGACCCCATGGACCAGAGCAGACCAGACACTTCTGTCTTCCACTGCCTCTGCAGCTTGTTGAAACTCATGCTGGTAGCTTCGAGAACACTCTCCAACCATCTTGTCCCCTGTCATTCCCTTCTCCTTGTGCCCTCAATATTTCCCAACATCAGGGTCTTTTCCAGGGAGTCTTCTTTTCTCATGAGGTGGCCAGAGTATTGGAGCCTCAGCTTCAGGATCTGTCCTTCCAGTGAGCACTCAGGGCTGATTTCCTTAAGAATGGATAGGTTTTATCTTCTTGCAGTCCATGGGGCTCTCAAGAGTCTCCTCCAGCACCATAATTCAAAAGTTTCAATTGTGTACATTAGTTATGCTTAATGCCCTTTAGCTGTATTATACTCAAAGTCATTGTATCTTCCCATCTTGCCAGCAAAACTTATGGGTGAACCGAGGAATCAAATCATGTTTGTTTTAGTGAGTATGGACCCAGGGACAGATAGTCATTCTGGATGAGTCAACATAGGATAAACCTTTTGATCTTTTGCATGTGGCACTTGTCGCATAGGATTCTGAGATCCTAGTCATTAATCCTGCAGCAGACCTAGATGATGCTAAATTTCCACAATAAGCTTTTGGCGCCATTTTGATAGGCCTAAGTGACCACAATGGTAAACAAGCCCCTCAGATGAGTGGAACCACATGGGAGTCCACTGCCCCAAATTGTCCTGCCTTACACCATTGACATTTTAATGAGGCACTGGCCCATACCTGTTGTTCAGTCTCTGAATTTCCTCTGCACCCACAGAATAGGAAAACACTTGCCAAATACAGAACACCCGCCACAGTGAAAAATGCTTCAACTTTGTAGAATGCCAAACTTCTATTATACCGGGAAATGCATTTACTTTGACTTTAGTGGTATTTTCCTGATCTTCTCATTGCCTTATATTGCATATTGAATCACAGTAAAGTAACTAGTCATCTATATGCTCAGCAGTCTCCCCGCCCCTTTCCTCCAAACCAAAAATCACTCAGTCAAAATCATTGTAGACCTTTATGAGATACTGCTGCTAGAATTCTTTGTTCTCCCAAACTTCGATGGCTTCTGCTTAAGCATTGTTATGACATTGATGGGTGGGGGTGGGGGTGGGGGATTTGTTAACTACTGCTGTCCAATACTATGTGTTTCCACTTTTCTTCTTCCTTACCAGTAGTATTCATTACTTTACAATATTAGGCTCCGGATACAGAACAAATGAGAAGCTGCAACAGTGCAAATCTGCTTAGTCTGCTGCCCCAACTAAGCCTCTGAGTAAGCTAGTTTCTGCCTTATCACACACCACCTTCTAAATATGTTTTTCCAAACTGAAAAGATTGCTTAATGTGAGATGATTTCAGTCACTGCAAATATATAAATGATCTTGGATGCTCATTTGGCTCCCTTGGTGTGGCTTTCATTTATCCTAGTAATACTATTGCTGAATTTTAGGCTCTCTCGCTCTGTCCCTTGCCTCCCCACTCCGCGGACAAATTCTGGGCATGCACATTCCAGCACTGCTATCTGCACAATCTCCCCCAGCATAAAATGTATAAGTCCCTGAGCCTGTCTGGAGGGATGATCAAAACAAATTTGGTCCAGAATCGCAATGCCCCTTCCTACCAAACCAACTCCTTTCATCTTCTACACTAAAAGTTAAAAAAACAACAACAACCAGCAAACAAAATAGCTGGCATGGAAAGCTGCTGGTACAATGTCAACAATGACATCGTTTGTGTCAATTGTTCCATTATTATCCTTATTGTTATTACCTAGCTGCTGAAACCAAACGAAATGGCAGTTGCGGCACTGCGGGAGTCCAACATTAATTAAAATGGATGAGTATGTATAAGCAGTATATGTATAGATGCCACAGATTTATTTTTCGCTGTACAAACAAGCGTGGTGCAAGGCTATAATTCAGTTCTATATGTTCACAGAGGCACACGGAACATTATTGCACAGCCCCTTTTGCAAAACCGCACTCCACGTCCCCTTTTTTTGTGGCTCGAACCCCGTACGGATGCACACTTGGTGCATGCATACATCTCACGGCCCTGCATCTCGACAGATGTTAGCTAATGTGGTTGTAGAAGGTTCACCGTGGTTGCTGCGAGCCCAATAAATCTTCCTCTTAAATGCAGGCACTCCACCATCTCAGCATCTTCAACCTATAATACATTTTAATTACTTGGCTATTCAAATTATACTAAATTAGATCTGCACAGAGTCGTATCACAGATTTCTCAATTTACATTTAATCCACTGCAAACAAAATCATAATAGCAAAAGTGTGGGATTTGGAGGGGAGGGCGGTGTTGGGGAGGCAAGGAGGGAGGGAGACTTCTGTTAGAATTTGCAGGCGTTCCTGAAGTTTGATCCTCTTAAAAATTATTAAGTGACAAAATTACTAGCAGTAAGGTTCTACTTTGCTTCCCCATTAGCCATTTAGGTGACAGCTGCTGCATTACACATAAAGATGAACCATTCCTTGAGGGATGATAGTGGTTCCGCTGTGACACTACTGGCATAAAGCATTATCAGACCATAGCTGTGCTTAGAGCCATCACAGTCTCCTAGGCACCTATCAGTACCCTCATTATCTGCATCACAGAGTGTCTAGAAAGAACACTGCCAGGCTTCACAGCTTTGCAGCTCATTTGAGAAGCGGAAATTAAATGTCCCAGGAGAAAAAACAGGCACATTGTAACGGCACCAGAGCTATACCACCAATAACATGTTGACTGCTGCAGCGCACTGACTTCTGTCTCATTAATTTAATAGGCTCCTGGAATGGGGGTGGGAAGGGGTGGGGGATGGGAGAAAGAGAGAAGGAACATCTACAAGTAGATTACAGGATGCTGCTCTCATTGCGTTCTCATTGTACACTCAGTACCTGAGCACTTAATACTGGGTGTCAGCAGAGTATCAGATCTCGGTTTCATCCGCTGGAAATACTGCATGGTAAAGCAGAAAGTGCACACAGACACAAAGACTGGAGAACAAGGACCCCAAGCATAGGACTGTGGCCACACGCTCCCATTTATTTACTCTGCATCCAGTGTGCTCCCACTGTTGGTTTTGGAAGAGTGTACACACAACAGTAGACACAATCCACATCTAGGATGTATCTAACCTGCTGTTTCTTATAACATACTGCATGTTGCTGCACTATTCTCCAAACCAGTTTTGGTCCGAACTGGAAAAATAATAATGCCCCAGCTGCATTTTAATATGGTAGTGTGTACACAGACATTTTCTGTCCCTGATTCATGCCAAACCTGGCATGTGACCACAGGGCCATTCTTGCAAAGCAGCAGGATAAAAGAACCTGCTTTAGGTGATACCATGAGAGGGGGCAGAAGAAGACTGGGATTGGTATCATAAGGACGCAGAAAAAACTTATAAGGGTCTTAGCTGGGACTCAGTGGGGAGAGGAGAGGGTTCCTTTGAACTCCACATCAGGCAGAAAGTTGTCTTGGGTCGGAACTGTGTGACTGTGGCCAAAGCAAAATTTGATAATACAGAACGCAACAGGGTTCTTTTTTTGCTATAGCAAATATATTCATTGAAAGATACAGTATGAGGTGATTAGGAGCTCATTAAACAGGGATTTGAGACTGTCTTTTGGCAGAACTGTTCCACTGAGATATATAATCTGTGGGATAATCAGCCTCATATAACCAACATGCTTACGGTAAATCTAATTAACACGAAGGGGTTAATACCACAGACTAGGCTTTCCTGCTAGGCTTAGCAACATCCACTTCCCCTCACCTTGAGAGGAACTAGCTTCCCAGCTTCTGCCAACCTAGCAGTTCGAAAGTATGCCAGTGCAAGTAGATAAATAGGTACCACTGCGGTGGGAAGGTAAACAGCGTTTCTGTGCGCTCTGGTTTCCGCCACAGTGTTCCATTGTGCTAGAAGTGGTTTCATCATGCTGGCCACATGACCAGGAAAGCTATCTGTGGACAAACGTCTGCTTCCTCGACCTGAAAGCAAGATAAGCGCCGCACCCCATAGTCGCCTTTGACTGGACTTAATCATCCAGGGTTCCATTAGCTTTAGCTTTACCTATTTGCCTTGCAGGTTAATGCACAGGTTTGGATCATAGCTTACTGTAATTGAGTGTGATTGAAGACTGAAAAGGCAGAAAGATTCTCCTTCCAGTCTGCCTGAGAAGCTCAGCATATAATGAGGTTTGAGCTGGTTGCTCAAGCTCAAACCGCATGGCTTTCTTCAGCCATTCTTGAGTTTCTATACCAAAAATTTAGGAATTTTCAGCACTAACCCAAGTTTTAATGCCTGTGCAACTTTTCCCACTTTTCCTTAGGATGTCCCTATTTTCATCAGAGAAATGTTGGAGGGTATGAAGTTATGGAACTCCCGAGCAAAAGAGATATGTAACTATACAACCTTTAGAAGATATCTGAAGGCAGCCCTGTATATTGACATTTTCTTAATGTTTAAAGTTTTATTATGTTTTAATATGTTGGAAGCCACCCAGAGCGGTTGGGGCAACCCGGGCAGGTAGACTGGGTATTATTATTATTATTATTATTATTATTATTAAATAGGACATCCTTGTTTTCATCGGAGAAATGTTAGAGGGTAAGTAATGGAGCAAAGGAATTGGACTCTTACTGCACAGTCCTCCTAACCCTGTTTTCTCAGAAGTAAGTCCCACAGATTTCAATGCCACTTACTTCTAGGCAAACTGTTTTGGAAATGTAAGGCCCAAACCCCTTTGAGGCTTTATCATAGAGTTTTTGGTGTATGAAACCATTTCTCATTTGTTCCATTATCTCCCATAACTGGGATTGTAGCAGGGAAAATAAACGTAGCCTACTGAAAAGGAGAATAGGAATGCCATGCTGGAACAGTAAAGACTACAGTGCAGATTGTAAAGGAAATTTGTGCCTGAGTAATGAAAGCACTGACAGACTCTTATCTCACTTTACAAGCTGCGAGGCTCCAGTATTATAAACTTGATTCATTTCTCTCAAGAAAGGGTCACTTTTTGCACAGACTGCGCCTAAACTTTATACAAGCTTTTTAAAAGGCCATTAAAATAGAGATTTTGGGAAGGACCCAGTGACAAACATCCGCCTGCAGGCAATATATATATATATATATATATACATATATATACAGAGAGAGTGTGTGTGTGTGGTACCTCAGGTTAAGAACTTAATTCATTCCGGTCTGTTCTTAACCTGAAACTGTTCTTAACCTGAAGTACCACTTTAGCTAATGGGGCCTCCCACTGCCGCCAAATGATTTCTGTTCTCATCCTGAAGCAAAGTTCTTAACCTGAAGCACTATTTCTGGGTTAGCGGAGTCTGTAAGCTGAAGTGTCTGTAAGCTGAAGCATCTGTAACCTGAAGCGTCTGTAACTTTAAGCATCTGTAACCCAAGGTATCTCTGTATTTTTTTAAAAAATGGTTTTTCAAAAATGAATGCAGTCAAGAAGTCACTGGCAGCAGCAGTGACTCTGCAGCTCAGACACTTCCAAACCCTTTTCATCCCTCACAAATGGCCTCTTTTTGTTGTTTCTTTGTTTTGCTGACCTGCAATATGGCTGCTGGTGCCTGCTCCTGATAAGCAGTGAGCCATACAGAACTTGTTAGGTTTCCCTCTGTTCAGCCTGCCAGGGCTGAGTCGCAATGTGTGACAAACAAGCAAATAGCAGGTGACACTCCCATTCCTCGCTGCAGTCCAAGAAACCTCAAGTCATACAAGTATTAAAATTTACCCTCCATAGAGCTCTTTCCTGAAATGACTATTAAGCCCTGCTGAAAGCCGATAGCGAAAAGGCGGTCACCTAACCGTGAGCTGCACCCCCAGCCTGCTCAGTAAGGTTGGCGGGAGAAGAAAGGGAAAGGAGAAAGAACTGGCAGTGGTAGCAGAACAGGCACCATCTTTGTCCAATATGTCTGTACAACTTGTGACCTTTTAAGCCAACCACAAGCCACCAATCATTTATTAAGGCCTATCAGGAGCTTGCAATCCCCTCTTTTGACTTGGCTACTATTCCCCCGCCCCCCATCCTCCATTTCCCCTTCTTTTTCTCCACTTTTTTCCAGCCACCATCCCTTCCCTGTGGGGTTACACTTTCTCACCGATCAACAAAAGCCAGTCTTGGGAATTATAGGGACAGAACTAACAAAAACGTATAGAAACTTATTCATATACAGTGGTACCTCAGGTTACATATGCTTCAGGTTACAGACGCTTCAGGTTTCAGACTCCGCTAACCAGAAATAGTACCTCGGGTTAAGAACTTTGCTTCAGGATGAGAAATCGTGCTCCAGCACTCTGGCGGCAGCGGGAGGCCCCATTAGCTAAAGTGGTGATTCAGGTTAAGAACAGTTTCAGACCTCCAGACCTCTGGAACGAATTAAGTACCGTATTTTTTGCACCATAACACTCACTTTTTTCCTCCTAAAAAGTAAGGGGAAATGTCTGTGCGTGTTATGGAGGGAATGCCTATGGGTGGCATGCCTACGGATTTTCCTCCTCTAAAAGCTATGTGCGTGTTATAGTCGTGTGCGTGTTATAGAGCGAAAAATACGGTACTTAACCCGAGGTACCACTGTATGCGAATGTTACTTGCCCCAAAATGGAAAGAAGAAGTACCAGCAAAGGAAGAATGTACACAAAAACTTATGGAATATGCAGAAATGGTGAAACTTACCAGAAGAATAAGAAATCAAGATAACAAACTTTTATACAAGAATGGAATTGGTTTATTGAATATTTACAGGTAAATTGTAAACAGATAAAAACATTGGCAAGGTTCTTGTAAATAACCTGTAGTTTCATAAGAATATATATTTAAAGAAGAGGAATACATGGACAAATGAAGTGAATTTGGATATAGAGAATATATTGAAAATAAATTTCAGGAACTGCAGAAAGTGGGGAAAGGACGTCAAGTTCTGAAGTGTCAAAATGATTGTGAAATCAGTGAAATGTATAAATCTGAAAAGTATAAATAAAAAGTTTTTTTTAAAAATGAAGATGGTTAAAAAACCAAACCAAACCAAAAGCCAGTGCTATTTTTCTAGAAAAAGAGGTGACAGAACTCACCCTGAATACCTCCCTTGTTCTCTTATAATGGCAATGGCACCGACCTGAGTTCTGTTGAGTTCCAGCTAGAAAAAAGCCCGGAACAAAACTATAACACTTCTTGCTGCAGAGGAATCAGCATCTCACCACAACTGAAGGGGGTCCGACACAACGTCCGGACATAACATGTGTAATGTCACAGGGAGCCAGGGGGTGGAGCCAAACGCCCTCTGAACATTGAGGGGGCCCGGCCCCCTAAAAAACATGGGGGGAGTACTTCGGCCCCCAGGAGCCACCGCTTATGGCTTGGTGTCATTTTCCACCTCCCTGATAAGTATGTGTATTTACAGTATTGATGCTTTTGAATTATGGTGCTGGAGGAGACTCTTGAGAGTCCCATGGACTGCAAGAAGATCAAACCTATCCATTCTTAAGGAAATCAGCCCTGAGTGCTCACTAGAAGGACAGATCCTGAAGCTGAGGCTCCAATACTTTGGCCACCTCATGAGAAGAGAAGACTCCCTGGAAAAGACTCTGATGTTGGGAAAGATGGAGGGCACAAGGAGAAGGGGACGACAGAGGACGAGGTGGTTGGATAGTGTTTTCGAAGCTACCAGCATGAGTTTGACCAAATTGTGGGAGGCAGTGGAAGACAGGAGTGCCTGGCGTGCGCTGGTCCATGGGGTCATGAAGAGTCGGACACGACTAAACGACTAAACAACAACAAAACTGAGATCCACATTATGGCAGCCTAGCATTATTACTGATCAGGGGTGCCAATTTAATAAAATATGGGGTAGGAATTTGCTAAGTGAGCTCTGCCCCGCATAATCACTCACAAGTCATGGTTCACACCAGGGGCGCCGACTTCTAAAAAATATTAGGGGGGCGGGGGCCCATACCGACTTATAAAAAATATTGGGGGGGCCCAAGACCTCCAAACCGCTGCTGCTGGGGGAACGAAAGGGGCGAACCCCGGGCTGCCCCGACCTTAAGTGAACCTGTGAGGGCCCGCCCTTTGCGGCAGCTGATTGGCTGCCGCCGTGGGCGGTGAATATTAATGAGCTAGGGGGAATCCCCGCTTCTTGCGGGGCTGACGCCAGCCCCGCGAGATTGTTGATGGGTCGAGAGCCCGCAACCCCACCCCCTCTCTAGATCGGGAGTGGCTTTGTTTTAACTCATTACTGAATGTATTTTAAAAGGTAACTATCGTCAAACAAGGAAAATAAAAAATACCAACATAATTTTGTGATTTTACAAAGCATAATATAACTAATAATTTTCTTAAATTATTGGGGGGGGCAGAGCCCCCCCAAATGAATTTTTGAGGGGGCTCGGGCCCCCTCAGGCCCCATGGAGTCAGCGCCTATGGTTCACACACACCATTTGAATGGCAATGCACATCAACTTGGGGGGCAACCCCCTCAAATACTTATGGAGGGGGACAAAGGGAACTCAGCCCCTAGAAGTTGGCTCCTATGTTACTGATCTTTGTGAAAAATCATACAGAAGCGCGTGTTCGGCAAAACTGCTTTAAAAAATTGGTATATTAGTAAATATACACATTGAGATGTGGGTGAATTTCATGAGAACTTTTTTTAGAGAATGAAAATCACAAACTGATGCAAAAATGTGGCAAACTGAACTTAAGATTTAGAAACTGGTTTATACCAACTAAATTCTGCTCAGAGTAAGCATGAGACTCTTAATTTCAGGGCCATGGGTTTGAGGGTTGGACTCGATGACCCTCGTGGTCCCTTCCAACTCTATCATTCTATGATTCTATGAAACGTATGGACCTAAATTAGACATGTCGAGCAATTTCAGAGTATATACTCTGAGAATGACACAATGGATTCAATCTGCTAAAACTGACAGATTTTGCCCATTCCTAACAGAGGATGGGGACACGGATGGCGCTGTGGGTTTAGCCACAGAGCTGAGGACCTGCCGATCAGAAGGTTGGCTGTTTGAATCCCCGCGACGGGGTGAGCTCCCGTTGCTCGGTCCCTGCTCCTGCCAACCTAGCAGTTCGAAAGCACGTCAAAAGTGCAAGTAGATAAATAGGTACTGCTCTGGCGGGAAGGTAAACGACGTTTCCGTGCACTGCTCTGGTTCGCCAGAAGCACCTTAGTCATGCTGGTCACATGTCCCGGAAGCTGTATGCTGGCTCCCTTGGCCAATAAAGCGAGATGAGCGCCGCAACCCCAGAGTCGGCCACGACTGGACCTAATGGTCAGGGGTACCTTTACCTTTAACAGAGGATGATCCCATTCATTCCCTGGTCAAATTCAGTTCCCAGATCCACTGATAGCACTGGTCCAACTGAATGAATGTCTGCTGCTGTTTCGTCATGTATAGGATCTTAATAATGTGCTGGGCACATTCCTAGGTCAAAATCTAATAAAAAGTGTAAGAAATGCTTCCCTCCACCACTCCAATCTTGAGAAGTCTCTGGTACTCTCAAATATTTTTTATGTTGCAGAGTGAAAGTACGAGTGGTTTTCCACAGGAATAACTTGAGAAATAATAATTGTGTGAACTCTGTGACAAGTTCACATCACAGGAATGTGGAATAGAGCTGCTACCCGACATGGAACGTCAATTAATAAAACAGTGAATGTACCCTGAATTTTATTTATGTTGTAGATGGGAGTTGAACCCAAACCTAATGAAGGAAATAATGTGATCTGTCAAAAAGAAAAGAAATGAAATGACAGTCCTATTTCTTGATTCACACTAGTACATTTTGAAATGTATTTTACTGGCTTTTCTATTAATAGGTACATTCACTATGAGCTATATGTTTTCTTTATGAACTGGGGAGGAGTGGGGAGCCTAGTATTTTAAAATCTTTCTCAGGACAAAGGGAGCTAATCATCAATACATTTAAATGGTAATTATTAAATTTTCATTTTCAGTCTTCCATTGTGGTGCATTTTGCATTTTCCTGTCCCTTTCCTTTGAAAATAGGTGCAGAGATCAAGCTGATATTTCTACTTTAAATCTAGAATTGTGTTCCAAACATGAGTACCAGATTTTGTTCCAATGTCTCAGTTTTCAAGGAAATATTGCATTAAAAATAAATAAACATAAAAAGAGTGAATCCCAAATAAATGAGTTTAAATGAAAAGCATAATTTTGTCAGACCAATAAGCTTGTTTGCAAAGAACAGGTCCTGCTTTCTGAAAGCTTAATATGTGAAAATTCACTTATCCGAACATGAATAATTATGCCAAAACATTGCTACACACATGGCTAATTCAGATATCCAAACTGCCAGAGTTTGCCCACTTCCTTACTTGTTTCTGCTTTGCCGGTTGATGGCAGTCATTTTCAGGCAAAAACCATGGAGAGAGGGAAGGGGGAGAGAGAGATTGGATAAATCAGAGAGCAGGATAGATAAGGCAAATAGGTTTTTCCATTGTCTCTCTTTTGCTGGTTGGCTGCAGCCATTTCAGGAAGAAACTATGTTAGGAGAGGGGAGAGAGATCATAGATTAGGAATGTTCCCATAGGAAGTAATGGGAATTGTCAGCTTGTTATCCGAACACTCGTCTAACAAACAACGTATTGGGAACACACTGTTTTTGGAACATGGGACCTGCATGTACTCAGAAATAAGTCTCATTGAGCTGAGTGATGTGCCTAGGACTGAACCCAAGTCCCATTACTTTCAATGAGTATGTCAAACCATTTCTCTGGTTAAATAACATTATTATTTATAGATAGACAATGCAACCATCTGCTTGTCTTTGGACATAAATTTGTCTATGTGGATTTTCAATCACAATTCCATTCAAGGCTCATATTTCTGAAAGAATGTAGAACCCATAAAGCACAAATCTGAGGCATATAATACCAATTTATTGAATGTCAGTGCATACTGACCTCCTATTACAAACACTGGCAGATGGCCACTGCTTCAGTGCTCAAGAGTGGTCTGAATAGCAAATCAAGCAGTGACTTAGCTTGGTGTTGTGTGTGTGTGTGTGTTGTGTTTGCCTCATCACCATCGCCCATAGCAACACTCATTGGTATCTATATGAACATGGTGACCAGTCCCTTTGCAGCACAACAAAACTATTGGAGGTCCCATGGATACCTTATCCTGCTCTGTCAAATCTACCAAGGATCAAGGCTGGCCTGCTGGTGGGAAGAGAGAAGCACATTGGCTGCTTGGCAGAAGTCCTAAGAAAGGAAGCAGCAGCATTAGCTGGTTTCCCATCGGAGCCATGAAAGGCAGCAAAGAATGGTAGTGGTAATTATTTTCATCAAGCGGCTACAGTCCTCAGTCTCACAGAAGGAAGCCCGTGACTAACTACATCCCTAAACTGGTCCCTTCATCTATAGTGCGAGCACATCTTAGCCCCGAAGCAGCCCAGTAGCGAGAGCATACATTAATCTGAGCGCTGACCTTTTCCTAAATGCTTTCCATTGTTAATGCTTTCTTAACTTCATTGCCACCAGCTTCTTCAAAGATTCCACAGAGTTAATGTTTCCATTCCTTTTCATTTGTTAGTAATGATGACCAGGCTCTACACAGCTGTGAGGAGCTGAAAGGAACAAGGATAAACATTGCCCACTGTTCTCTTATCTCTGTTCATTCTTTGGCACGGAAGTGGGCCTGTACAGTATGTTGCTGTTCAGAGGATGTGGTGACATTTTCCTTCCATCGCTGAAGAAGTTCTTTACAAAGCAAGTTCTCTCCCTCGCTCTCGCTCTCTCTTAAAAAATACAATTTCCTTCAGTGAAAAGCCAGCCCAGTTTTTCCTTGGCATAATGTACATGGCTGCACACTCAAAACGTATCACAGACAAATGGCTAGATCATGCTGAATTATTTTACGATTCAATTATCCCAAGGTAGCCAGGGCTCATCTGCAGTCATGATGAGCTAATGCTAGTTGCCTTTCTTTCAAGCACGTAGATTTATTCTCAGCTGAAAGGTAGCTGTCGCATTGTTTTGAAGATCTACTTGTACGGACAAAGCACACACCCTCCAACGTTCCTCAGATGAAAACAGGGACATTTCTCTCTCACTGCCCCCAACTGACCCTCCCCAGCCACCCATTTTTGTGTGTGCCCACCCCCACCGAACATTTCCTATCAGATGAAGGGCAAGTGCCATGACCATGACATCAACAGGACACAGTGCGCATGCCCTCTTAACACCTTAATCCCAATTTGATTTCATTTTATTCTTTGGTAGATTTACAAGAAGAAAAACACACACCAATAAATAAATTTTAGAAATGGGCAAGATTAGACATGGGCACACAAAGCAATTATTATTATAAAAAATCAAGACTCCTTGCTACATGTCGCTATTTCAACCACTCAGATACTCTTATACTTTCATAATTATCATTGTGTATGTGTGTGTGTATTGCATTCTGTTAAAACTAGGTTTCTCAGTGTAGTGGACAAACAAGTACAGTGGTACCTCGGGTTAAGTACTTAATTCGTTCCAGAGGGCCATTCTTAACCTGAAACTATTCTTAACCTGAAGCACCACTTTAGCTAATGGGGCCTCCCGCTGCTGCAGCACCGCCAGAGCACGATTTCTGTTCTCAAACAGAACTCTCTGAAGCAAAGTTCTTAACCCGAGGTACTATTGCTGGGTTAGCGGAGTCTGTAACCTGAAGCGTATGTAATCTGAAGCGTATGTAACCCGAGGTACCACTGTAGATGCACCATGAATCCCACTGCAGAATTCTGTTGTTGATAGGATTTCTTACAGAGTGAACAAAATCCAAAATGGAACATTTCTCTCTGTTTAATTTGTTTCCCCTTTTGTGTGATTTTTTTTTAAAAAAAACAATTTGGCAACAAGTGAAGAGAGGTTTCCCAGTGTTCTAATTAAAAGCAGTTTCTGAAAGGTTAATCTAATAAATTACAGGATATAGGATTTCACTCTAGTTCTAGATACGTGAAATTTAAAAAAAAAAAAAAACACAGAGAAAAGCAAAGCCAGTAAGGCAGGTACGTTAGTGTCTCTCCACTTTCGCTTACCACATGTGGTGTTCTCCGGCATACATGTTCTCATCATTTAAAAATTGGATCGCTGTTTGGACTGCCTGGTAGTGGTTTAGGCACTGGGCAGACAGGTTTCTTTGGAACTGTGTTAGGATTGCAATCCATATTACAAATTTAGCAGACACATCCAAATATACCATATGTTTTCCGTATGATTTGCTCCCCCTCGCCATTTATTTTACTAACTTACATTGTCTTTAGATACTTATTGTTACTTAATATGTTCCTTAAAACATGGGATCTGTTATTATTAACAGCTGTAGCACACTGGATGTTGAATTTGTATTATATATCCTTTATTCATTCATTTTGTGAAACACCTTCCATAATATATCTCCCAAGGGTGATGTATGTTCCATCTTTAGGAACAGCAAAAATGCTTTTGAAAATAGTATAAGAACAACCAAGTACAGGCATGAAAACAATGCAGAACGAAACCCAAAGCAATGACCTTTCTGTCTACTTGGAAAAGCTTGTTGAAACAAAAACATTTTCAATTGTTTCCGGAACATAGAGATAGTGAGAGCCTGTCATATCTCAACAGAACTGCTGCTCCACAGAACAGCAGTAGCCAACTTTGAAAGTCCTGCTCTGAGTTGCTGTAGAGAGGGCTTCTGATATTTTAGGGTTTGCAGGAGACAATCTCCGGCAGAATGCAGTGACCTTGATTGACAGCCAATGCAAATCCCACGAAAAAGATGCTATCATATGCTGACGACAGTTTGCCCACCACAAGCAACCTTGCTTCCACGTTCTGTACATTCTTGTTGAGATATGGTAAAAGTTTAGAGATTTCTGCTGAAATATGAAGCAGTATACAGTGGTACCTCGGGTTAAGTACTTAATTCGTTCCGGAGGTCCGTACTTAACCTGAAACTATTCTTAACCTGAAGCACCACTTTAGCTAATGGGGCCTCCTGCTGCCGCCGCACCACCGGAGCACAATTTCTGTTCTTATCCTGAAGCAAAGTTCTTAACCTGAAGCACTATTTCTAGGTTAGCAGAGTGTGTAACCTGAAGCGTATGTAACCTGAAGCATATGTAACCCGAGGTACCACTGTAGTTATATGGCATCCCACACAACATATACTTTTGCATACAGCAGCCCCCTAGACAGCAGGTGCTATGGGGAGGTATTGTAGGAGAAAGTTGTGAGTGCCATACAACCTGCACTATCAACCCTACACTAGCCTGCTGCCCCATCACCAGTGCTGAAGTCAGATTCAGCTACCAGTCCAATCGGAAGGGGGACACACATTGTCTTGTCATTTTACCCTAGTGGCAAAATGTCCTGAGTTAGCCCTGTACATATCACTTTGCAACGGAAGTGGGGAACCTGCAGCTTTCCAGGTGTTGCTGGATTACAGATCTCATGACCCCTATTGGCCATGATGACCTGGGTGGAGGAAAGCTCGAATCCCGCAACACATCTGGAAGGCACCAGGTTCCCCATCCCAGCCTTACAACATGCAGGTGTGGTTGCAGTTCCATTCTGCTCATTGCCAAGTATTTTCAGTGGGCATTTAGCTGATTTTTACAAGAGACAAATAATTCAGATATTGTACCTGAAAGTGCAGAAGCGGAAAGGGAAATTGCTCCCTCCCCTAACCTTCTTATCATTTTCTAGCTCTACTCTCAATCCTTTCTCCTTTGTCAGCACCTTTCTTGAATTAAAATGCTCAGACCTCCTGAACCCAGGGCTCTAAATGAGGTCTTCCCAGTGCGATCAAAAATGGCACAATTGCTTCCTGAGTGTTGAATATAATCCTTATGTTAATTTGCCCAAAATGGCCTTGACCTTTAATGGCATGTTCAACAATGATTTTCAATGTCCTGTGAATCTTAGCGCATATTGAAAATTATATTTTGGAGAACAGTCCCCTGCGTCGGACGACCACAGTGTCCCCAAAGCGCCTGAAGCATCCAGATAACAATTACATTAAACTGAATAATTGCAAATGATTTGGAGACTAAAATCTTCCATTTCTAATGCTTTTCAGCATAAGGTTCTGCCTGTACCTTCACACCACGGCACACCTGTTGGAGAAAAAGAAGAGTTGGTGCTCCAAGAAGCTAAGGAAGGGCAGCTGCCAAGCAAGGAATCTTAATTTTCAACAGCAGTGGAAGGAAGTTGTCAGGCAAAAAATCCAGTGAACCTGAAGCGGATACAAGAAGCAGTCTGTTAGGACCATGAGATCACTGGGAGAGAGGGAATCCACAGGGAAAGGCTTGAGCATGTGGAAGTGTAGGCCTTGCCGTAGTTTGTGTGGCAGCTGTCACTGTCCCACAATGCCACATAAACTGAAAATTACTAGCTCTGCAGTTCAATAGTATCCATATCCAAAATGCATGCTTTACTGGACTGGGATCTAAACAAATGAAATTAAACGTATTATATAAATAGTTAAAAAAGCAAGATGATTGTATTGACAACAGCCAGCAGCAGTACCAACAACAAAGATCTCCCAGCCTTATTAAAATCCAGCAAGGCTAAAAAGTGAAACAGAACACACTCTCGAATGAACAAATACGCAGGCAATTACATACAAAAAGTTGTCGTCGTGGCTGCCAGGATCAAGTCTCAAATCCGAAAATACAGCTGTAGAATAAAGGCAGATTCTGACGATCAAAACCATATTCAATTATCGTATCTATGTTGTTTCTCGCTTTCTGTGGTTAAGAAGCTATTATTAGGCTCCCTTGATTTCTCTGTTGCTTTTTTCGTTTTTAATAGAAAATCTCCAAGTAATGCCTCTATATCACATTCCCAAAAGCAAATGTGGGCTGCAGTCTATTTGATTATTAGTTTCCCAGAACACTCTGTCCAGTCCTGTTTTGTTCTCTTTAATATAAAGCACAGACTTTGGCTGAACCCACATGAAGCACTGCCCTAATTCCTGTTCCCCCACCCCACCCCTCCATGCCAGCAATAATCATGCCACTTACCCAAGACTGCACTGAGATGCAGAACAATACCCTTAACCTGGATTAAATGGGTGGACACGCAAAACATTTCCTTGAAACACAAACAGGTTCACTCCCTTGTCCTAATGGTTAGAAAATTGCACAGCAAGCCTCTTGTCTGTAGTCAGCTTAACAATCAGTTTAGTTTTTTTCCAGGCTAGATTAGCCATCGAAATGGGAGGAGAGCTGGTAATGAATGTATCTTTAAACAGGTGGAGTAAACACTGGCGCAGGATAAGAAAGTGAGTAGGTTACACAGAGTAAATGGAAGGCAGTACCCAAGAGATCTCTTTTGTCCCTGTTCTTACTCTGATACAGACTGTTTACTTCAAGGTGTGTGTAGCGTTCTCTGGGATTTTCCTCAAGATGCCAAGAAATGCGACTGAGGTGTGTGACACAGGTGTGTGTAGGTATCTAGGTACAAAGCCGCTCCCCAAAGGGCAAACTGTGTGTGTGTTTTATAGGAGGCTGCTATGTTGTTGTTTTCCAGCCACCTTAAAATTACTACTACTACTACTACTACTACTACTACTACTACTACTACTTTGTACCCAACCCATCTGACGGAGTTGCCCCAGCCACTCTGGGCAGCTTCCAGCATGTATACAAACACAGAAAAATATTAAACCTTAAAAAGCTTCACTATACAAGGCTGCCTTCAGATGTCTCATAAAAGATATAAAATTACTCATCTCCTTGACATCTGATGGGAGGGCGTTCCACAGGAAGGGTGCTACTACTGAGAAGGCCTTCTGCCCACTTCCCTGTAGCTTCACTTCTTGCGGTGTGAGAACTGCCAGAAGGCCCTCAGTGCTGGATCTCAGTGTCCAAGCTGAACAATGGAGGTGGAGATGCTCCTTCAGGCATGCAAATCCATTGCAAATGTCTTGTCTTTTATCATCACCAGAATAAATGTGGAATAAAGTTTGGTATTTAAAGAGCAACATCCATGAAAGATGACACAGGTAAAAAAAAAAGAGAAAGAAAGAGGATGGGGGAGCTAACTACTGGACAGCACCAAGAATGGTGCCATCAAACCACTATTATTTATATTTTAGTCTTAAGAGCCACTGTGGCAGGGAATAATTATGCAGGCAAAGCCCCTCACTTGTTGCATTGGGCTAACACCAACAATGTAAGTCACTATCCATGCTGAATGTGCATTGGAGCACACAGGAACTTCAATGGGACTTAGCACATACCTAACTATATAGGTGTGTTCCTTTTGCCTGGCTTGGGAGAACAGCTTCACACATTACATTAAGTGGGTCAACAAACGTCTGTTGTGTTTGATGGCTTTCATTGATTAAGAACAAAGTGAAGAATTAGCTCACTGTCCTGCAGGTAAAAGCTGATTACATGTCCTAGAGTGCCTTATATTAGGATGAGGAGCAGAATGACCCACAACTGGCATTTCATTCAACAGTAGCTGTCTGCCAATATATCGTTCACTACACTGACTCTCCAGCATTGAATTCTGTCTGCAGAGTGAATCAGTGTCGCAGGCTGAAAACCTATGCACTACCAAGTGACATAAATAAATCCCACCAAAGTTAATAGAACTGAAGCTGTCGAAAGGTGCATGGGATTCTAAATGCAGTCATGCTACTAGTGTGTTGTTGTTGTTGTTGTTGTTGTTGTTGTTACATGTTACTCCAGCTAATGAAGCTTTGAGTGCACATCTACCTCATCCCCATGTCTTTTCCCGTGCACATATTATTGAATGTTTGGCAATCTGCATATAACCCATTTAAGTTCATTAATATTGAAACATCCAAAGTTGCTTTCAAAGCAAAATTGGAAATTATGTCGGGTAAACATCTATGATGATTCTCTCCCTACCCCTTTTTGCTGCATTCAAGTTACCTGCTGCTCCTCTGCCCTGAATTTAACACCATTCAGCTTCCTTGCTGAGAGCAAAGAAGTGATCATGTAATCAGTAACTCACAGCAGCATTTTTATAACAGGATTTCTCTTTTTCTTTCCCCCTCCCTCTCTTGAAGCATGTAAAAGGTTCTTTTCTTGTAGGCAGATGGACAGAGCTTGGAGGACTGTGTTTAGTAGAGAGAAACCAGATTTGAAAACTTTTAACAGCCGGCATGGTATCTGGTTCATTTTCTATCAAAATGAGTTCATTATCGTTAATTTCTGCCAACTGCCAATCAGTCCTTCCAATCACATCTCAAATTAGGTTAGTTGGGGGGGGGGGAGTTTTCTTCTTCTTCAAGACTCCCCCCGTCATAACTCGTCATTATTGCACTTCAAGAATCTTCCTAGGAATATTCTTGCAGTATAATATTGCTATAATAGGTAACCAGTACAGAATTCCATCCCCACGGATCATTAATTAAGCTTATTAGCCACTTTACACAACCATCTCAAATTGACCATTAATAGTTAAAATAAGCAAGAATGAGAAACAGGAAACTTTTCTGCAACCATGCCTGTAATGTTTCTGAGTCTGCCCTAAGAGTCCTGATTCTGTGATTTTGGTAGTTTCAGTGTACCAGACTCTGTAGCAGTTCCAACCTGGTTTTGGCTATTGTTCAGGTTCTCTCAACAGGCTGGACCTGGGCAAGCAAAAATGAAAGATTTTAGTGGTCCTCAAGTTCCTCAAGGATGTTCAGCAGCACATTCAATGAATATGTATGGAAGTACCGGGGCATTAAACTTTGCCTCCCCAGCGTACTGGCATGACCTGAACAGTTTCATTTGAACACAGTTGTGCACATGGGAGCATTCAAATCAGTGAGCATAGGTCAAGAACCAAGTGCTGTTTCCCCATTCGTGCCATCTGTAAGCACTTATATTTCCAGTTTGCAAAGCTCATTTATTTCCAGTTTATTTGGGACATGTACACACAAAACAACCGGTTTGCATTGGCCACAGCTGAAAATCAAACCACAGGGTGCTCTCAAGGTCTTTTCCCCCCTTTTGTCTTGTTCCTTTGTACACTCACTTCTTGATTTTCACCATAGGTTCCCAGAGGACTTGGCAATTTGTGAAGTGGTCTATGCTTACTATGTCCCCACTAATCCAGACCCTGAGACTCGCAGGTTGGGGACCGAGTGATATCATGGTGAATGCTACCACCTTATTCTGCTATTCCAGCTCCTTGCTTCTTAAACAAGAAGACAGCTTTCCTGCCTGGAAAACAGGAATGGAACAACACATAAAAGGACAAGGGAGAGGGGAGGAGGGAAATCATGAGCCAGCAGTGCATACTCCCAATAACCAAACTATAGTTTATTGCAAACAGCATCATTGGAGGCAAATAGGACTTGGGGGAGTGTGCCAGCTATGGGTAGGAAACATTACAGATCAGGGTCCTGTAGCTGCTTTTTCTTCAAAATAAAAGTAGCTAATATATGCATACTGTCAGGGGTTCAGGAGCAGAGACACAGGAGATGGAGCAAATGGAGAGTGAGGAGGAATCCGAGGGGGGTGTAGGCAGTGACAGTGGTCAGAGAGATTCCACGAGTCTCTCCAGCGAATCGGAAGATTCACAGAAAGGAGCGCTGATGGCCAGGGCAAGGGGGGTGCCAAGGGGGAAACCCCAGAAGGAAGGGGCCAGCGGGGACTCCCTGAGCAGCAGTTGGAAATCAGGACCAGCTTCCCCACCAGAGCGCAGTGGGGGGGAGGAGTCCCAGGCATCGGGACCAGTGTTCTCACCACCAGAGAGAGGAGATGAGTCAGGATTGACCACGCCTCCATCGGAGAGCGGGGAAACGGTCAAGAGGAAAGTCACAGGCTGGGCGCGCGTGCCAAGTTCAAATGTACAGGCGAGCGGCACAGCAGGTAGCCCGGATAGGGAGCCAGGTCCTAAAGCCCGCCAGAAGAAAGGGCAAGACTCAGGGGGGTCAGCGTCAGAAGAGTCCAGGAAGGAGGAAACCCCAGGGGGCAGAAGGACCCAGAGGAGGAAGGAACAGCGCAGGAGGTGGAGCCAGGCTAGGATCTTAAACTGGTGCGGAAGGGATAGTGACTCAGAGGGGACTTCGCCGATCTAGAGTCAAGACGTAGGGCTGCACGCTCTGGGGTTTGAAATGGAAACTAAACTTCAATAAAGACTTTTGTACATTACATCAACCGGGCGTTGGTCCTCTGTGAGCTGGGACCTAGAGGCAGCTCTGACACATACGTTTCTCAAAAGCATGAAACACAATCAGTAGTTAGGCCTCTTGTTGAGCTTAAAGTCATATTCACACCATATATTTAATCACACACACAACTTTAACATGCACGGTTTATCCCAAAGAATCCAGGGAACTGTAGTTTACCCCTCACAGAGCCACAAGCACACTTAACAAACCATAGTTTCCAGGATTATTGGGGGGGACCCATGACGGTTATTATTGTTATTTATTATTTAGTAAATTTGTTTATCACCCGTCATCTGAAGATCTCAGGGCGGTTCACGACATAAAAAATACAGAATAAAACCACAAAGTGCATAATAAAAACAAGAACAAATAAAACAATAACCCTCCTCTCACAAACACATTTAAAAGTTCATAGACTGTTAGCCAAAGGTTTCACGAGGATTGAGTTCTCCTGTCATCTAAAGATGTATAATGAAGGCACCAGGCGAACCTCCCTGGGGAGAACATTCCACAAACAGGGAGCCATGGCAGAAAAGGCCCGTTCTCATGTTGCCACCCTCTAGAGCTCTCATGAAGGAGGCACACAAAACTGGGCCTCAGATTATGATTACAGTGTCTGAGTCAGTTTTTATGGGAAGAGGCAGTCCTTGAGGTATGGTGGTCCTGAGCACTTTGAATTGGGCCCAGAAACTAACTGGCAGCCAATGCAGTTTCTAAATTATTTGTATAGATACACAAAGATGGCTTGCTAAAGCCATGTGGTATTGGCTTGGACTTGGAGCAATCAACTCAAATGTCCTTCCTGGTGCAAAAAGGTGGAAAGTGAGAGAACAAAGAGTTAGGTAGCCCTTCCCTCCAAGGTGAGGGAGTGTGACCTAGCTAAGCCTAGAAGAACAGCTTCCTCTATGGTCTTAACCCCTTCATGCATTAATTAGAGTTAAGCCTGTTGGTTGCATGAGGCTGGTTATATCCCACAGAAATTTCTAAAAATCACCTGACATTTTCAGAGGGAGGGCTGTGGCCTGGTTGCCCCAGTGGACGAGCTTCCACTACACCATCGGGATTGCAGTTCCCATGGCAAAAATAATGTCTCAATTGGCTCTCGCACATCAGTGTATTCTCAGTTTTATGCTTGGTTCCATGCAGCCAGAGCTGAAGTCCTGTTCAGGCATTCTTAAATTCTAACTGTGGCAGGGCTGTGCAGATTGAGTGGGAAAGTCTAAAGAGAAATTGGGCTCCAATAAGTGCTGGCGCTGTGGGTTAAACCACAGAGCCTAGGACTTGCCGATCAGAAGGTTGGCAGTCCAAATCCCCATGACAGGGTGAGCTCCCGTTGCTTGGTCCCTGCTCCTGCCAACCTAGCAGTTTGAAAGCCCATCAAAGTGCAAGTAGATAAATAGGTACCGCTCCAGCAGGAAGGTAAACGGCGTTTCCGTGTGCTGCTCTGGTTCGCCAGAAGCAGCTTAGTCATGCTGGCCACATGACAGGAAGCTGTACGCTGGCTCCCTCGGCCAATAAAGCGAGATGAGCGCCGCAACCCCAGAGTTGGCCACGACAGGACCTACCTTTACTTTAAGTGTTGGAAGAGTAAAGAGAAGGACGGCATTTTTTATCATTTATTGTGG